>NW_028251874.1:1200000-1538215 GCF_964263255.1 Lissotriton vulgaris | reverse complement strand
GTGCCCCTGTTGCCCGCTTGTGCCTCCTTGTGCCCCTGTTGCCCGCTTGTGCCTCTGTGTGCCCCTGTTGTCTGCTTGTGCCTCTGTGTGCCCCTGTTGCCTGCTTGTGCCTCTGTGGGCCCCTGTTGCCTGCTTGTGCCTCTGTGGGCCCCTGTTGCCTGCTTGTGCCTCTGTGTGCCCCTGTTGCCTGCTTGTGCCTCCGTCTGCCCCTGTTGCCTGCTTGTGCCTCCGTCTGCCCCTGTTGCCTGCTTGTGCTGTGTTGGTGTGTGTGGAGGGCTCTGTGTGGCTGTGTGTGTAGGAAGCTTTGTGTGGCTGTGTGTGTGGAGGGCTCTGTGTGGCTGTGTGTGTGGGGGGCTCTGTGTGGCTGTGTGTGTGGGGGGCTGTGTGTGCGGGGCTCTGTGTGGGTGTGTGTGTGGGGCGGCTCTGTGTGTGTTTGTGTGTGTCATTTGCGATAGATAAAGCTAGTGGCATTGTAAATGACAATGCCATTTATTTATGTTAAAAAAACATAAATAAAAATAATGTCAAGAGCAATGCCAATAGCTCTAACTTTAACAAAGGCAAAACCATTGCATTGTAAATGCTTGTTCTTGGATATTCGTATGCGGGGCAGAAAAATAAAATGTGCATATCATTTTCCTTCACTTGAAACAAGTTTTTTTTACAAAAAGTACACTTATCAGAGTCTTTGTCATTTGCATTACTACCCCATTTGGATTTCTTATCGTTGGTTTGCAGAACACCATATCTAAATTTCAGGTATAGTGAATTGGCAATTGGTGGATTTACCTCGTCCAACAATGTTTCGAACTGGGGGTTATCTTTAAGCAGGAGAAATTATATGGTTAAAGATCCTAAACTGGTGTCATGTATCATGTTAGTACCTAAATAGTTCCAGAAGGATGATTTTACTACCTTGCTACATGCCCTAGTTAGATCTGAGGGATTGTCCCAATAATGTGATATGCTTGTTAATCAGGGTTTCGTTAACTAAGCTCCAGAAGACAGTTAAAAGTGCTTTCTATTTTTATTTGCTGTTTGAAGTATGTACAGACAATGGGTAAAAATACCCGCTTTCTGTGATGTTTCTTATTATAGTTCCAGGCGGTACCGTTGGTGCTGGTAGAATACTGGTCAGGTGGCAACACTAGCCTCAGCAGTGCTCCCCCTAGAGCATTTCACTGCCACCTGCCATGGGGTCTGCAAGCACGGAACCCTTCTCTTTCCCTCACATGTGTAGTGACATTAGGGGCATGGCTGCAGTGCCCTGTGTCCAACCAGGTGAATGGAGCAACCTTTCAAAGGCATTGAGGTGACCCAGCCGCTGTGGCTGACAACCATACCATTATCGTTACCAGACAGGACGATTGGGTTGACGACTTACTCGCTAGCAGCAGCAGTGATTAAAGCCCCCGAGAGCCTTGTCTCACGCCCTGTTATCAGGCTAAATTGATGGGAAAATCCATTCTTTTTTCTTACACGTTTACCTTATGAGAACTCAATTGCTTAATGCAATTACTGCGGAGTGAGTGTGTGGGTAATCAGAGAAAACAGAACTGAGCCCTGTTTAGCACCGTGAGGGTCTGACTTATGTACTCATAGTGCTACGAGGTCACATCCTGCAATTAAAGCACTGTGACTATGCAACTGTCATCTTAGAAACCAATTTCAAGAGTTTTGCAGCATTTTCAAGATCCCTTTGCAGCTTCTCATTGCTCAAAAGGGTGTCATTTCTGACATGGTTGGATTTCTGTTCACTTCATTGCTTGGTTTTACTCCTGCAATCTGGAAACGTCTCGGATGATCACAATGCCTTAAATTAAACACTCACCAGGTAGAAGGCCTCCTCTTCTGAAGTCTGAAAGAAATTAGAATTCTGGTTACAAAGCTGGTGGCACAACGAGCTGGGTGAACAGTCTTGGCATCTATTCGGACAATTCTCTCATCTTAAATTTGCAGACCAGTCAGGGTACATCTCTCTGTTTGTTTTTCCTAAAATATCCTTTTTGCTGCCTTTTGCCTTTCACAAACGTATCTTCCAAGCCCCATTAAAGTCGAGACCAGAGTACCTTGGTTGCCACTTTATTGAATTAATAATTGCCTGTTGTTGTGGTCATCTCTAAAATAAAGAGACAGCGCCAACTTGTGGCGAACGGTCACCATCGCTGGCGTTCAATCAAAGACATTTATAGAGCGCACTACATACCCGTAGGGTCTCAAGGCGCTGGGGGTGGGCGGGTGCCGCTACTGCTCGAACAGCCAGGTCTTCAGCTTCTTCCTGAAGGAGAGGTGGTCTTGGGTCAGGCGCAGGTCGGTCGGGAGGGAGTTCCAGGTCTTGGCGGCCAGGTAGGAGAAGGACCTTCCTCCTGTAGTCGCTCTACGGATGCGGGGGACGGCGGCGAGGGCGTGGTTGGCTGATCGGAGGTGGCGTTTGGGAGCGTAGAAGTTGATTCGGCTGTTGAGGTAGCTCGGGCCTTGGTCGTGTAGGGCTTTGTGTGTGTGGGTGAGGAGGCGGAAGGTGATTCATTTGTTGACGGGGAGCCAGTGTAGGTCTCTCAGATGTCCGGAGATGTGGCTGGTTCGTGGGATGTCGAGGATGAGTCTGGCTGAGGCGTTCTGGATCCGCTGGAGTCTCTTCTGGAGCTTGGCGGTGGTACCGGCGTAGAGGGCGTTGCCGTAGTCCAGTCGGCTAGTGACGAGGGCCTGGGTGACGGTCTTCCTGGTCTCGGTGGGGATCCACCAGAAGATCTTCCGTAGCATGCGTAGGATGTTGAAGCATGCCGAGGAGACGTTGTTGACTTGCCTGGTCATGGAGAGGGAGGAGTCCAGGATGAAGCCCAGGTTGCGTGCATGGTCTGTCGGTTTGGGTGCGGTGCCCAGGGCGGGAGGCCACCAGGAGTCGTCCCAGGCGGAGGGTGATGAGCCCAGGATGAGGACCTCCGTCTTGTCTGAGTTCAGTTTCAGGCGGCTGGTCGTCATCCACTCGGCTACCTCTTTCATCCCTTCGTGCAGGTTGGCTCTGGCGGCGGCGGGGTCGTTGGTCAGGGAGAGGATCAGCTGGGTGTCGTCGGCGTAGGAGATTATGCTGAGGTTGTGTTGGCGTGCGATGGCCGCGAGGGGGCTCATGTAGACGTTGAAGAGGGTGGGGCTCAGCGAGGATCCTTGAGGGACGCCGCAGATGACTTCGGTGGCCTCTGACTTGTACGGTGGTAGGCGGACTCTCTGTGTTCTTCCGTCGAGGAAGGAGATGATCCATTCCAGCGCCTTGTCCTGGATTCCGATGTTGCTGAGGCGCTGTACTAGGGTGCGGTGGCAGACAGTGTCGAATGCCGCGGAGAGGTCTAGGAGGATGAGGGCCGCTGTTTCTCCGTTGTCCATCAGGGCTCGGATGTCATCGGTGGCGGCGATGAGGGCGGTCTCGGTGCTGTGGTTGGCTCGGAAGCCAGACTGTGAGGGGTCGAGGGACAATTAAGTGGCAGTGCCGAGCACCGGAAACCACCCAGTCAAATTTAGCACACGTAACCTCGATGCTGTAGTTTACCATTAGTAGTCCATTGCAGCACTTATTGAAAGTCCATGGGTGACTTTCTCGCATTGTGGATTTAAGAAAAAAGGGGATTATTCCCCTGGAAATTAGTTCCTAAATATCCTCGGTATACGCCTTCCTTCAATTTATCCTCTTGCTTTCCCCTGGTCATCACGTGCCTCTGGAGCGGATAGTTTTTATTGTAATAGGCGCTAACAAAATCTGCGCCTGAAACCACCTTAAGCTGCATAATGTTGCACAACCTGGGACACTATTACTTCAAACCTTCAGGCATGGAAATCGTGCCAAAGATATCCCCACCTTAGAACCTGTTTCACAACTAAATAAATACTGGATAAGATTACCAGTGAACCTTTGCAAATGGCCTTCCACTGCGTGTGAACCCATGTTGTTACGTTTTATTAACTATTGATCTGATTGAGCTATAACATCTATGACTTTATTCAATTTCAATCTGCAATTCGTGCTGGAGATGAAGGATTATGCAGCAGGTCCATGGTTATGCAAAATAAGGCGCGGCATTGCCTAGTGCCAGAGACCTGGCTATGATAAACTGCCTCACCAATGTTATTGACACATGCAGTGCAAGGTTCGACCGCCTCTCCATTAAAATGAACTAACAGCCCAAAGTAAATTCTAGCAACGTTGCAACCACTAACCATAACACTTGTGCAAGTGTGACAATTCCAGGCCCCCAGTGCTATAGGAATGGCTTGGGCAGCAGGCCATAGTAATTTTAATGTTTATTGAATTAGTAATTGCCTGTTGTTGTGGTCATCTCTAAAATAGAGAGACAGTGCCAACTTGTGGCGAACTGTCACCATCGCCGGCGTTGACAATTAAGTGACGGTGCGGAGCACCGGAAACCACCCGGTCAAATTTAGCACAGGTAAACTTGATGCTGTAGTAAACCATTCGTAGTCCATTGCAGCACTTTTTGAAAGTCCAGGGGTGACTTTCTCACATTGTGGATTTAAGCAAAAGGGGATTTTCCACTGGAAATTAGCCCCTAAATATCCTCGGTTTAAGCCTTCTTGCAATCTACCCTCTTGCTTTCTCCTAGTCATCACATGCCTCTGGAGTGGATAGTTTTTATTGTAATAGGCGCTAACTAAACTCTGCGCGTGAAAGCACCTTAAGCTGCATAATGTTGCACAACTTGGGACACTATTACTTCGTCACTTCGTACCTTCAGGCATGGAAATACGTCAAAAGATATCCCCACCTTAGTACCTGTTTAACAACTAAATAAATAAGGGAACAAAAGATTACCAGTGAACCTTTCCAAAGGGCCTTCCACTGCGTGGGAACCCATGTTGTTGCGTTTTAAAAACTGTTGATCTGATTAAGCTATAACATCTATGACTTCATTTAATTTTAATCTGCAATTCATGCTGGAGATGAAGGATTATGTGGCAGGTCCATGGTTATACGAAATAAGGTGCGGCATTGCATAGTTCCAGAGACCTGACTATGATAAACTGCCTCACCAATGTTATTGACACATGCAGTGCAAGGTTCGACCGCCTCCCCTTTAAAATTAACTAACAGCCCAAAGGAAAGACCCTTCATGTGTACATACGCAAAGCTGATAGATTGACAGTACTGACCGTTGGAACAAGGCACTTACTGGGTAAAGGGGAGCACATACAACCAGACTAATATACCAACACCACACTTCCAGCACCACAAGCCGATCGAAAGTCACTTCCGGAGTTACAGCACCTACGCCGGAAGCGCTTCCCAAACCATGGGCGAAACCAATTTAGCGAACAGACACCCAGACAGCTAACCAATCCAGCAAGCCCATACTATAATGGTGGATATCCATGTATCCGGGCCCTTCCACCAACAATAGTGTAAAAGAGAAACAGTCCCCTGCACCGTCTGATAAAACCTCGTTGAGGTTGGAGTGGGCTGCATGTAAATGTGATACCAAATAAGCAAGTTTACCGGTCACTAACTGTTCATTAGCTTACATGAGGAATCCGTTACCTGTGATACCCGGTTTTTGCAGCTCGTCTAATCCGTCACTCCTGCAATCTATAGGTGCTGTAAATAGGCAAGGGCAGATAGGCTGCATTTCTCACCCTCACCGGATGTTGAGCCAGCACTGAGGAGTGAACCGGATTCCCCGCTCCAAAATTGGCACTTCTGGCCATTGTGCATAAATGAGGGTGTATGGTGCACTCCAAAGTTTAAACAACAATCTTGATAAGCTGTTGCAAAGTTTCTACCAAACTGAACACTGTTCGTGTGCAACGTAGAGATCTGTGGGCTGCCCGTCCCACATAAGAATACATGAAAGAAAACTCGAGCACAGTGTTTGCTTGAAGCACTGCGTGCACTACGAGTTACATATAAACATAATATGTATTCACTTTTCGCAAAAGTGAATACATATTGTGTTTATATATAACTCGTAGTCCACGCAGTTCTTCAAGCAAACACTGTGCTTGAGTTTTCTTTCACTTCTGGCCATTGTGCCACATCTTCTCCCTCACAAGTTTCACTAACCACTTAAAGGGTACCTTTTAAGAGTGCCCATTATGCCTGCCTGTCCTCTGCCATATACCCAGGGAAAGAGGCAAAACCATGTTAATAAAATAATAATAATAATAAGACCATTTCTTAAGCGCCTGGTTACACCTATGACGGTGTGTCCCCGCGCTGAAAAACTACTGCTCCCAGATGAAGCTAAAACCAAGTTACACTAAAATCCTAGAATGTATCAGGAAGCTATTTACTTGGGAAAGAGATGAGTTTTTAGATTTTGTCTGAATCTTGTTTCGGAGGGCTCCATCCGAAGATTCAAGGGGAGGCTATTCCAGTGTTTGCTAGCCAAGAAACGGAAGGAGCTACCTCCCATTCTGGACCTGTGAACACGGGGGAGTTTGAATAACATCACTCCAGCAGATCTAAGATTTCGGATAGGGCGATGGTTGATAAGGAGTCTTTGCAGGTAATTTGGGCCTTTCCCTGGGCAATACGATGAGCCATGCATAGTGCCTTAAATTTGATACGCTCCACAATGGGGAGCCAATGAAGTTTGCGCAATGCCGTGGTACCGGATGCCCTACGTGGAAGGTTCAGTACCAAGCGGGCGGCGGCATTTTGGACACACTGAAGTTGTTGAATGCCTTTTTTGCTCAGGCCAAGGAAAAGGGCGTTGCCATAGTCCAGGTGCGGCGTGACTAGGGCGTGGATAAGTTTCTTCCTGGCACCAAAGGGGAGCAGGTCGAGAACTTTGCGGAGGGTTTTTAATATTCCAAAGCATTTTCCAGTGATTTTGCTAATTTGTTGCTTGAAGGAAAGCTCCGCATCAATCATTATTCCCAAGTTTCTGACAACCTCTGCTGAGCGGGGGATTGGCCCTAATTCCGTCGGCCACCAGTCCTGCGACCAGGTAGAGAGAGACTTACCGACCACTAGCAATTCGGTTTTTTCGCCATTTAGGCGAAGGCAGTTGTTGTTCATCCACCCAGCCACTGCTCGCATACAATTGGAAAAATTAATGGCTTCCTCAGGCTGGTTATTAGCAAGTTGAATTATCAATTGGGTATCGTCAGCGTATGTGACGATATCCACACCATAGGATTCCACAATATGTGCCAAGGGCTCCATATAAATATTAAACAGCGTGGGGCTCAGACTTGAGCCTTGTGGAACCCCATGCCTCAGCTTGACACTCGAACCCTCCTGTGAATCCAATCAGCTGGAGCCGTCCTTGGAAAACCAAGGCTAACTCGCACTGAGCACGTCTACATCTGCCGGTGCTGAGCAAGCATGCATGCCACCGAAAACACTGCGCTCCACGAACACGCCACCACCCGACCACTGCCCAACAACACCGCCTCAGAGCCACAACTCCCATGCGGACAGTGAGCCGCTCATACACACATCGTCAGGCTCAAACTTCCCCAGACAGCCCACCAACATGGCAGCCCTCATCTGAGGCACGTTTCCAACAGGCCTCCTGATCCTGTTGGAGAAGTGTGGCTCACTGGTTAGAGGAGGCAGACCTGGAAGCAGAGGTCAGCCCGGGACCAGGGTTCAATTCCCGTCTCGGCGGTGTCTTGAGTCCTAAAAAATGTCCATGGACTCGACAATTCTCGCTCCGGTGCCTACTCGATTCACGGGTTCACACTCTGCGACTCTGGGCAATAGCTTGCTTAATCTCTACAACGGCCCCTCGCGGCGGGCTTTCACCTTGCGGATACTCTGCTGGGGTTATCTCACAGGGTAATACCAGGACGGGTTCCCTAAGCAAGCGCTTAGAAACCGCTTGGTGATTTGCGCTATATAAATTCCTGTACATTTACATTTACATTTACATCCACCCCCTGACTGGGGTGCCCCATCCTGCCAATGCACAGCGTTCTACCCGCCAACCCCGTGGCACCCCACAACACTCGGTTGTTTTCAAAATTTAGGTGAAATGGCAAATCCATTACCAGTCCAGTTCATCAAAACTTTGGGTTCTGAGGCAGTGAACACACACCTCAATTACTGACACGTCCGGAGGAGGGGAAGCTCCAAGCCATCTCTCCCCGCTGTGCCCATCAGCTCCCCGCAGTGCATCTTTGCCAGCCAAGGATCATGAGCAGGCCGGCAGGAGCACACAACACACCGCCCCTTCAAGACCCTGCCTCAGCCTTCACCACCACCAAAGATCGCCTCACGCCTCACGGGCCCGGAGGCCAGAGCCTTCAGCCTCAAATCAGGGGGGTGGGGCGAGCCACAAGAATACCAAAGAAGATTGCCCCAACTGGCCCTGGACTCCCTCCTGATACACCGTCGCTGCCTGCACCACCAGAGTGCGGCGCAGAGCGTTGACAAAACGTGTGGCGAAGCCCTCCGACCCGCAACAACGGCTATAGTTTTTAACTCCGGGACCACAACCCTTGAAACCAGGATTTGACCCCATAATTTTTAGAGTAAGAGTCAGGAACCTTAACCACCAGGTCACAATGACTCAACACTGAAACGGCACACCCAAATTCACCAGTAGCAAGACATGAGCAATCACGCAAGATTGGTAAAATGAAATTATTGCTGAATATGCTACCAGGTCGGGATCTGGACCCACAACCTCACCCTTGATAGATGCTTCACCCCACTTCTGGTGCTATCGCATTCCGATCACTGCCTCAGGATACGCGGACCAAAAGCCAACCACGCACCCACTTACCACAGGACACCAACGCTGCCTCTGCTCATCCTCTGTTAACGGCATGCCATCGTCCTGAAAAAGGCAGACATGCCGCTGACTTGCCCACGCAGCTGGTAAAAAGACGCAGCCCCTGAACTCCTGCCACTAAAATCGGGCCTGGAAAGTCTCAACCTCCAGCCTGGGGTAAAGCCTACTGAATGAACCCCTTCTGTTGGTGCTGTCCAGGCACCCTACCTGCGTCCTATGTAATGGATGCGAGTCCCCTGGCATGATCACCCGCACTGCACCGCAGTGACTTGGGAGCCTTTAATTGCGCATACCACTTTTCGATTACTACATTAAAATTGCTTGCTACCAGGAGGTAGGAGCCATAGATCAACCCAGTCCTTGGCTCCTCCAGGCCCGCACCCACATTCTACGCCTGTGCTCCAGCGGGTAACAAAGTGGCCAGCACTCTGAACCCAACTATGCCTTTTGCGCCCCCCACATGTCCGCGTTACATGGGGGGGGCCCATGGTAACTTGATGAGGACTCACCTCAACGAAGAGCTCCAGGACCTCCACCGGCACGACCAAACGGCATGAAGGGTTGCGGCCAAAAGAGGATGCCAGATAGGCGGGTGAGGTACTTATACTTATCTCACCGCCCACCCCTGCCCGGAAATGACGCGGGCGCGGGCGCGCGGACCCAGAAGGGGTCCCTCAGCACTAGGCTGTAGTGTCCCCTGCGCGGGCAGCCACAAATGTTCTAACCATCTACCATACAGGATGCTGCGCTCTGCATCCACTGCTCGGCCCATTGTTCAACTCTATAAGTGCGAACAAGTTTGGGGACGTTCATTTGGGATTCTCGAAATCAAGCAGTGCAATGTACCCCCTCCTCTCCTGAGACAGAATCCTGACCAGCTCAGGACGTCACTTTAAACATATCTATTTTAATATGTGCAGGCTCTAATGGTCTCCTGCTCAAAGTCCTGAACATCCATGTGTGTAGCAGAGAGCACTTTAAGTGTCATTTTTAACATAACATCATACTCTATCCTGCTCGGACCTTACCAACCAGAGACCCTACCAGCGCATCTATTCACTAGCACCCCCCAGAGCCTAACCAACACACCATCCCAAAACACGACCTGGCACAGAGGCACCCCTGCCCAGACCCTACCTTCACCGAGACCTTACCCATTAGTACCCACCCTGGACCATGCCTGCCAGCAACCACCCTAGGCCCTACCTACTAACATCCCCGGGCCCTTCCTAACACCTATCCCAGACTCTATTAACTAACACTTACACAGACCATACCCTCTAATGCTTACTCTTGCCCCTACCCAACTACTCCCCCAGAACGACATACTAAGATCTACCTCAGGCACTACACAGTTGCACCCACTCAAAGCATGAGCCACCTCGAACCCTACCCCATTTAGAGTGAAGTGGAAGTTTGAAACTCTCATATTTGATACCAGTAATTCTTATTCACCTGACTTCATTTTCCTTAACGTTCTGCCTCTGGGAGCGGAATAGTGGTAATGTCAGAACCATTTTCAGAGGGCCATAGGACAAGCAGAAGCAACAGTGCCCAACGGCGGGGGTTTTAGGGCTTTTACTCTTGATGTCTGCCGGCCTGTCCTACTATGGATCCTGAGCAACTGAGCCAAGTACCCCTTAAGCAAATGACTCTCAGTGGTAGCACGGGTCGAGCAGTCCTCTCAGTGGTAGCACAGGTCGAGCAGTCCTCTCAGTGGTAGCACAGGTCGAGCAGTCCTCTCAGTGGTAGCACGGGTCGAGCAGTCCTCTCAGTGGTAGCACGGGTCGAGCAGTCCTCTCAGTGGTAGCATGGGTCGAGCAGTCCTCTCAGTGGTAGCATGGGTCGAGCAGTCCTCTCAGAGGTAGCACGGGTCGAGCAGTCCAAGTCTTACAAGGGGCTGTAGGTGGAGGGTATGCAAGGGCGCAGACCTCAAAATACCCCCACTGTCCCCAATAAGATGATTATCCAGTCCTATACTAAAAAATCATCAGTATTTTTTATAAATGTTAAAACTAGCACACTAAATAACCCACACATTTGTCTCTTAAAAATAGCTCTCTAGCACTTCTCAGGGCAGTACTGACCCGCTTGGGTCCCCTCACTCTCTAACGCAATACACTGTGTCCCCGGGTGTATTCTAATAGGTGGTCCCAGGTGCTGCCCACAGTAGTGATGTGCATCAAAGTCTGGATTTGACCAACAAAGTATTTTCTCACAGTTGCAATTAAGAACAAACCGGTCCCTAATACATTTATCAGTCAACTTTACTGGTACCAATTCCTTCAGTTCCATCAAAAACTCTTCCACAGATTCACTCTCAGCCCTGCCAGATACCACGCATTTTAGAGTAGTGTCCACATCACTGCACTAAAATGCATTTGTCACGCAGTATAGCACAACCCAGATCACCCCACGATGAGGTGCGCTGAAGAGGAACTGCATAGAAAAAACTACTCACATTATTGGTGCTGCGCAGCCGGGAATTCAATTTAGCCTGGCCTTGCAGCCTTGGCCATTGTACTGTGTGGTCTGCCAGCATGTGCTTACGTGAACAAACACCCTGAATCAGGGGGCGGACACGGCAGTGCCCTCACGTGAATCCAAGGGGTGGGGGTCGGAGTCTTACCTGTTGTTAAATCCCGGCAAGGTGCCACCACACTATAACCACTCAGTGTATTTCTTCCTCCTGAAGACACTTAGGGCCCGATTCACAAATGTAAACTGAGATGAAAGTCTAACTTTACGACTTTCGGTGTTCACAACGGGCATTTACAAGTAGTAAAGTTGGAATTTTGTCTCAATTTAACATAAGTTTTGATCTTAAGTCTAACTGTGACCAAGGCTTAGTTAAATTGAGATAAAAGTCTAACTTCACAACTTTTGGGATTAACAGATGCCATTTATAAGTAGTAGAGTTAGACTTTTGTCTCAGTTTAACTTACGTTTTGATCTTAAGTCTAACTGAGACCAAAACGTAAGTTAAGCTGAGACAAAAGTCTAACTTTACTACTTGCCTCCTTGCTTGTAGTTGTTGTTTGACCATGTGGCCGGTAGCCATTATGTGTAGCTAGCCACTGTGCTTTTGCCATAGTCCTGCATGTGTTCTTCGTTGTGTCCACCATGCCTCCTTGCTTGTAGTTGTTGTTTGACCATGTGGCCAGCAGCAATTTTGGGCAGCCAGCCAGTGTGTGTTCTTTTTCAGTTTTCAAAGCCATTTTCTATGGAGATTGATAGAAGAGGGTTATGCCACTTTTTTTTCTCATTTTTAAAAAACTTTTTTTCTCATGAAATCACTTAGTTTAATGTGCTTGTTGATCATTATAATATATGTATTGTTTTTGAACTGTGTTTAATTGAATGTATTATATGCAGTTTTTCTATTTTCCCCCGGCACCTCCTTGCCTCCCAATGGATTCCTCATAGCCCCATTGGGCCCATTACCTTCCTTGCACTATGCTCCAAGTCCCACCGGCTATGCCAGTTGCCTTGTGGTAAGTGTACCCAGCCAGACGTGGCCTAGCAGTTTTACACTGGAGACAGTAATGTAATTTGTCCACGGTCCACCGAGCAGGTTCCCCAGCGGAACAGATGAAACGCGTCAGATGTGTGGAAGTGGTGCAAGAGTACAGGAGAAGGGTGTTTTGAAGGAGTATGCAGATGGCAGGGAGCTGAAGAAGGCCAGTGACCTTCAATTTCAGGGGTTTTAAAGCAGTTTCAAGATCTTTTTTTAGAGTTTCTTGTTGCACAAATGGGTGTTCGTTTTAGATATTTATCTCTTTCCATGCCCTCCATTTCTTGATTTTATTCACAGGAAAGTGTCCCTCCAAGTGTCACAGATTTAGTTATTGAATGTCACTCATATGTAAACTGTAACCATTGAAATGTCACGCATAAGAGATCTGAGGACTTGGCAGCTGTGCACTCTCACCTTGTACTCTCCTCCCTTACTAATACTCAGATCAATCAGGTTTATCCAGAACTTCCTGGGCCTCCGTCACCAAGCACTGTATTAGCAAGGAGCATTTCCTCGCCGCACCCAAATTGGGTCCAAAAACTGGCATAGTTCATGAACACATTCTCCCACTTACTCCACCGAATCAGTCAGTCCCCTGGCTGCTTCATAAAGAGCAGAGGGATGAGGCCTTTGGGCCCGATTCATAAATGTAACTGAGACGAAAGTCTAACTTCAAGGCTTTCCGTAGTCACAAAGGGCATTTACGA
Organism: Lissotriton vulgaris; assembly: GCF_964263255.1. Taxonomy (NCBI): domain Eukaryota; kingdom Metazoa; phylum Chordata; class Amphibia; order Caudata; family Salamandridae; genus Lissotriton; species Lissotriton vulgaris. Next base: position 1,525,244 of record NW_028251874.1, on the reverse strand, counting down.
GTAGTAAAGTTAGAATTTTGGCTCAGTTTAACTTAAGTTTTGGTCTTAAGTTAAACAGGACCAAAAGATAAACTTAAGACCAAAACTTAAGTTTAACTGAGACAAAAGTCTAACATTACTATTTGTAAATGCCATTTGTGAATACCAAAAGTCGTAAAGTGTCTAAAGTTTAACTGAAACCAAATGCCTGATGACTTTTAGTCTCAGTTAAACTGAAGACCAAAACTTAAGCTTTACTCACAAAACATTTTATGAACATCTCTCAGAGCTACTGTGCAACTCTCCAAGTCTGCCAATGAGGAGTTGGCCTAATGGCTAGGGGGGTCAACCTCGGAACTGGGTTCGAGTCTCGGAAATTACGCTGAGCATCCTGTGATTCTGAGCCTATCACTTAATTTCCCCGTGCCAAAACAAAAATTAATGTTTCCTCATGTAATGCAACTGGCTCTATGTAAAGCCCTCTGATACCCTTTTCGGGTCAGGTTCGCGCTACATAAAACTCTGTAAAATAAAATAAAATAAATAAATGCTCCTCCAGATGTGGTGGGGATTGTTCAATCCCCCAGGCTACAGTGGGGATACGAGTATGCCCAGGCAGAGTTATAATTTCACTCAAAGAGTTTGCGGAAATCAGGAACTCCGTACTATGCGTGTAACATGAAGTTCCCACTAAATTAAACTTTCCAGTGCGTGGCGGAATTATAATTCTGTTTATGTGCTTGAGACTTATGTTGGAGCGTGCTGGCGAGCACAATGAGATTTGCCGCATACCAGCACGGCTTCCAGTCTCCGTTGAGCCTTCCAGCACCACTTTCATGATGCTGGCGAGCGCGAGATCAAGCGGCTGCTTCTTGACAAGATTCTGTTCTCAAGAAACAGATTAATGAACTCAAAAAATACGTGTTCTAGTGACTGTTCCACTCCAACTTCAGTACAAGTCTTTCTTTAGTGTGAAAATCATTTTTTTATTTTACTTTTTTCTTTTCAACAAGAACGAAGTGCCCCAAAGACTCCAACTTCCTGTTCCTGTCAAGCATGCTCCTTTCAATGATCTGCCCATCTTGTGACCACTTATCATTTGGATTTCGAGGTGGAAGGATCATTCTCCATTTTGATATCATAAGTAAGTCCAAAAATGTTTGTAAAAGGGTGTTGTTTGTTTGATAGAGGGTATGCACCTTTATTTATTTGTATTTTTATTAATTTTTAACCCCTTGCATGCTCATGACGGAACCACGCCGTAATGAGGTGTGGTTCTGTCATGCGGCTACCGCTCCTCCCACGCAGCATTAATTTCCCGCCTGTGTGGGCGAATTAATGAGCTGGTGGGGCCGTGACAGAACCACGCCATCATGAGCACCCGCCGCCAGTGACTCATGACGGTGTGGTTCCGTCACGAACACAGCAGCACCGCTGATGAATTCTCTCCTTAGTTCTCTGCTACCTGCTGCTCAGCCAGTTTGTGAGTGTGAGTGTGTGTGTGTGTGTGTGATGTCATAGAGTTAGTATGTTTAAGATTGCTAGACAGATCAGTTGGAGTGAGCAGGCTGGGCAGTAAGAGGCTGCTCCTGGTGGGACCTGCCTGTTGTCATAAAGTTAGAATGTCATAACAGTATGTATGCTTGAGAGATCAGCTGGAGTGAGAGTGATGTCATAAAGTTAAAATGTGAATGTCTGCTTGAGGGATCAGAGTGAGCAGTCTGAGCAGAGGAGGCTGCTCCAGGTGGAGCATTGATGCTACATCTACATTACATCCGCAACCTGCAACAGAGACTACTTGTCTCCCACTAACCCTCATCATACAATCTACGCTACCTGCCTATAAAGGATCTTTCTTTGATTGCAACAATGGTGACAAGTGGAGAACTAACCTACGCATCAACAAGTTGGAAGAGGAAGATCAAGTTTACCTGAAAGAAGTAAAAAGATATGGTAGAGAAAGATAAAGTGTAGAAGAAACTAAGAGTAAAGACATTAAGATAAAGTGAATTCTTAAAAAAAAGAGAAAAGGGATTGATCCCTACAAGAAAGAAAAAATGCCCTTAAGCTCCACCAGTGTCCTCTCCAACTGAAAGCCTGCAGTTTACTGAATTGTGAGGGATGTTTTTTTGTCTTTCAAATGTATGCTATCTCCTTATCGCGATTCCGGAGTTTGGATTATACTATATCATGCAGCTTCATGACAACCGAAGTGTGTTCATTGTTTTACCAAGATGATATGGTGTTGAGTGAACGGCCGGGCGTTGACATTGAACATGATGAGGCATGGATGGTCAGGGAAAAAAAAGGAATGCTGTTAGCTGGCAGCGCTGACAATGAAAGTAATGAAGTACAAAATCGGTGAAAGAAGCAAAGTAGCTGTGAGTGCGTTCATCTGGAGAAGTGTGGCTCAGTGGTTAGAGGCGGCAGACCTGGAGCTTGAGTTCGGCCCTGGACCAGGGTTCAATTCCCCGCCTCGGCGGGTCTTGGGCTCAAAAATTCCACGGACTCGTTAATTCTCGCTCCGGTGCCTTCTCGACTCACGGGTTCACACTCTGCGACTCTGGGCAATAGCTTGCTTAATCTCCACAACGGCCCCGCGCGGTGGGATGCCTGGCTTTCACCTTGTGGATACCCTGCCAGGGTTATCTCACAGGGGAATACCAGGACGGGTTCCCTAAGCAAGCGCTGAGATGCCCCAGGGTAAGTCGTGCGCTATATAAGTTTCATTCATTTCATTTCATTTCATTTCATCTGTTGTGTGAGCTCATATACAGTTTCATTGGCACGCGCATTGGAATTGCTTTTGCTGTGAGGGTCTACTGTAAATTTGACAGGCAGAGTGCAATTGGCAGCATTTAAGTGAACTGGGAGGATTTTCTGTGCTACATGGTTTGTGGAGAAGAGGTGCATCGAGCAGTGAGTGTTTTTTGAGCTGACCTGCGAGGGGGAGAGTGCAGGCTGCGCTGAAGAGGAGGAGGGCTGCCTGCCGCTTCGAGCAACGACACTACATCGCCTACACACGGGCTTTGGACCACAGCCCCCAGGGGGCATCACTGCCCACAAACCTGCTGCGAGTCAGGGTGAGGCGCTGACATCGCGCCTGAAAGCGCTGCCTCTGCCCCTGTGCTGCAGGAGTGTTTTTTTAGCTGACCTGCGAGGCGGAGAGTGCTGGCTGCGCTGAAGAGGAGGGCTGCCTGCCGCCCCAGCAACGACCGCTACATCGCCTACACCTGGGCTTTTTACCACAGCCCCCAGGGTGCATCACTGCCCACACACCTGCTGCGAGTCAGGGGGAGGCGCTGACATCGCGCCTAAAAGCCCCTTCCTTTTTTCCGGGCGCGGGTCGAAGCCGGGACTAAGCCTGAGACCAAGGGCGGGCATGTCTGTGCCTGTGCGTGACTGGGAGAGACTGGACTGGGCCACCCCTGTCGTGTGGACTGTGAGTACCTTTATATCGAATTCCTCCATTGCGGGACATTTTAAGAGTTCGGGGATTCGTAAATACATACTCCACTGTGTTTGTGGGTTTGCCAAACTTTATGGGTTTATCTTTACTGCTATTGTCTAGCAATCGACAATACTCTAGTTAACCCTCCTTTCGGTTCTGTTGCACGTAGGAAGAGTAATAGATATGGGGAAGACTACCCCCCTTGTCAAAGGCCCAATACTAGACAGAAATCTTCTAAGCAAACTGCCCACCCTCACCCTACCACCATTGATAGAATGTTACAACAGGTCTCCTGTGAAATTGAACGCACAGAGAGGCGCTTGTCCCTTACACCTAGAATGCCTAATTTGACCCAGTTGGTCGAGCCAGGCACCCCTGACATCCTTGAGGTATCTATACGACAAGTATCTGTCAATTCACTAGGGTTACCCCCGGCACAAGCCAGTGTACACACAATTAGAGTTAACAGAGCGGATAAGGGTGGGAGAGGGAAACGGAAAGGTCCTGCCCAAAAGAAGCATGTAGCCAGGGGGGGACCAGGAGCTGGTTTTCCTGTAGAAAGAGAGCCTATCATTACGGCAGAGATTAGCCCTTCGGATACCCGTATAAATTCTGATGTCCCGGGTTGGGCCCAAGCGCTTAAACTAGAGCTTAAAACTTTTTTGGACCAGCTCCTTAGAGATGTTCTGAAAAGCATTGCCACATTAAAAACATCTTTGGACGTTTGGGGGTCTAAAATTGATGCAGTATTAAAAACTAGTGATAGTTCAAAGTCTATAAATAGGGCCAGCACGTACCAAGGCATGCAGACAAAGATCCCCCAGTAGGCCAATCCACTACTCATAACCGAAATTCATCCAGTGGACAAACTTTTGAAAACCATCTCCCGAGTAGTGCCCATCCTAGGGCTCCTGAACCAATCCTCAAAGACCAAAACCTCAATTCTGAGGTACTAGGTACAGGTATGGCTGATGCTCACCAGGTCCCACAACCAGTGCTGAATCCCGTAAAGAACACTATACTCCCGAAAATTAGTCCGATAAATCCTGTTCCCCAAGGCATAGATCTACCTCCAGAATCAACTCCATATGTGGTAATTCTAGCTGCAATTCCACCCCTGGAGTCAGGTCGGGGTGAAACATTTATGGAATTGAAAAACAAATTAATTTACTGGCTGAACAAACACAGGCCACTCCCTTCCCTGGTACACACTGAAATTTTATTTTCACGTAGGGTTAGTTGGCTCGGACAGAGACAAAAAGACACTTCAGGAGATTGTGTGTTGATACATTTTAGAGATAGGAGGGAAGTTCACCACATTCTTAAAGGAGGACAAACAACTACAGGGACAGTCAAGTCAAGTCAAGTCAAAGGATTTGTATAGCGCGCTACATACCCGGAGGGTCTCAAGGCGCTTGAAGAAGAGGGGGATTACTTGTCAAATATCCAAGTTTTAAGTTGCTTTCTGAATGCAAGGTGGTTCTCAGTGAGACGAAGGTGAGTGGGGAGTGAGTTCTAGGTTTTAGCTGCGAGGTAGGAGAAGGATCTACCTCCCATGGTGGTTTTATTGATGCGAGGTACGGTAGCAAGGGCTTGGTTGGAAGATCGTAACTGGCGAGAGGGGGTGTAGAAGGAAAGTCGTATGTTGAGGCATTCGGGTCCAAGATCGTAAAGTGCTTTGTGTGCGTGGGTTAGGAGGCGGAAAGTAATCCTCTTATTGACGGGGAGCCAGTGGAGGTTTTTCAGGTGACTAGAGATCTGGTCTTTACGCGGGATGTCTAGTATGAGTCTGGCTGATGCGTTCTGGATGCGTTGGAGTTTTTTCTGGAGTTTTGCGGTGACACCGGCGTATAGGGTGTTTCCGTAGTCCAGGCGGCTTGTAACCAGTGCATGGGTGACTGTTTTTCTGGTTTCCGTGGGGATCCAGCGAAATGTTTTTTTGAGCATGCGAAGAATGTTGAAGCATGATGATGAAACGGCGTTGACTTGTCTGTTCATAGAGAGTGAGGAGTCCAGGATGACGCCCAGGTTCCGTGCGTGGTCCGTTGGGATGGGTGCTTTTCCAAGGGCCTCTGGCCACCAAGAGTCATCCCAAGCGAAGGGGGAGGTACCTAAGATAAGGACTTCTGTTTTGTCTGAGTTCAATTTCAGACGGCTGTGCTTCATCCACTCGGCTACTTCTTTCATTCCTTCATGTAGGTTGGTTTTGGCGCCGTTAGGGTCTTTGGTGAGTGATAGGATCAGTTGGGTGTCATCCACGTAGGAGATGATGTTGAGGTTGTGTTGGCGTGCGATGGCCGCGAGGGGGCTCATGTAAACGTTGAAGAGGGTGGGACTGAGTGAGGACCCTTGGGGTACGCCGCAGATGACTTCAGAGGCCTCTGAGTTGAATGGTGGGAGGCGGACTCTCTGGGTTCTTCCGGTGAGGAACGAGGTGATCCATTCCAGTGCTTTTCCTTGGATTCCGATGTTTCTGAGGCGCTGTAGAAGGGTGCTATGGCAGACTGTGTCGAAGGCTGCAGAGAGGTCGAGGAGGATGAGGGCGACTGTGTCTCCATTGTCCAGTAGAGTTCGAATGTCGTCTGTTGCTGCGATGAGGGCGGTCTCCGTGCTGTGTTTGGCTCGGAAGCCGGACTGTGAGGAGTCGAGGGATTTGTTGCTTTCGAGGAAGGCGGCGAGCAGGTTGTTGACGGCTTTCTCGATGACTTTGGCCGGGAATGGAAGGAGCGAGATGGGGCAGTAGTTCTTGAGTTCGGTGGGGTCCGCTGTGGGTTTTTTCAGAAGGGCGCTGAGTTCTGCGTGTTTCCAGCTTTCTGGGAAGGTGGCGGAGCTGAGTGAGCAGTTGATGACGTCTCGGAGGTGTGGTGCTATGATGGAGTCTGCTTTGTTGAAGATGTGGTGAGGGCAGGGGTCTGTGGGGGATCCTGAGAGGATGGAGTTCATCAGGTGGATGGTGTCCTCAGTGGAGATTGGGTTCCAGTCATTAAGGATGTTCAAGGGGGGTGAAGGTCCTGCAGAAGGTTGGGTGGGTTGGTCTCCGGGTCGGTTGTCGAAGCTGTTGTGGATGTCTGCGATTTTGTTGTGGAAGAACGAAGCTAGAGAGTCGCAGAGGGCTTGAGAGGGGGTGATATCATTGGAGTTGGCTGAGGGGTTGGTAAATTCTTTGACGATGTTGAATAATTCCTTGCTGTTGTGGGCATTGTTGTCTAGTCGGTCTTTGAATGCGGCTTTCTTGGCAGCTCGGATTAGTTGGTGGTGTATGCGGGTGGCGTTTTTGAAGGCGTCCCTGGTGCTGGTGTTTGGGTCTTTTTTCCAGGCCTTCTCGAGGGAGCGACAGAGTTTCTTCGATTTCTTAAGATCATCGTTGAACCAGGAGGCGTTTTTGCTGCCTAGTTTGATTTGACGTTTTTTCAGCGGTGCTAGGATGTCGGCGCTGTTGGATAGCCATTGGGTGAGGTTAATGGCTGCTTGGTCGGGGTTTGAAGAGTGGGCAGGGGGGTTTAGAAGAAGCGATGAGGAGATCTGGTCGATGGTGATTTTGTTCCAGTTTCTTCGCAGAGTAGGTTGAGGATGGTTGTGAGTTGTGGTCTTATTGTAGATAAAGTGTACGCAGCTGTGGTCCGTCCAATGGAGAGTAGTGGTGTGACTGAAGGAGACATGTTTGCTGGAGGTGAAGATAGGGTCGAGTGTGTGACCTGCGATGTGGGTGGGCGTAGTGACAAGTTGTTTGAGTCCGAGGTTGGCGAGATTGTCCTGAAGGGAGGTGGCGTTGCTGTCAATGCTCTTTTCCAGGTGAAAGTTGAGGTCTCCCAGTAGAATGTATTCCTCGGAGGGGAGGGCGTGTGGGGTGATAAAGTCAGTGATAACGTCGCTGAATTGTGCACGGGGTCCTGGAGGTCGGTAGAGGAGTGTGCCTCTGATTGTGGTCTTGGGGTCGGTGTGGATCTGGAAGTGAAGGTGTTCGGCGCTAGCAAGGTTGACGTCTGAGCTGGTTGAGATGAGGATGGAGTTCTTATGGACGATAGCGATGCCTCCTCCTGTTGGGTTGGTGCGGTCCTTACGGATGATCTTGTATCCTTCCGGGATGGCAATGGTGATGTCTGGGGCTGATGAGGCATTCATCCATGTTTCTGTAAGGAAGGCGACGTCCGGAGAAATGGTATCTAGCAGGTTCCAGAGGTCGATGGCGTGTCTGTGGACTGAGCGGGTGTTGAGCAGGATGCATTTTAGGTGGTTGGAGTGTGGAAAATTAATACGGTTTGGTGAACATTATCTGCGCCATCTTGCCTTTTTCCCCGATGCCACACTTTTTGTCGCACACACCCGCCATTTTAGCTGCCTTGATCAGAACCACCCTCTGCACACCCCTGACCCCCAGCACGGCTCTTCACCCTCACAAGCACCCCCACGCACTCACATGCCTTGCGCGTCAGCGGCAGCCATTTTGAGCACCATGGCCCCTCTGCCCCTCGCTGATAGCCAGCGTCTCTCTCTCCTAACCTCGCAGGCCCCCCTGCACGCTGACAACCCCCTCCCGCTCCCACATGCCTTGGGTCATAAACCCTTCTTCAGCGCAGCTCTGCCTCGGAATCCCATCCTGTTCCCAGCGCGACACCTCCCTTCATCCCTTTCATGGTCCCGGGTCCTTTGATACAAACCCCTTTTCCTGTGTGCCCGTTTGTCTTCCTTGTTCCCAGGCCGCCACCTGGCCCTGCAGATACTGTTTATTACCCCGTACAGTAGGGAGCTTCCCCTCCCCATTAAAGGACCCTCGACTTGATCAAAGCCCCCACCCTATGAGATCCGATCAAACCCCACACATTCCGTGAATCGGCGGAATGCCCAGCTGTGCGATAATCATCACCTGTTGTGACCGGGGCAGGGACTTCAACTGTAAATGTGTGGGAACGGGCTTGAAGCGGGGATTCCTAGGATACCTTTCCGTACATCAAAGTACTGACAAGTATATGTTTCATGTAATAAAGCAATAAACCTGTGTATAAGAGGCCAGGCCTCAGAGATGCGGTGAGAGCACCTCGTGACGATACTTGCTGTCCGAATTGATGTGTTCTCCTCCGGAGAGAATAAACCCTCGTTTCCTGCCTTTCAGTCTCCAGCGCCTGCTTCTTCATTGATTAATATTTTGTGGGTAATAGAGGCGACACCGCCGGGCAACACAAAAGGGTCTTTGGTCACTGGTTGTCTAGCCACCCTTTTACAAATTGGCGCCCACGTGGGGCCCATCAGCGACTCGTGGATCCAGTGGGAGAGGTCCTGACGACAGAGTGAACGACTGCAACGATCGGGAGGTACCCTGTCCGATAGTCCCTCGTCTGACAGCCGATCATCCGAACTTCACTGGTTCCGAACAGACCTCTCTCGAGTGATCTACGGTCCTGACTGGGAACCATCAGGAGTGCCGCGAGGGAAACGAAGAAAAGAGGACGATCGGGCGCTGGATTCGGAAGACAAGAAACTGTCCATACGGTCCGGGTAAGGTCGTGCAGACACGACGAATTGCGAAATAATTGTTTGATTGATTGAAAAAAAAAATACTAGTATTACCCTTTGTTGATTCATTTGGAGTTTCGCTGTCGGCAAACGGAGAAACAACCGGCTCTCTCTTTGCAAGCAGTGAAGGATAGGTTACGCACCCGTCGTACCTATCTTTCTCCCCCACTGATTAATTGCCCCCCCCCCCCCCATTGATTAACTCTTACGGATTATTTTCTGGAGATTCTCTGTCTGCAAACAGGAAAGAATAGGTTCCCTCTTTGCAGATAGTGAAAGGGTAGGTGACGCAGACCTTTTTGCGGGCCTACTTATTCTCCCCATTGACCATTTTTGATTGATATTGGTTCATGAGGTATTCACTGCCTGCAAACAACGTAGAATAGAAATATTCTGTCTAGTCTTTGCACACAGTGATAAGATAGGTAGTGCTGACTATTGTCCCCATTGTGACCCGTCATGCCTGTCTTCTCCCCACTGATTGGTAGCTGGTTCAGCCCGGACCGTTTATTAGAGGTGGACCATCTAGCTCCGCTGGAAGGCACCCCTAATAAAGAAATGTTCACAAAGTATGGATTAATTACCATAGCCTATAGTAAGCTATGGCACAAGTATACCAAAGCAAATCAAGAGAAACAGTGGCCACTGATAGGATCCTTCGATCTTGACAAAATAGAAACGTTAGAAACAGCCCTCCGTAGTAGTAAGACAACGCCTATTATGCTCGACAGTCTCGGTATGTGGCGCAAAGAAGCAATGCAACGAAAGGAAAGAGACGAAGTCAGAGTAGGTAAAGAAACGCGACAGACTACCTTCCAAGCGTCTGGTAGGCAAAAGGAAGGGACAGCGACGACACAGTTCCAAGGATTAGACACAAAAAGGGAACAGTGTAAAGGGACGTACCGACAGGACAACCCCGAGACACAACGACCCGAAAGTAACCCCCCGACACTACGCGCAGGACGAACAGACTTAAGGCAAAACCAATGTGCTTTTTGTAAAAGACTCGGGCACTGGAAAGCCCAATGCCCGACTCTACGGAACATAGGTAAGAGCGGAGGGCCGACAGATATAACAGGCCGGCAGAAAGGGAAAAGGCGCGAGACAAAGACGAATCAGACTAACACGGACAGGACAGATAGAACCACCACGTTTGATTATGCCCGATGGCACAGATTTCGTCAGACCGATTTCAACGACATGTTTGAGTTCTGGGACTGATTACTCTCTGTTCCCACCCCCCCCACTCTGAAAAACAAAAGCAATTACAGGCCTGCGTAGACAACGCCCCGTTAGAAAAAGGACTCAAGGAAGCCAAGTCTCTGTTATATAATTTAAGATTTAATTACGGTAAAGATAACACACGACCAACGATAAATAGAAAAACTAGTAAAACATTCTTTAAAGTAAAACTGTACTAATAGGAGCAATACAAAACATATTACGCTCACTCCGGAAGTTCCCAAAATGTAACAGGTCAACGGTCCCGCCCATCCGGAAGGTGAAACACACAGCACGTGTGGGGCGGGGCCTGCCGACAGCCATAGACCAAAGAGGTCGCCGGTGAGAATGTACAGGAGGCTCCACGGGCCCGGCATGAAATGGTCTTCTCATCCTCTCCTTCCTGGGGCGGCGTCCCCCGGGCCACGAGTATGGAGGGGGCGGATGCAGATGACCCCCTCCCTCGTATCTCCTGGTCCGGCCATCGCAAATTCCTCCGCTGAACTGGTGCAGGGTGGGCTGGGAGGGAGAGGCGGCGCGAACGAGCCTCTCCCACCTCCACAGGTAGGAGGTTTCCCAGCCCCGGCCCGGCGCCGAAATCCTCCAGCCGGGCAACGGATATACCTGCGCAGCACAGAACATACAATGTCCGACGGACCTATTTCCGCAGCACAGAACATACAATGTCCGACGGACCTATTTCCGCAGCACAGAACATACAATGTCCGACGGGCATACTTGTGCAGCACTGAACATACGACGGCCCTCCAGAGTACTTGCAGAGTCAGGGGTGTAGGGTGGTCATCATGTACACCCCTGATTCAAAGGGACGGCGTGGGGTGCACTGGGAGAGGGAGGCGGCGCGAACGAGCCTCCCTCACCTCCCTAGGTGGAGGCGCCACAGCTGCACCCTAACGCCCCGAGCCAAGTGTCCTGCTCCTACGGCACGGTGTTCCATTTTTTTTCGCCCCAAGAAGTCTCTACCACTCTTGAAGACACGACGAAGGGCGGCTGCTGCAGGGTCTCAAAATGGCGTCTGGGCCCCCTGGAAGGCGGGTCTAGGCCGCTGGAGTAACTTTGTCCGGTATTGTAACTCGGGCACTTGCCCGCCTGGGCACGAGCCCCCACCTCCGACAACATCCCCACAGCTTTGAAGATTCTACCAAAGTCCCAGGAGCCCTCGGCATCCACAGGCTTCCGGTGGGGAACAACTGCCTTGATCACTAGCGAAACGACCACGACATAGCCACAAGATGGTGGTGCTCTCGTGTCAGCACCAGCTTCAGTCTGAACCATCCAGAAACATTGTGGGCTAACGAATTCGAGTAAGTTCCGGCTGAACCTCAACGTGACCTGGTAGGGAAGATTCTCCCTCCCCCCCCTTTTGATTGACGGTCCACATTACCAGCCCCTCTGTTAGCACAGGTTTTTGAACTGCCGAAAGGGACTCTGGTACAACCGCCGGTCGTTGGAAACATTTTGCCCCTGATGCTACTCCCAGACTAACCCGGCATCGCCCAAAATGGCGCCGGTATCAATAGGAACTTACGAACACCTTGTGGTGTTCTTTGGCTAACAAGACTTGATGTTCTGAGATATGTATGTGAACCTTTGTACACTTGACGAAAAAGGTAGGAGGGTTCACTTGGCGAACATTTGAAAGGATCCCGTTAAAATGTTGATTTCAATGTACGATTTATTATGATATTTATTATAACCGATACATAACGTAGCTTATGACGCACGCCCACGGTATACATCTAGGAAATGTGATTGCAATTAGTCTGACTGTGTGTAGGAAGGTGGCTACCTGACTATGGTTACCCCAGATTTTTTGCCCTGTGTTTAGCTGGTTTTCGACTTAGTTGGCCTGGTTCCCTGCTAATCAGGGCCCCAGGCTATCTGCTCTCTCTGTAAAATGGATTCCATGTACCCTAGGTGCATAACTAGATTGGCTTGGGTCACCTTATCAGCCCCTGTACAGAGCACTATAGGTGCCCAGGGCATAGGTGCATCCAAGGCCTACCAGGGGCTGCAGCATATCTTTTGCCACCCCTGGCTGGCTATCTAAATTGACACAACTGGCTGATCACTCAGCTGGGGCAAGTGGGTGTAATCACCCCTTGCTTAGATATAGTATACCTATATCTAAACCTATATCTGGACACATATATAGCCTGTAAGCCACTCCTATGGAAGGCCTCATCAATCCTGGAGGCAGAGTGCGTGGTTTTATGTGAGATGGTGCTCTGGCATGAGCTGAGCCTGTCTGCAGCTGTCGGGAACAACTCCCTAAGCTGATCCGGGATAATGCCAAACCATATACTATTAAGTGCATTATAATCCTCGCGGTTATATGTTAACTTTGGTTTGGCTTTATCAAAACATGTCGTGTAAGGTGTCATACGAATTGGAATACTACCCCCTCGCCAGTCCTGGCGACGGGGGTAGCATTTCACCCCTCTAGAGGGGACGACATGTTACTTTTGCTAAAATGCGGTTGATTTTTAAAAGAGCCTCAGATCCACAAAATGGATGCTTCTGCCACAGACACATGTCTGACCTCCTGCTGCTGACCGAAACTCAGCAGAGGAGGCCTGGACAAAGGATTTCCTGTCACAGGGAGGTGTGACACCACCCCAGACAGGAGATAGTGGATTGTAGCAGGGAGGTTTGAATGAAACCAGACAGTGCCTGGGGAGCACAAGGCTTCCCCTTGCATAATCCTGTCAAACCGGTTCTGGGGCAGCCCAGCCCCAGCTCCAGTGAGACCTGGACAAAGGAAAGGGGGTGTAACCACCCCCCTTCCTGGTCCCACCCATAGGGGAGGGACCTAGCAGGAGATCCACCCCTCAGATTGGAATAAGAGGGGGAGCAGTGCCAATGCAACTCAGATCATCCTGAAGAAACATAAGAAACGAATTCTGGACCCTTCGACTTTCTACACGACGTGAGAAGACTGAAGAATCTCCCTTGTGGTCAAGGAGTGACCACCCTGTGCAAACAGGCACCATCCAGCCCTCGACCCTTGCTTTGTTGCAGTTCCCGCCGGAACTCGAGCGACAGAGATCGACGAGATCAAGCTTGCCTGCCTTCTACCTGCCCGATCCACAGTCCCTGCAGAGCTGAGACCCGTGGAGGCGACCGGAAGCGTGGGGCACGCCATCTTGAAAAGGCCACGAGACGCTGACCGTGCAGCCCACGAGTGATCCTCGAAGCTGTGCACCGGGGTTTGAGAAGCCCCAGCCCCGAGCTCCACTTGCACCAAAGCTCACCCCTCCACACTCGACGAGTGCTGCGTGGGACCCTTCTGCTTGTGTGCGCTCGACGCGTTGGCCCGGTCACTTGCCAGCTGGCTTGTGGCTCCTGTGCCGACGAAACTTGAAATACGACTCGCTTTTCTGGTTGCTCCAGATCTGCACCAGCTCCTGTGAAAAGGAGCACCCACTCTGACCCTCCTGGTTCGAGTGATAAGCAATCTCCCGGTTCCGCGTGGATTGCTTTTGCCAAGTGCTGTTTGCTGCAATCTTGAAGCCGACAGTGCTGACGGCGAGAGCCTACGTGGGCCAGATCGTGACCTGCTCCTGGACGTCGCAGATGCCCCAGAGCCCACGTGGCAGCGGAGAGAAGCCTATCGACAACCGCCTGATTGCGCCCGACATTGCCTGGTTCCGTCCTGGTTCCACCCTGGTCACTGCTGAGTGACCCAGACTCTGTCCCCTCTGCTTTCAGGTACTTTTCTACTTCGATCCACCCTTGGATCGCACCGGACACTTCTGCTTCACAGCGCCTGCAGCTGCAACAGCTTCAAGCACCAAGAACCTGCGTGACAGAACCCGACGCCACTTCGACCCTGTGCACCCACGGCCTGTGGGTGAGGTAACATTGCAACGCCAGTGTTTATACACTGGTACACACCTCTAGGGTCTGTGTCTAAAGTTTTGTGTTCCTAGGTTCAGCGGAAGTATCTTTTAATTCACTTTAACTGACTTTTACGCACCATTGACAGTGCATTGGTGCGCGCCACACTTTCCGTGCTGCACCCGTCTCCTGTGGGCTACTCCCGACTTCATCATTGCTAGTCCTGACTGTTCCCAGCGAATCTCTAGGCCCTAGGCCTAACCATTGTTCGATAAGTGTTACTTATACCATTTTTTTAATATATGGTCTGGGTGGCCACCCGCCCTCATCCATAATCGTGCAACTTCATATGTGTAACAGTGCTTTTGATTTAACGCTTGTGCCCCTTTCCTCATAAAGAGTACTGGGGAGTAATTTAGAAATAAATACATATATTTTTATAATATATACTTGTGTGGTGTCCTTTCATTTGATTACAGGATTGTATGTGGTAAAACAGCTCGCTTAACACGACCTCTTAAGTTAAGCCTTTAAGGCTGCTTAGTCCATGCTACCACTAGGATAGCTTGTCTAACAAGGTTGACTTACAACCAGACATCTTTGGGGTTTGTTTGGACTGATACCAAGTGGTTCCAGAATTGGAAACACTACATATCAGGCCAACTTCTCACACTGTGTTTCAATTTATGAAATAAATACCCTCTGATCCCTCAATTATTAATAGACGTTTTTAGTTTCTTGCAAATAACTAAGTAGACGTTTTCAATGTTTTTAAATGCTGCAAAATAGCCCCCCTACTGTATGTGCTTCAGCCATCGCCGTGTACGGCCAAATACGATTGCACTCACATATTTACTTACTGAACGATTATGCAAATAAAGGTTTTCCAAACTATGAACAGGTATCGCATACTTTTGTAAATGTGGGAATTGGCGGGAGGGCTATTCTGTGCGCAACCGTTTTGCTCTCTTTTTAAGGTTATTAGAAAATGGTTGTTCGGCCCCGGATTGATGATCGAATCTAAGGTATGATACGCTGCCCCCAAATATGCGACTAGGCTCAGGAACTAACGCATGAAGAAGGACCTCGACTTCTGAGAACGGGTAAAGTGAAGCGGTGTGATAAAGGTATGGTGCTCGAAGGTACTAAGGGACAGGGTTGGCCGAAGAACTGATATGCCTTAGAACATCACAGCGTTGGGAATGATTTAAGGATCCCGATAGCTAGATACATCTACAAACCAGATACCTCGCGCTAGGCGCCTCTGATTTCTTTTTTTAGCGTTTCCCTACACACGATCTATAATGCCACCCTCGGACCCCCCCCCCATGAACAACCTATCACACTGCCCGCCCCCCTTGACTTCAGAAACCAAGACCCTAGGGATTATATCCCGAGGAGATAAGACGAGTATGTGGTAAGTAAAGAACTTTCGTGCCCGTACATTTGATATGCTCGAATGTTGTTCCCCCTCCCTTTCTTCCTTTTTCTCCCTCTACAGGTTACAGACCTTTCCTGCCATCACGCGCATTACTTCGGATTCTTGATTTTAACTTGCACAGTTCGATAATTTTAAATTTGCGTCACCGTATTTGCGCTGCTGTATTTTGCTGTTGTTTTTTTGGGCGCTTGTTACTGCTGTCACCTGGGATTAGATAGGCTTACCTTGCATTTAAATTGTGCCCCCACAAGCCGCGTTTGCGAAACTGAGTTAGTGGGGTCCCTGGTCCTGGTGATTCGTCCGCCATCTTGGGTAGGTAGTGACGCTCTAGGAGATACTCAGGCCCCATATTGGTTAGGGTCAGAGGCTCGAGCAGCCGGAAGCCCGCTCGGCGTAATACCATAACTAGGATGTGTAGGCAGACGCGCAGCGGATGCGTGCAGCGGAGGCGCCGTAGATGCGCCGGAGGTGCGCCAGAGGTAAGCCCGTTTGCGTCCGTTCGCGTCCCGGGCGCCTCTGGCGCACCTGCCCCTCCATACCCTGCTGATTCCTGCCCTGCTCCCACTGAGGACTTAGAGCCCGAGTCCATTCTCACCCCGCTCAAGACATTGTCTTGCGGATTGCTGAATGCACGCTCTTTGATAAAGCACCACGCTGAGACTGCTTTATTAATTGAATCGTCACAGCTAGATATACTGTTCGTGACTGAAACGTGGGCCACGAAGGACTGTGGCATGGAACTGGGCTGGGCTTGCCCGCCAGGCTATTTGATAAGGCACACTCCCCGCACCTCAGGCAGGGGTGGTGGGGTAGGCTACATCTTCAGAGACTCTATCTCCTTGACCGAATTGGTGATTACGGAGGTAGCAGGGTTTGAGCTTATGGGCTTTTCCATCGTGGCTCAAGGAGGTACTTTAGTAGCAGGTCTTCTATGCTACAGACCGCCCTCTCTGCCCACGACAGGCCTTCAATCTCTGATTGATCTGATCTACGACCTTTCCAACTCGCATACCAATTTTCTAGTACTGGGTGATTTCAACCTGTGGCCTTCTGGCCCCCATGACTTGGCCTTTCGAGAACTGTGCCAAGCCTGTAGCAATATCCAACTTGCTCAATTGATCCAGGTACCCACCCATGATAGGGGACACATACTAGACTTGGTATTTGCTGATAAGAACATGGTTGTGGTAGATAAGGTCGAGGCTCAGGGTTGGACCGATCATTCCCTGATTGTTTTGTCCCTTCTTATGCCTGCCCCATGGAGACCCAATAAACCGACCGGCAGGAAGTTGAATCGGCAATGGAGTCGTCTCCTTAGGGAGCCGATTCGACCCACACTGCTACCGGGAACCTTTCAGATGGAGGAGAATGTGGACAAGAGCTATGCTTCTCTCTGCCGGCATATTGTATCATCTCTTGATGACCTGGCCCCTTTGCGTAAGGTGAGAGACAGGCCCAGAGGCCTTAATGCCTGGTTCAGCGAAGAGCTGGGGCACTTCAAACTTCGCTGCAAACAGGCGGAGCGTACATGGAGGAGAGGATATAGGGAGCAGGATAAGGCGGCTTATAAAGCAGCCCTGCACGAATACAAGGCCCAGTTAAGAATCGCAAAAGCTAAGTTTTTGGAAGACACTTTGGCGAAGGCCGCTAACAAATCTCAGACCCTGTTCAGATTGGTCAAGACTTTATCTGAGCCGCCTTGCACGGCGTCTACTATCCCGGCCTCGCAGGCACTGTGCGACTCGCTGGCCCTTGCATTTGAGGAGAAAATCAGGACTATCCTGACTGGACTAAAAAATTCTGAACAATCTGTAACATCTGCAGTCTCTTCTTTGGACCCTTCTGACAACCTGGGCTCCAATTGGGCACCTAACAAGGATGGCATGCCTCAGTTGTCCAGCTTTCCCGTTCCCTTGTTAGAGGAATTTGTTATCCTGGCAAGCAGTGTATCGTCAGGATCACCGCTGGATCCAATGCCTCATAAAATCTGGAAGGCTTTTCAAGATGAGCTTTTCCCTCCGTTGCACTCCATCTGCTGTCAATCATTGACCACAGCGTCAGTCCCAGACAGCTGGAAGTTGGCTATTGTAACACCTTTGTTGAAAAAGAATTCTCTGGACCCTCTCTGTCCGGCTAATTACAGGCCAACTTCGCTATTACCATTTGCGATAAAAATTCTCGAGAGATGGGTCACAAGAGCCTTATCCAACTTCCTGGAAACAAATCTATGTCTGGATGCTGCACAATTTGGCTTCAGGCCAGCGCACGGCACCGAGACGGCCTTGGTCACCGTGTTGGATGATCTGCGAACGCGAGTCGACAAGGGCAAGTCTGCATTCTTGGTGCTACTTGACATGTCGGCCGCGTTCGACACGGTGGACCATGAAGTACTACTTGGCCGTCTTCGGAGTGCGGGAGTGAGCGGTCTGGCCCTAGACTGGCTCACTTCCTATTTGGATAACCGACAACAAGCCGTGGCATTACCACCATTTTGATCAGCCACTAGGCAGGTGAAACAGGGAGTCCCTCAAGGATCGGCAATTAGCCCGATCCTATTTAATATATATCTCCGTCCCTTGATAGCACTGATAAAGTCATTCGGCATATCTGTTGTCAACTATGCCGATGACACTCAGTTGATCTTTTCATTTGAGGGATCAGAGACCATTTCAAGGGATGCCTTTCACCGTTGTATGGCAGCCACAGCAGCATGGTTGCGAGCCAATGCGTTGCAATTCAATGGGTCAAAAACAGAGGTACTCCACTGCTCCTTGGACCGAACTCCCCGTACACTACCGGCCGATTTTTGGCCAGTGTCCATCCCGGGCTCGGTGGAGGCGGCAGAGTCAGCTCGCAACCTGGGAGTTCTATTCGAACCCAATTTGCAGCTTGATGCCTCCGTAAACAAAACGGCAGCAACGTGTATAGGTTTGCTCCGTGCTCTACGGAAAATCTTGCCACTTCTCCCACGGGGCTCCAGAGTTGAGGTAGTGCGTAGTTCCATTCTCAGTAGGATCGACTACTGCAACGCACTACTTCTGGGTGCCCCGAAGATTCTGGTTCTAAAGCTCCAAAGGATACAGAATATGGCCGCTAAACTGGCCTTGTCTCGACCGCGGTCCGCCTCTTCATCAGCAGCTTTGGCCGATTTGCATTGGCTCCCAGTCCAGCAGAGAATTGTGTTTAAAGCTCTCTGCCTTGTTTTTAGGGCCCTGCATGGACTGGGACCAATACCTCTTCAGACTCTTTTCCTCTGGTATCAGGCAGCTAGACCTCTAAGATCATCTTCGGCGTTCCTGGTGAAAGTCCCTAAAATCAATAGAATGAGAATGGGTGGTCGCGCTTTCAGTTTTACGGCTGCCACGCTGTGGAACACTCTCCCCCTGGCATTAAGGAGTTGCCCTGATCTGCTTACTTTTAAAAAGGACCTTAAAACGTACTTGTTCCGCAGAGTAATGTAGCTTTTTTAATAGATGCATGGTCAGGTCTCAGCGCCAGGATACCCTTTGGGTGACAGTTGCGCTCAATAAGCAATAAATACATACATACATACATTGGAATCACGACTAGGGTATAGTAAAGATCTGGAGCCACGCCATGTCCGATACATGAAGCGGACCTACGCTGCAAGATGGCACCTAAAGACACCCAACTCAATGCATGTCCTTATGTACCCGGCCTAATGCTCTTCTGTCCCAAACTGCATGCTTTCTACATTCTAACACAGACCCGAAATGTCTCATGTTGGGTAATGCACTGAATAGCCTAAATAGTACACGGCCACTCTCCATATCACACGTGTACTGTTTAGCCTATTGTTGCTCTCTCTCTCTCTCTCTCTCTCTCTCTCTTTCTCTCTCTCTCTTCCACGTTCTCACTCTTCCTAGCGACTGGCACCTAATTGGCGAACCACCACCCCTGGTGCACCACCTGATTGGCTCCAAATACCACAAGTATTTGCACAAATTTGTCTTAAATAAAATTACATCGATACCACGTTACTACCTCTCCTTTTCTGCTAAATACTGATGAAACCTAGATTGGCCGATAAGAAAGGGACAGGTAAGACGACTAAGGTTCCCTAATCTGACCCGTAATGAGGGAACTACTTGTCAGTGGCTTCTATGATAAAAATGCCTCAGGTAACGCGACCTTCCCCGCCCCGAAATTATATCAATGCCCAAACAGTAAAAGTGATCGAGACATCCCCGTTTTCCCAGAATGCCCCCAGTTTTGTATCAGCTGCCCCGGACAAGAGTTTTGAAAAACGTCCCTTGCCCCAGTTCGCTATGTTCCTAGTTGTTTTCCATAAGACCCCGCTCACCCAAAGGATGAGTTGAATAGTTATCGCAAGCCCCCGAGTTTTTAAATGAAGTAGCCAGGTTGTAAGAAACTATGTAGAATTTAGAATGATGTTTGCGAAGTTAGAATTAAGTCAAAAATGAAAGAACTTGTTGCAAGTAAACCCTGTTGAAAGTAAAATGTTTAGCCGAAAGATAGGATGCATTGATATAATGGAAAATCGTTTAGCCTATGTTCATTCCTCAGAAAGATACCTATCAGACCATGGTGAATAGCACGTTGCACTTTTTCCGTAAAATACAAAGCCCTGAAGAACGGCATAGCTTCGTACGACTCGTACTAAGAAAGTGGGTCTCTGCCAGAAGAACTGATGTGACTATAATAAAATGCAATGAATAGGTATCAGACCTCGTACCACGACAATGAATTTAATACCAACAAAAAGCCAAAGAAATAGTCACGAAGGAAAGCTGCAGGGAACCCAGCAAACCTATCATCAATTATTTATACGTTGGCTGCAAACCTCAATGTAACGGATGCTTACCCAGTTGCTTGGTGTTGGGAGAGAAATAGATTTATGTGATTACCTTCCTCTGCAAAATCTCTAAAGACTGTCTTTTCAAACTCATTTTAAGGGAACTACTGTCGGAGGAGAAAGAGACCGGATGTGGGAGCACGCGGCCTGACTGCAGATCGTGGAACATCAGCGACGGTGGCCAAAGCGAGACCGCAACAGTAAGGAGTCGCAGGACGAGGCACTGTTTCCGACAAAATGAAAGGAAAGGGCTGACCTGAGGCCCCTGCTTTATGATCGACATGTGCCGAAAAGTCCCCGCTCTCTGAACCCGGTTATGGACCCGCCTGTCTAAAATTTTCCGTCCCCCTGGTCTGTTCCCGATCTGGCCCTGCTCCATCCCCTCTTCCTCCGACCTACCATAAAGACTATTCACACACCCCACTCCTTCCACTTGAACTTTCAAAATCCTACTGTGCCATCCAGAGAAGGGTATTTCCTGCGTCAAAAGGGAGGGAGCTCCGACTAAGTAGACCACGAACTATGTTAAATCTCAGAACGGTGACCTAAACACCACCAAGGGTCGCCCCAAAGAGAAGCTAAACGAAGTCTGTGGTTCTGCCCGCTACCGAGCACCTTGAAGATGATGGAAGCAACAGGAAATACCCACTACAGAGACCCAAGGACAGACAGACTCCACAACTCAAAGACAATTGCACTTTTCATCACAATCCTTTTCTGTCTCCTCCTAATGACCATGCTCTGGATTATGGAAGAAAATGCACCTGCTCCAAAACCGTAACGCATTTCTCCCACGAGGTCTGGCGAAACAAAACAGAGACACACTCCTGCCCGCAGACCTCCAACGGCTCAACCCACATGGACATTCCTACTAAAGAACGAATTGTAATGCAGGTGCTCAACCGTGCCAACAGAAGACGACAAAGAATGCTGAGAACTCACTAATAATGGTCCACGACCATAAGACACTGGAAACCCTGATTATTGTTTTTACTATGTCTCATTTTTCTCCCAGCCACCATTGAATTGACTATGCTCCAACTGAGTACGAAAAGAACTTACTTACGTGATAACCTATCAGTTCCTATTCCGAATGACTATAAGCATCTATGATCTGTACCCAACGCTCTCACTACATCATTTTTGTCTGATATCGCATTACTATGACTTTCCTGCAACGAGCTTAACGATGAGCCCGCCCACTAAGATGAAAAGATTTTAAAAATGTGATGTTTATGTACAGTTCCTTCACCTGGGTTTTCACTTCCTTACTTATGACCACCGCAGTAGACATAGATAGGAAATAGGCCAGCAAGATGTCTTAGAAATGTTAAAGGGAGGACTGTGGAAAATTAATACGGTTTGGTGAACATTATCTGCGCCATCTTGCCTTTTTCCCCGATGCCACACTTTTTGTCGCACACACCCGCCATTTTAGCTGCCTTGATCAGAACCACCCTCTGCACACCCCTGACCCCCAGCACGGCTCTTCATCCTCACAAGCACCCCCACGCACTGATCACTCCCGCTCTCACATGCCTTGCGTGTAAGCGGCAGCCATTTTGAGCACCATGGCCCCTCTGCCCCTCGCTGATAGCCAGCGTCTCTCTCTCTCCTAACCTCGCAGGCACCCCCCGCACGCTGACAACCCCCTCCCGCTCCCACATGCCTTGGGTCATAAACCCTTCTTCAGCGCAGCTCTGCCTCGGAATCCCATCCTGTTCCCAGCGCGACACCTCCCTTCATCCCTTTCATGGTCCCGGGTCCTTTGATACAAACCCCTTTTCCTGTGTGCCCGTTTGTCTTCCTTGTTCCCAGGCCGCCACCTGGCCCTGCAGATACTGTTTATTACCCCGTACAGTGGGAAGCTTCCCCCATTAAAGGACCCTCGAGTTGATCAAAGCCCCCACCCTATGAGATCCGATCAAACCCCACACATTCCGTGAATCGGCGGAATGCCCAGCTGTGCGATAATCATCACCTGTTGTGACCGGGGCAGGGACTTCAACTGTAAATGTGTGGGAACGGGCTTGAAGCGGGGATTCCTAGGATACCTTTCCGTACATCAAAGTACTGACAAGTATATGTTTCATGTAATAAAGCAATAAACCTGTGTATAAGAGGCCAGGCCTCAGAGATGCGGTGAGAGCACCTCGTGACGATACTTGCTGTCCGAATTGATGTGTTCTCCTCCGGAGAGAATAAACCCTCGTTTCCTGCCTTTCAGTCTCCAGCGCCTGCTTCTTCATTGATTAATATTTTGTGGGTAATAGAGGCGACACCGCCGGGCAACACAAAAGGGTCTTTGGTCACTGGTTGTCTAGCCACCCTTTTACAGGAGTCAGTTATCTGTTGTGGGTTCGTGGATGAGGAGATGTGCTTGGTGCCGTCGAACTTGCAGGAGTTGCAGGAGAAGGGTCCATGGGTGTGTCCAGGAGCGGCTTGGGCGCAGTTGGGGAGTCGGCCGGGGTTAAGGGCAAGGAGGGTGGAGGCGTCGTATGTAATGCGGATGGTGTGGGAGGTACGGGGGCCAGGCGGTCTGGCGCTGGGCGCGGTCCAGGCGCGGACAGGCGTAGACGGGCTTACCTTTGGCGCACATTCGGCGCGGCCGTAGCGCGTGGACGCTGCACGTTGGGGCATCTGGCATAAATGGAGAGTGGAGGGGGCGGAGCGTGGGAGGGTCAGCTGGGAGGCGGGATCTAGGTGCAGGGAGGGTCTGGGACGGGCCAAGGGGTTAATACAAAATGGCTGCAGGGTAAACAAATGCACGAAAGTTATTTATCCAAAGCGCTACACACCTCGAGGTGCACTACCATGAAAGCGCTAGCGGAGTTTAATGTGAGGCAAGTAGCGTTATACCCAGAGCTATGTGTTATCAATGTCAGTTGTCTACCAACACGAGCGCTGCACAGAAAGCCCAAATACAACTGTTAAATTTCTATATGAGGCGCGTAGGTCACGAGCGCTGCACAATGCTATCAGAATGAAATACAGACAGAAGTCACGAGCGCTGCACAATGCTATCAAAATGAAATATAAACAGAAGTCACAAGCGCTGCACAATGCTATCAAAATGAAATATAAACAGAAGTCACGAGCGCTGCACAATGCTATGCTAATGAGATACAGACAGAAGTCACGAGCGCTGGGCAATGCTATTAAAATGAAATATAAACAGAAGTCACGAGCGCTGCACAATGCTATTCGAATGGAATATAAACAGAACAGCTAGTGGATTAGCAGTAATGTATACAATACCACCAGGAGAGGGAGGTGAGGGGAGCGACCGTTTCTGCGTGGAGCAGGGTGGTCACAGCTCTACTCGAGGGCAAGCGCAGGCTCTACCTCTGTGGGTGGGAGGGTCAGCTGGGAGGCGGGATCTAGGTGCAGGGAGGGTCTGGGACGGGCCAAGGGGTTAATGCAAAATGGCTACAGGGTAAACAAATGCACGAAAGTTATTTATCCAAAGCGCTACACACCTCGAGGTGCACTACCATGAAAGCGCTAGCGGAGTTTAATGTGAGGCAAGTAGCGTTATACCCAGAGCTATCTGTTATCAATGTCAGTTGTCTACCAACACGAGCGCTGCACAGAAAGCCCAAATACAACTGTTACATTTCTATATGAGGCGCGTAGGTCACGAGCGCTGCACAATGCTATCAGAATGAAATACAGACAGAAGTCACGAGCGCTGCACAATGCTATCAAAATGAAATATAAACAGAAGTCACGAGCGCTGCACAATGCTATGCTAATGAGATACAGACAGAAGCCACGAGCGCTGGGCAATGCTATTCGAATGGAATATAAACAGAACAGCTAGTGGATTAGCAGTAATGTATACAATACCACCAGGAGAGGGAGGTGAGGGGAGCGACCGTTTCTGCGTGGAGCAGGGGGGTCACAGCTCTACTCGAGGGCAAGCGCAGGCTCTACCTCTGTGGGTGGGAGGGTCAGCTGGGAGGCGGGATCTAGGTGCAGGGAGGGTCTGGGACGGGCCAAGGGGTTAATACAAAATGGCTGCAGGGTAAACAAATGCACGAAAGTTATTCATCCAAAGCGCTACACACCTCGAGGTGCACTACCATGAAAGCGCTAGCGGAGTTTAATGTGAGGCAAGTAGCGTTATACCCAGAGCTATCTGTTATCAATGTCAGTTGTCTACCAACACGAGCGCTGCACAGAAAGCCCAAATACAACTGTTAAATTTCTATATGAGGCGCATAGGTCACGAGCGCTGCACAATGCTATCAGAATGAAATATAAACAGAAGTCACGAGCGCTGCACAATGCTATCAAAATGAAATACAGACAGAAGTCACGAGCGCTGCACAATGCTATCAAAATGAAATATAAACAGAAGTCACGAGCGCTGGGCAATGCTATCAAAATGAAATATAAACAGAAGTCACGAGCGCTGCACAATGCTATGCTAATGAGATGCAGACAGAAGTCACGATCGCTGGGCAATGCTATTAAAATGAAATATAAACAGAAGTCACGAGCGCTGCACAATGCTATTCGAATGGAATATAAACAGAACAGCTAGTGGATTAGCAGTAATGTATACAATACCACCAGGAGAGGGAGGTGAGGGGAGCGACCGTTTCTGCGTGGAGCAGGGTGGTCACAGCTCTACTGGAGGGCAAGTCAGGCTCTACCTCTGTGGGTGGGAGGGTCAGCTGGGAGGCGGGATCTAGGTGCAGGGAGGGTCTGGGACGGGCCAAGGGGTTAATACAAAATGGCTGCAGGGTAAACAAATGCACGAAAGTTATTTATCCAAAGCGCTACACACCTCGAGGTGCACTACCATGAAAGCGCTAGCGGAGTTTAATGTGAGGCAAGTAGCGTTATACCCAGAGCTATCTGTTATCAATGTCAGTTGTCTACCAACACGAGCGCTGCACAGAAAGCCCAAATACAACTGTTAAATTTCTATATGAGGCGCGTAGGTCACGAGCGCTGCACAATGCTATCAGAATGAAATACAGACAGAAGTCACGAGCGCTGCACAATGCTATCAAAATGAAATATAAACAGAAGTCACGAGCGCTGCACAATGCTATCAAAATGAAATATAAACAGAAGTCACGAGCGCTGCACAATGCTATCAAAATGAAATATAAACAGAAGTCACGAGCGCTGCACAATGCTATGCTAATGAGATACAGACAGAAGTCACGAGCGCTGGGCAATGCTATTAAAATGAAATATAAACAGAAGTCACGAGCGCTGCACAATGCTATGCTAATGAGATACAGACAGAAGTCACGAGCGCTGGGCAATGCTATTAAAATGAAATATAAACAGAAGTCACGAGCGCTGCACAATGCTATGCTAATGAGATGCAGACAGAAGTCACGAGCGCTGCACAATGCTATCAAAATGAAATATAAACAGAAGTCACGAGCGCTGCACAATGCTATCAAAATGAAATATAAACAGAAGTCACGAGCGCTGCACAATGCTATGCTAATGAGATACAGACAGAAGTCACGAGCGCTGCACAATGCTATGCTAATGAGATACAGACAGAAGTCACGAGCGCTGGGAAATGCTATTAAAATGAAATATAAACAGAAGTCACGAGCGCTGCACAATGCTATGCTAATGAGATACAGACAGAAGTCACGAGCGCTGCACAATGCTATCAAAATGAAATATAAACAGAAGTCATGAGCGCTGCACAATGCTATCAAAATGAAATATAAACAGAAGTCACGAGCGCTGCACAATGCTATGCTAATGAGATACAGACAGAAGTCACGAGCGCTGGGCAATGCTATTAAAATGAAATATAAACAGAAGTCACGAGCGCTGCACAATGCTATGCTAATGAGATACAGACAGAAGTCACGAGCGCTGCACAATGCTATCAAAATGAAATATAAACAGAAGTCATGAGCGCTGCACAATGCTATGCTAATGAGATGCAGACAGAAGTCACGAGCGCTGCACAATGCTATCAAAATGAAATATAAACAGAAGTCACGAGCGCTGCACAATGCTATGCTAATGAGATACAGACAGAAGTCACGAGCGCTGGGAAATGCTATTAAAATGAAATATAAACAGAAGTCACGAGCGCTGCACAATGCTATGCTAATGAGATGCAGACAGAAGTCACGAGCGCTGGGCAATGCTATTAAAATGAAATATAAACAGAAGTCACGAGCGCTGCACAATGCTATTCGAATGGAATATAAACAGAACAGCTAGTGGATTAGCAGTAATGTATACAATACCACCAGGAGAGGGAGGTGAGGGGAGCGACCATTTCTGCGTGGAGCAGGGTGGAATCCAAGTACTTCCACTGGGCTACTTTTATCCTCCCAGTCCTCTCTTGGGTAGAATGGATAGCGTGTACAAAAAGCGGGAAAAGCGTGCACAGAATATTGTCCCGTCACATTCAGTTCAAGATTGGGGAAACCAGGAGTATTTTAATATATCTGTAAACAATCGTTTCAGCCCTCTGGACCTGGTCGACTGACTAGCTCCCGGTGCTGAATACTGATCTCTGCCATCTATAAGAACAAAATCCTGGTAAACAAGCCTTACAATCCTCCCCAAAGTTAATTCCCCAACTGAAGTTCGGTCTACACCTAACTGTGTACTACGTAACTCTGCCCGACTGACACAGGAGTCGCTGGAGTACGAAAATTTGACAATGGCTATCCCTATGAACACATAGCAGAGCGGTCCCTTAGCTCAGAATAATCCTGGATGCCACATAGCATTAGAGCAGAGCATCAAGATTTTATCCTGGAACATAGCTGGTCTTGCCTCGAAACTGGACCTTCCAGACTGGGGCGCCTATGTTGACGCCCATGAGATCTGTCTGTTCCAGGAAACTTGGTTAAGGGTTCCCCCTTGCAGAGTGGGGTACGTAGCATACTCCATCCCAGCTACACAAGGGATTAGGGGGAGACCTTCGGGCGGCTTATGCACTTGGGTTGGAACACACTTGGGGAGTAAAACTAAAGTAATAGAAACACTGTCCCGTGATATCCAGTGTACTCTCCTAACTTTTAACAATGACATGAAAATAGCGCTCATAAATACCTATTCACGCCCAGTGAAACATGGGTTGACTTCGCAGGTGTTAGACTGTTTGATAACTTTTTTACATACCCTGCCCGAGACGTCGCACATAATAATTGGGGAGGGACTTTAATTGCCACTTTGAACCCTTAAATGGCTTAAATATCCCAATCACCAGTAAGGAGGATTCTGTATGGTCAATACCTGACTGTAACACCTACTCGGCCAGGGGTTGGTCCCCGTTAGTTCTTCAAATGAACTCTTTTACCTTGATACACATGCTTAGGGTATGTAATGGACGTTT
The DNA here is from genome assembly GCF_964263255.1 of Lissotriton vulgaris. NCBI lineage: Eukaryota > Metazoa > Chordata > Amphibia > Caudata > Salamandridae > Lissotriton > Lissotriton vulgaris. The sequence goes on along the minus strand of NW_028251874.1, from coordinate 1,497,598 downwards.
TCCTTCAGACAGCCCGGCCATTCCTACCTACAATAAGATAGGCCACTCTTTTGATTATAAACTATATATTGGTAGATGTGGAGTTATGGCACAGAGTGCTGGATTTCGCAGTAAATCCACGCTGCGCAAGCAACCATAACCCACTGGTGTTAAAAATTAACCTGCCGAACCTGGAGCCAGTCCAAAGTCAACCTACCCCAGTAAACCTAAAACTGGTAGCAACAGGAGGAGGCACAAGAGTTCTTTCTTAACAAATTATTCCCCACTTGGAACTCACTTCCCAATTATCAATAATTGACTTTAGCCCCGGTTGTTTTTAAGAATTAGCAAAAAACAATCAGGAAATACTTGCTAAAATTGCAGAGTTTTTCTATAACACCAACTCTAAAGTTACTTCCCGCGCTAGAAATACCAATTCTTGCTATAATAAATCCTGCAGGGTTGCCAAAAGTGCCCAGACAAGGACATCACTTGCACTAAGGAAACCAGGGCAATATACAAAAACATTGTAGCAAAGGCTAAATCTACATGGGAAGCAGACAAATGGGAAGCAATTAAAATGGCCCTAGAGAACCGAGACACAATGGCCTTTTGGAACCTAGTGAGAACAGGGAAGTCCGAAGGCAAATTGACAATAGAACCGAATCTAGGGGAGGAAGTCTGGAGGTTGCACTTCCAATCTCTATATTCTAAATCTGAGGAGGGAGAAAAACCTGACAGGCACCCCATAGATCATAATATTCTCTTGGTTTCTAATGCCCCGGCTTGCTCTGCAAAAGAAGTCACTGCAGCTCTGGCCAAAATGCTCCCTGGGAAAGCCCCTGGCTTGGATACAATTCCAGGGGATCTATTTAAGAATGAAAGCTCTGTGTGGGTTCCATATTTAAAGACGTTTTTTAACGCCATCTTTCAAGGTATGGAACTCCCTCCAACTTGGGCAGGTGCGGAAAACATCCCTATCTACAAGAAAGGCTCCCCGATGAACCCTGCTAATTATCGCCCAAGAAGTTTAATTGACGTGATGCAAAAGCTGTTTCCACACGTTCTTTTGGGCCGATAGCTGTCCTGGATCGATGAACATAATATCTTAACCCCTTTCCAAGCCAGATTTAGGAGTAAAATCTCAACAATCAATCAGTTATTTCGACTGCAACTGATCCACTGGAAAACCATTATCTTGGACAGTGGCAGCTTGTATTTAACCTTCATGGATCTCAAATCCGCATTCAACATGGTGCAGCGTGATCTGTTGTGGGACATCCTTCGGGATAGGGGTGTTCCACTGTATTTATGTCACCTACTGATATGTTTGCATCAGGATACGTATGCGAAAATCAGATATGGCAAAAAAGGGGACTTGGCAGCCCCCTTTCCAGTGGAGAAGGGGGTGGGGCAGGGCTGTGTGCTTGCTCCGACCCTGTTCTCCCTCTTTCTAAATGGTTTAATAGATATCCTGCTGGAAAAAAAAGATATAGATTCCCCCAGGTTGGTTAATCATAAAATACCCGCGCATATGTTGGCGGATGACACACTGCTACTGTCTAAGTCCCCAATGGGCATGCAGCGGGTCCTAGAGGAGTTCTGTAAAGTTTGTAAGAATAGGGATTTGGAAATTAACATCCAAAAAACAAAATGTTAGATCTGGGGGTCTCTAATTGGCAGAGGTAAGTACCTTAGACTAAGTAGGGACCCTTGCTTCTAGTCAGGGTGAAGGACTACACACAGTAGATAACCTCCGCTCTCCCTCTAGGTAGCTTGGCGCGAGCAGGCAGGCTTATCCCCAAGGCAATGTGTATAATAAATGCACTTAACACAACAGTAATCCCCAATCCACCACAAACTGAGACCACACAGGTAAGTATATATAAAAATATAACTTTATCTAGTTGCAGGCAGTAAAAAGCAGTAATACACGATAATAACTTCTTCAGGTAAAGGTTGCACTTAATACTTAATGGTTGCACTTGTTAGGAAGTTCTTATTAAAAATAACAATAGTCTCAAGTCTCTCTTAAAACCACTATTAAAAATAATACTACTGATTTCACTCCTCGTGGCTCTAAAAACGAGCAAACCAAACTATGCCAATGAATTATTATCAGCCCTCAAAGCAATGGGCCTCAAGCGCTGCAAGCGCGCCTCACCAGAGGTGCTGGGAACTCCTTGATGCCAATCAGCGTGTCCTCGCGCCTCAGGCGCACCGCGCCGATCAGAGCTCACTCGCTCTCAGCCCCGGCCGCTCTCAGCAGCCTCTCCGCCGGCTCTCAATCCTTCGGGAGCGGCGGGGAGCAGAGACGGCAGGCCGGAGGCTGGGGCACTTCAGGGATTCCCTCGGCGAGGTCGGGTCAGTCTTCCCCAGTCCCGGCGGTGATCACTCGGCACTTCAGGGATTCCCTCGGTGAGGTCGGGTCAGTCTTCCCCGGTCCCGGCGGTGATCAGACAGCACTTGCAGAGGTCCCGATGACGGGGACCAATCCTGTTGCGGCGTTTGGGGCGAGCCTCTCTGCACACCCGGGAGTCAGCCAATGGCAGTGCTCCCGGGACAGGCTTCCGATGACGCTCCGCTCCTCAGCCAATCACGGCACATTAACACTGATGACGCTGCGCCGCACGGGCCTATCCCGTCGCGGCGTTGGTGAGGGGGCTCGGCTCCTCCAACCAATGGGAGCGAGGCGGCTTCGTTCTTCGGCCTCGCAGCTCCGATCAGGACGGCAATTTGGGAAGAGGTTTTCTGGCCCCGGGCTGCGGCGGTGATCAGGCGGACGATGACTTTCGAGGGCGCAGGTCACGGAAAGACCGCCCTCTTGGCCTCACAACCGTTCTTGAGTAGATTCCACGAGGGGAGGCACCACAGACCTCCGACCCTCGCTGGGAATGTGCCGATGAGCACGGCCGATCCCTTCTTACACTCAGCAGTTGAGCACCACATGCTCCAGGTTCAAAACAGCACGATCTTGCAGCAATTCTTGGCAAAGCTTTAGGAACCTTTAACCCTGGGTTCCCAACAGGAGGCCAGCTCTTCTCAGGCCCTTGGAGATTCAGTGAAGACACAGCACACAGCAAAGTCTTGGTAGATCAAGCAGGTAGGGTCACAGCACACAGCAAAGTCCCTTTCTCCTCCTCAGCTTTCAGTTGAAACAGCAGAACAGGTCAGCCCTTAGAGCACACAGCAAGGCAATCTTCCTTCAGTTCTCCAACAGTCCTTCTTCCAGCCGAGGTTCCTCTTGATTGTAGAATCTGATTTTCTGTTGTCAGGGGTCCTTCTCTTATACCCCAAAAAGTCTTTGAAGTCCTTTGAAGTCTTTGTGCAAGTGGGCCCTGAGCCCGGTCCAAACCAGTTCTGGGTGTTGCTGGGGCACTGGGGGTTTTGAGGTACCGGGTTTTTAGGGACCCGGTGGTGCCAGCGGAACACCCAGAGACCTCCTGAGTTCTTCCTGTTTTGGTCCACAGAAACACAGAGTCTTCTAGGTGATGTCAAGAATCGGGTTTATTGGCTGCAACCAGTAACAGGTGTCCTAAAAGTACAACAGCGTGGAGCGCATGTATGTTCTCAGGAGACTGCTCAAAGATACAAAGCCAGCCTTCTTACTTATACAGAATATTGTGCTTCAGGCTCAAATTCTTAGATCTACAGTGCAAACATTCTTAGATTTACAGTGGGCTATTCACATATTTTCACTACAAAGGAAAAGGTAGAGTCATGATGACAAGTCCACATTTCAGTGTGTCCAGTTCGTAATAAATTATCCGGCAAGGCCCAACATTCTCATCAGATATTGGTGTACCCACAATAAAACTGGGCTCCTCCTTATCATAAAGCAAAAGAAGAGAAAAGAGCAAGGACAGGTGTGAGCAAGATTTGGGCGGGGGGGGTGTGCAATGCAAGCAGTTTATGGCCTGTTATGCCTTGATGCTATCTCGTTCGGCCACTGGGAGAGGAACGGACCGAACAGGTTTGGCTTGGGGCAATGGTTCCAGCTTGCCCATGTGAAAAATGAATACAATCTTGGTGAACATTATCTGCGCCATCTTGCCCCCTTTTCGAGCCCAGTCGTGCGCGTAAGCGGCAGCCATTTTGAATGCCATGGCCTCCCTGCCCCTCGCTGATAGCCAGCGCGTCTCTCTCTCTCTCTCTTAACCTCACAAGCATTCCCCCGCACACTGACAACCCCCGCTCTCTCATGTCTTGGGTCATAAACCCCTCTCCAGCGCAGTTTCACCACTGAATCTCATCCTGTTCCCAGCGCGACACCTCCCCTCATTCCTTTCATGGCCTCAAACCCTTTTGATGCAAACCCCCTTTTCCTGTATCCCCGTTTGTCTTCCCTGTTCCCAGGCCGCCACCTGGCTCTACGGATACTGTTTATTACCCCGTACAGTAGGAGGCCTCCCCTCCCCATCAAAAGACCCCCGAACCGATCAAAGCCCCCACCCCATGAGATCCGATCAACCCCATGCATTCCGTGAATCGGCGGAATGCCCTGCTGTGTGACAACTATCACCTGTTGTGACCGGGGTGGGGAATCCGACTGTAAATGTATGTGGGAACGGGTCTGAAGGGGAGATTCCGAGGATGTTCTTTCTAGTACTAAAGTATTGCGAGAATGTGTTATGTGTAATAAAGGTCGTAAACTCCAGTATAAGAGGCCAGGCCTCAGAGATGTGGTTAGAGCACCTCGTGACGATACTTGCTGTCTGAATTGATGTGTTCTCCTCCGGAGAGAATAAAATCCTCGTTTCCCGCCTTCCAGTCTCCAGCGCCTGCTTCTTCATTGATTAATATTGGTGGGTCATAGAGGCGATACCGCCGGGCAACATAAAAGGGTCTTTGGTTACCGGTTGTCTTTGGAACCCTTTTTAACAATTGGCGTCCCAAACGTGGGGCCCATCAGCGACTCGTGGATCCAGTGGGAGAGGTCCTGACGACAGAGTGAACGACTGCAACGATCGGAAGGTACCCTGTCCGATAGACCCTCGTCTGACAGCCGATCATCCGAACTTCACTGGTTCCGAACAGACCTCTCTCGAGTGATCTGCGGTCCTGACTGGGAACCATCAGGAGTGCCACGAGAAGTACGAAGAGAAGAGGACGATCGGGCGCTGGATTCGGAAGACGAGAAACTGTCCATGCGGTCCGGGTAAGGTCGTGTAAACACGACGAATTGCGAAAGTGATAGATAATTGAAAGTAATTGATAATTGTTGAGAAAATACTAGTATTACTCTTTGTTAATTTATTGGAGATTCACTGTCTACAAACGGAGAAACAACAGGCTCTCCCTTTATAAACAGCGAAGGATAGGTACGCACCCGTCGGACCTATTTTCCCCCTCCCCATTGAACAATTGCCCCCCCCCCCCATTGATTAACTGTTATAGATTGTTTTCTGGAGATTCTCTGTCTACAAACAGGGAAGATTAGGTCCCCTCTTTGCAGATAGTGAAAGGGTAGGTGACGCGAACTTTTGCGAGCCTACTTATTCTCCCCAGTGACCATATTGATTTTTTATTTTCGACCTAACATTGATTAACTGTTATAGATTGTTTTCTGGAGATTCTCTGTCTGAAAACAGGGAAGATTAGGTCCCCTCTTTACAGATAGTGAAAGGGTAGGTGACGCGAACCTTTGCGAGCCTACTTATTCTCCCCATTGACCATATTGATTTTTTATTTTTGACCTAACGTTGATTGATTGCTCAGAATTGGTTCATGAGGTATTCACTACGTGCAAACAACGTAGAATAGAAATATTCTATCTAGTCTTTGCGCGCAGTGATAAGATAGGTAGTGCTGACTATTATCCCATTGTGATCCGTCATGCCTGTCTTCTCCCCACTGGTTAGTAGCCTGTTTAACCCGGACCGCTTATTAGAGATGAACCATCCGGCTCCGCTGGAAGGCACCCCTAATAAGGACATGTTCATGAAGCATGGATTAATTGCTATAGCCTATAGTGAGCTGTGGCATAATTATACAAAAAGGGATCGAGAAAGACAGTGGCCACTGAGAGGATCCTTTGATCTCGACAAAATAGAAACAGTAGAAATAGCCCTTCGTAGGAATGAAACAACACCTATTATGCTCGATAGCCTCGGTATGTGGCGCAAAGAAGCCACGCAACAAAGGGAAGGCGACGAATTCAGAAAAGGTGAGGGGACACGACGGATAACCCTCCAAACGTCTAGTAGGCAAAGGGAAGGGCCAGCGATGGCACTGCCCCGAGGAGTAGACATGAAAAGCGAACGGTGTAAAGGGATGTGCCGACAAGCCAACCCCGGAACACAACGACCCGAAGGTAATCCCCCGACATTACGCACAGGACGGACAGATTTAAACCAAAACCAATGTGCTTTCTGTAAACGTCTTGGACACTGGAAAGCCCAATGCCCGACTCTACAAAGCATAGGTAAGAATGGAGGGTTGACAGAAAGGACGGACCGACAGAAAGGAAAAAGACGTGAGATAAAAACCAATCAGACTAGTGCAGACAGAACAGACAGGACCACCCCGTTTGACTATGCCCGGTGGCACAGATTTCGTCAGGCCAATTTTAACGACATGTTAGAATTCTGGGACTGATTGCTCTCTGTTGCTCCCCCACTCTGAAAAACAAACACAACTGCAGGTCAGTGTAAACAACCCCCCGTTAAAGAAAAGACTCAAGGAAGCCAAGCGTCTATTATATAAACTTAGGATTTAATTACGGTAAAGAAAACACACAACCAACGGTAAATAGAATAACTAGTAGAACTCTCACTAAAACAAACTTTACTGATAGGAAAAATACAAAACGTGTTATGCTCACTCCGGAAGTCCTCCAATGTAACAGTTCGATGGTCCCGCCCATCCGGAACACCTAGCACGTGTGGGGCGGGGCCTGCCAGCAACCAGGGGCCAAAAAGAGATTGCCGGCGAGGAGGTACCGGAGACTCCACAAAGCAGGCAATGAAATGGTCTTCCCATACTGCCCTTCCAGGGATGGCGTCCCCCGGGCCGCAGGTAGGGAGGGGGCGGCTGCAAATGACCCCCTCCCTCGTATCTTCTGGTCCGGCCATCACGAATTCCTCCATCGAACGGATGCAGGGTGGGCATGGAGGAAGAGGCGACGCGGACGAGCCTCTTCCACCTCCACAGGTAGGAGGCTTCCCTGCCCTGGTCCGGCGCCGATGTCCTCCAGCCGGACGACGGCCATATACCTGCGCTGCACAGGAAATATAATGTCCGGCTGGTATATTTCCGTAACACAGGACATACAATGCCCGCCTGGTATACTTGCATAGTACAGGACATACAATGTCCGACGGGCATAATTACGGAGCACCGGACGTACAGTGGTCCCCCAAGAGTCGGAATCAGGGGTGTAGGGTGGTCATCATGTGCGCCCCTGATTCCAAGGGACGGCGTAGGATGCGCCGGGAGATGAAGGCGGCACAGACGAGCCTTTCTCACCTCCCCAGACGAAGGCTCCACTGCTGCACCCTGGCGCCCCGAACCAAAATGTCCAGCTCCAGCAGCATGATGCTCTGTCCTTCGCCATCACGAGAAGTTTCTTCCACTCCTGATGGATACGGCAAAGGTGGCTGCCACAAGGATCTCAAAATGGCGTCTGGGCCCTCGAAAAGGCGGGTCTAGGCCGCTGGAATAACTTTTGTCCGAAATTGCAACTCGGGCACTTGCCCACCTGGGCGTAAGCCCCCACCATCGACAAACATCCCCTCGACTTTGAAGATTCTACCAAAGTCCCAAGAGCCCTCGGCCCCTTCAGGCTTCCGGTGAGGAACAGTTGCATTGATCTCAAATGAAATAACCACGGCACAGCAACAAGATGGCGGTGCTCTCGTGTCTGCATCAGCTTCCGTCTGAACCACCCAGGAACATTATGGGCTAACGAACTTGAGTAAGTTCCGGCTGAACATCAACATGACCCGGTAAGAAAGACTCTACTCCCTCCCTCTCTTGATTGACAGTCCACACCACCAGCCCCTCTGTTAGCACAGCTTTCTTTTGAACTGCCGAAAGGGACTCTGGTCCAACCGCCAATTGTCGGGGATATTTTGCCCCTGATGCTACTTCCGGACTAAACCGGCCTCGCCCAAAATGGCGCTGGTATCAATGGAAACTAACGAATGCCTCGTGGTGTTCCTTAGCTAATGAAACTTGATGTACTAAGATATATATATATATATATGTACGAACCATCGCGCACTCGATGTTAAAGGGAGGAGGGTTCACTTGGCGAACATTTAAGAAGGGTTCCGTAAAATGTTGATTTCAATGAACAATCTATTTTTGATATTTGTTGTAACTGATACATAACGTCGCTTATGATACATACCCACGGTATATATATCTAGGAAATGTGATTACGATGAGCTCGACTGTGTTTCCATTTATGAACTGAAATGCCCCTGATTCCTTCATCACGCAATGAAATGTTTTTTTTTTGGTTACTTGCAAATAATTAATTAGACCTTTTTACATGTTCTTGTGCTACAAAATAACCCCCTACTGTATGTGCTTCCATCGACGACATATCAGGCCAAAATATGAATTGCGCTCTCACATTTCACGTACTGAATAATTCTGCAAATAAAGGTTTTAACAACTATGAATAAGCATCGCGTACTTTTGTAAATGTGGGTATCGGTGGGAGGGTTTTTCTGTGCGCAACCGTTCTGCTCCTCTTTTTAAGGTTATCTGAAGAAGTGGTTGTTCGGCCCTGGATTAATGATTGAATCAAAGGTATGATACGTTGCCTCCAAAATATGCGACTAAGCCCAGGAACTAACGTTTGAAGAAGGACCTCGACTTCTGGGAATGGGTAAAGTAAATCAGGGTGATTGATAAATTGTTATAAAGATATGGTGATCGAAGGTACTAAGGTACAGGGTTGAACGACGAACTGATATGCTTTAGAACATCACAGCTTTGGGAATGATTTAGGGATCCCGAAGGCCGGATACATCTACAAACCCGGGTACCTCACGCTAGGCACCTCTGATTCTTTTTTAAACGTTTCCCTACACACGATCCTTAATGCCACCCTCGAACCTTCCCATGAACAACCTATCACATTGCCTGCCCCCAGGACCTTAGGAAACCAGAACCCTAAGGGATTATATCCCGAAGAGATAAGTACGAGTATGTGGTAAGTAAAGGACTTTCGTGCCCATACATTTGATGTGTTCGAATGTTGTCCCCCTACCTTCCCTTTTTCCCCCTTTTTCCCTCTGCAGATTATGTTAGAATCCCGATCAGAGTATCATAAGGGACCTGGAACCACGTCACGCCCGATGCATGAAGACGGACTAGCGCTGCGAAATGGCGCAACAAGGACGCTTTCACGGCCTTTTTACCTGACCTAACTCTCTTCTGTCCCAAAACTGCATGCCTTCTACCTCCTAACTCAGACCCGAAACGTCTAAAACGTTAGGTAACGCACTAAATAGCCCAAACAATACACGGTCATTCCCCATGCCACACGTGTACTGCTTGGCCTATTGTCTCTCTCTCTCTCTCTCTCTCTCTCTCTCTCTCTCTCTCTCTCTCTCTCTCTCTCTCGCTCACTCTTCCACCCCTCCACGCTTTCCCTTTTCCTAGCAACTGGCACCTAATTGGCGAACCTGGTGCGCCTCCTGATTGGCCCCAAATACTACAAGTATTTGCACAAATTTGTCCTAAATAAAATTGTATCGGTACCACGTTACTACCTCTCCTTTTCTACTAAAATATGGATGAAATTTAAATTGGCCGATAGGAAAGGGACAGGTAAGACGACAAAGGTTCTCTAAATTTGACCCACTCTCAGGGACCTATTTGTCAGTGGTTTCTATGATAAAATGTGTCTGTAGTAATGCGACCATCCCCATTGCAAATTGTCCCCGTACCCCAAGCTATAAGAAATGACCGAGACACCCCCATCTACCCAAAATGCCCCCAGTTTGGTATCAGCCACCCTGAACGAGGACTTGAAGAATGCCCCTTGCTCCGATTCGCTGTGTTCCTCATCGTTTTCCATAAGATCCCTCCTTCCCGGAGGATAAGTTTAATAATTATTGTTTCGAACCACCCCTCCCGAGTTTTTTGTAGTAACCAGGTTGCGAGGATTTATATAGAAAGTTAGAAGGATGTGTGCAAAGTTGAAAATTAGATTGAAAATCGAAAGAACTTGTTGCAGTAAGCCTGGTTGATAATAAAATGTTTTTTTGGAAATGCAGATTTGTTTAGCCTATGTTCACCCCCCAGAAGGGTGCCTATCAGACTACGGTGACTAGCACGTTACACTTTTTCGTAAAATACAAAGCCCTGAAGACCAGCCTAACCTTGCAAGACTCGTACTAGGGAAATAGGTCTCTACCAGAAGAACTGACATCAACTATAATAGACTTATGCAATAAATGAGTACCAGACCTCGTACCTATTACAAATGAACGTAATAACCATCATAGCGCCAAAGAATTAGCCACAAAAGGAAGTTGTAAGGAATCCAGCAAACCCATCATCAATTGCTTATACGCTAGCCGCAAGAATCTCCAATGTAGCGAGTGCTTACCCCAGTTGCTTGGTGTTGGGAGAGAATTAGACTTATGTAATTACCTTCTTCTGCAATATCTCTAAAGACTGTCTTTTCAAAACTCATTTAAGGGTATCACTGTCGGAGGAGAAAGAGACCGGATGTGGGAGCACGCGGCCCGACAGCGGATTGTGGAACATCAGCGACGGAGGCCGAGGCGAGACCACAGCAGTAAGGAGACGCCGGACGGGGCATGGTTTCAGACAAAGCTAAGGAAAGGGCTGACCTGAAGCCCCTGCTATATGATCAACGTGTGCCAAAAGCCCCCGCTCTCTGAACATGGTTACGGACTCGCCTGTCGAAAACTCTCCGCCTCCCCCTGATCTGTTCCCGACTTGGCCTTGCTCCATCCCCTCCTCCTCCGACCTACCATAAGGACTGTTCACACCCGCACCTTTCCATCCGAACTCCCAAGTTCCTCCAAATCCTACTGAGCTACCCAGAGAAGAGTACTCCCTGCGTCAGAAGGGAGGGAGCTCCGACTAAATAGACCACGAACTATGTTAAACCCCAGAACGGTGACCTAGAACTCCACCAAGGGTCGCCCCCGAAGAAAAGATAAACAAAGTCTGTGGTTCTGCCCGCTACCAAACACCCTGAAGATGATGGAAGCAACAGGAAATGCCCATCACAGAGACTCAAGACACGAACAGATCTCACAATTCTGGAACAATCGCATTTTTATTGCAAATCAATGCTCTGCGCTACAAAAGAAAGTGCACCTGTTCCAAAACCGTAACGCATTGCTCCTATGGGGTCTGGCGAAACAAAACAAAAAGTACCCCTGCCCGCAGACCTCCAACGACTCAATCCACATGAACATTTCTGTTGATAGGTAATCCAGATGCTCAACAGTGCTGACAGAAGACGACAAAGGACAACGAGAACTCTGACATTTTTTACTGTATCTCCTTTCTCTCCCAATCGCCATTGGACTGACTATGCACCCGCCGTATACAAAGGACTTACTTATATGATAACTCACCAGTTCTTATTCTATGATCTGTACCCGACGCCCTCACTGTGTAATTCTAGTCTGATATTGCATTATGATGATTTTTCCTGCAACCAACTTAACAATGAACCCGCTTACTAGATGATGAGATTTTTCAATGTGCTGTTTATAAAATGATGTATATGCGCAGTTCCTTTGCCTAAGTCCCCTCTCCCTTACTTGTGATTGCTGCATATAGGTGTAGATAGGAAATAGGCCAGCAAGATGTCTTGGAAATGTTAAAGGGAGGACTGTGAAAAATGAATACAATCTTGGTGAACATTATCTGCGCCATCTTGCCCCCTTTTCGAGCCCAGTCGTGCGCGTAAGCGGCAGCCATTTTGAATGCCATGGCCTCCCTGCCCCTCGCTGATAGCCAGCGCGTCTCTCTCTCTCTCTCTTAACCTCACAAGCATTCCCCCGCACACTGACAACCCCCGCTCTCTCATGTCTTGGGTCATAAACCCCTCTCCAGCGCAGTTTCACCACTGAATCTCATCCTGTTCCCAGCGCGACACCTCCCCTCATTCCTTTCATGGCCTCAAACCCTTTTGATGCAAACCCCCTTTTCCTGTATCCCCGTTTGTCTTCCCTGTTCCCAGGCCGCCACCTGGCTCTACGGATACTGTTTATTACCCTGTACAGTAGGAGGCCTCCCCTCCCCATCAAAAGACCCCCGAACCGATCAAAGCCCCCACCCCATGAGATCCGATCAACCCCATGCATTCCGTGAATCGGCGGAATGCCCTGCTGTGTGACAACTATCACCTGTTGTGACCGGGGTGGGGAATCCGACTGTAAATGTATGTGGGAACGGGTCTGAAGGGGAGATTCCGAGGATGTTCTTTCTAGTACTAAAGTATTGCGAGAATGTGTTATGTGTAATAAAGGTCGTAAACTCCAGTATAAGAGGCCAGGCCTCAGAGATGTGGTTAGAGCACCTCGTGACGATACTTGCTGTCTGAATTGATGTGTTCTCCTCCGGAGAGAATAAAATCCTCGTTTCCCGCCTTCCAGTCTCCAGCGCCTGCTTCTTCATTGATTAATATTGGTGGGTCATAGAGGCGATACCGCCGGGCAACATAAAAGGGTCTTTGGTTACCGGTTGTCTTTGGAACCCTTTTTAACACCCAGGTCACAGAAGAGTCAGCAGAGGTGTACGTGTCCTTTGGTATTGAGTTCAGCTGCGGTCATTTGACTATGTAAGGGCAAGCACAAAATGGATGCCGCTCACAAAATGGAACCCGAGGGTCCAAGACGAAAACTGCGATTTAAAGGTGATTTCGTCACTTGGTCATGACGAAAATGCACAGGTATAACGTCTCAATCATTACCGGTCTGCCGATACCAAATTCGACATGGTACGATTATATTTTCTGACACGAGTGTAGAGCTTCGGTACCATACAACAGCAGGGTCCGGAATTTTCAGTACCACAGACCCTCCTTTTGCCCTTATATAGGCAATAACCTAGGCTCATGCTAGTCTGAGTCCAGGTCAGTGTGCATAAAGTCATTGAGATGCTGCTGTAGCATCATTCTGCTATTTAGTTCATTCCTTGATACAGGCTTCCTCACGCATGATGTAGCGCAGAGGCCACATATTGCAGGAGCGCACTGTACACACAAGCAGAACACAAACAGAATGGCTAAAACCATCCCGATGAATATCAGAGCTTTCCATCCCCAGGCAGATATCAGTTTCCAGAGCCACCCCGTTAAGGACCAGTCTCCTTCGTCCAGGTGAATCGATTCAGAGATCTTATGCAGTTTGGAGATGGCCTGGTATACGGTCGGGGCGTTATCGGGGATGAAAATGCAGCAACTGGATTGGATCACTTTACATACCCCACCACGGTCTGCAAGTATGACATCTAGGGCAACCCTGTTCTGAAGAGTCATAAGGCGGTCCGACTGGAGCTCCGCAGTCAAGTTACTAAGGGCACCAGTCGTTTCGATCATGTCCGATTCAACTACCCTTGTTAATTGGCGAATGTTCCTGCTGTTCACCATGGGCCCCCAAAACGGCAGAAAACCTTTTGCGAAATCTCCAAACTCCTGTTCCGCAGTGTCGTCTTTACTCACGACACCCCTAACTGTCCTTGTCCGGTGATAATCTGCCTCGGCCGTGTAGGTGGGTGGCAGCAGAAACGAGATGAAACATGTGCCCGAAAAGTCGGGAGACAACCATGTGTATGCTCTATCATGGCAGGCGAAGTAGGTACCCTTAGCTGCTAAGAATGAAGGGGAGGTCTGAGATGGGAAAACATAAGTCTCAGTACAGACACTCCTTCCTAGCTGAGCTCTGGGGTTTTTGCCATTTCCCTGCAGGCATAGGTGACCTTGGTGGGGTACTATCCAGATCGGGGAGGATTTCTTTGCTCGCTGGCTCTCACTCAAAGAAATTCCGTATTTAGTGATATTCCATCTACTATAAGGCATCAATTCATCCCGGGGAATCGTTCTATACGTGTCGATGTCCCTACTCATATTTCTGATTCCGGCCACTAATGCCTTGTTGCTCGTATTTCTTCCTGGGGAATATGGTTCGAGGGCAAACAGGAACATCATTTGAAATGCCCACAGTGAACCACAGTAACTAAACTGCAGGACGAAATATGGGATACCCTTATCTGTCGTATGTGGCATAAGTCCACAGAACCAACAATTTGTTGTGTTCATTACAACCTGGTGCTGGTGTAGGAGCTGGATGAATGAGTTATTTATGAATTCTAATCTTCTGGCAGACTCGTGTTCAGGCAGAGGGTGAAAAGAGTGCGGGGAAACAGTAGGAGGAGGTGTGGGCTGTGTGGTTTGTGTAAATGAAACTTGAAAGGTGAACAAAGCATAGCCAATCAAAAACATCATTATGCTACACATCAGGAAAATGCAGATTATTAAAAATCGTGTTTTCGCCATCACAGTACATATTCTCGTTTTAAAGTTCGGTGATCTGGCAGGTCTCTCCATCTTGGGGAAACTTCATTCTCTAAGTTGCTGCCCGCGGCGGGAGATTGATTCTGCTAAGGAGTGCTTCTGTCAGTTTAGGGCAACTTCCTTAGACCAAGCAGAACTGTCAACCTAACCGTCTCCAGCTGCACTCCAAAGACTGTGGCAACCGCGGCCCTAGCAGCAGAACCGGATGGCAGTTCAAAAAAAAAAATGAGCAAGTTTCCTGGATGAGAGAGCTGCACAATGAAAAGAAAAATATCTTTATTTGTCCATAGTCATAGGTCTTGGCCTCAAGTTATAACGGTTTCGACCAGGTGCTGTGTGGTCCAGAAACAGGAGTTCAGGTTCAGTAGTATCTAATCGTATTGACGGAGGCACGGCTTCTTGTAAAATGTTGTCGCTTTCTTTTTCAGAGGTAGTTTCTTTCAAACGTGCATCACTGAAGGGTAAGAAGCAAGGCACAGTCTCAGCCTCAGAGTCAGCAATTCCCTCCTGGACCCATCGGTCATAAGGCAAAGGTAACGGGACCCTCTTGCAATGGGTCCCGTGGATCCAATTTTTCTTTCCTTCCACTCGAACTGACGATCTGGTGGATAGGAGAACTAGGTGAGGGCCGGTCCACCGGGGCTGGTCATTCCTCGTTCGCTGGAAGTTTTTCACGAGGACATATGTTCCAGGATCAATAGGGTGTCCTGGAGCTTCAGAGGCCTGAGGTAGACTGTCGTGGACCTGTTGGTGTAAAACACGCAATTTAGCCGTAATTTCATACAGATAGTCAAGCAGTACAGGATGCTCTACCTCACTGAACCTGGTGGGCCTTGGCACTCCCCATATGTTGGCCGGGTGGCCGAACACAATTTCATGGGGACTAAGTCCCAACCTGGAGTGAACAGTCATTCTTGTGGATAGGAGTGCCAAGGGCAGAGCGTCAGGCCATTTAAGACCTGTGCTTGCTTGGATTTTGGCCAGTTACAACTTTAACGTGCCGTTGTAGCACTCTACTAGTCCAGCTGATTGGGGGTGTTTTGCAGCGTGGAACTTTTGGTGTATGCCTAGCCCTTCACACACTTTCCTCATCACTCGTCCCACGAATTCACTCCCATTATCACTCCAGACCATTCTAGGCATTCCAAATCTAGGGAAGAATTCCTTGACAAGGGCTTTAGCTGTGGACAAGGCAGTATTGTCCTTAAGGGGATACGCCTCAACCCACCTGGAAAAGGCACAAACAACAACGAGTACGTATTTCAGATTGTTGCACCTTTCCATGTGGATGAAATCTAGCTGCAAAACCTCGAATGGATACGTTGGAGGCGCAAAATGACCAGCTGGTGTTGGAGTTCCCTTTCCAGGGTTGTACTTCAGACACACCATACAGTTCTTAACCACATTCTCTGCACATTTAGGAATTCCACTATTCTGCCATACTGGAGCCAACAACTTACAGATTCCTTTCACACTGATGTGAGCCATCCCATGAGCCATTGTCACCACAGCAAGCACATATGCATCGGGTAACAGCCATCTCTGATGCTCTGACAGTGCAATCCAACAACCATTCGCATCCATTCTGCCTGTACTTTCTCTCCACATGTTCAACTCTCTTTCTGTAGGCTCAGATTGAATCGATTTCACACTCTCAATGGTGTCTTCACACATCCCTCTATCCGGAACCCATCTCGCCGGACCCGCAACATGCATTCGACTCATCACATTCCTTGCAGTTTCTTTCGCGACTTCATCCGCAAATGCGTTTTCACGACCAACATCATCAGTCACCTTCTTGTGAGCACTACATTTTACAATCGCGACTTGTAGAGGCAAGGTCAGTGACTCGAGAAGCTCATTTACTAACTGACCATTCTGGATCTTGGCTCCATGCGAAGTTAGAAACCCACGTTCACGCCACAATCGTCCAAAACTGTGAGCCACGCCAAAGGCGTATTGGCTGTCCGTGTACACATTCACTAGCTTTCCTTTTGCCAACACACATGCTCTTGTAAGCGCAATCAACTCTGCTGCTTGCGCAGAATTGTGTGGGATACGTGCAGCTTCAACAACCGTGTGCAATGTCGTCACAGCATATGCTGCAGTTGTATCACCATTCGGCAACTTGAAACATGAACCATCAACCCATAAGGTATCATTACATTCAGGGAGAGGAGTGTTCTGTAAGTCTAGTCTCCCTTTTATCTCCTCTTCTGTTCTAAAACAGCAGTCATGGTGTTCGACCTCATCTGTCTCTATTGGAATGGGCAATAACGTGGCTGGGTTGAGTGTGTCACACCTTTTAATGTGTATGTGACTCGCTAGCAGTGTCAGCTCATAACTTGACAATCGAGCACTAGTTAAGTGCTGTGTCCTTGTTCTGTTTAGCAAAATGTCTACTGCATGTGGGACCATGACAATGAGTGTATTATTCATTACCAGCCCAGCAGACTGTCGAATACAGACAGCTGCTGCCGCAGTGGCCCTCAAGCAACTAGGCAATGCCTTAGCCACCGGATCTAGAGTCGCCGAAAAGTACGCGCATGGACGCTGTTTGTCCCCAAAAGGCTGTGTCAGGACTGATAATGCGCAGCCTTCCTTCTCGTGGACATATAATGTAAAAGGCTTGCTGTAGTCGGGGTTACCCAACACAGGAGCCGAACACAATGCTGCGCGTAATTCGGAAAAACTTTTCTGACACTCTACAGACCAAGGCACAGGATTGGGTGTATCTTTACATGTTAATGCCACCAATGGTTTGGCCAGTAAAGAAACATTTGGAATCCACTGTCTACAGTATGATGTAATACCCAAGAAAGCACGCACTTCTCTCTGTGTTTTTGGCACACTTAAGTTTGCTATTGCCTGGACTCTTTCTGGGGTCAGTTTCCTTCCCTCCTTCGATAAGATGTGACCTAAGTAGGTCACTTCTTGTCGACAATATTGTAATTTAGACATAGACACTTTGTGATGCAGATCACACAAATGACGCAACAATGACAACATGGCTTCTTTACAAATTTCATCAGAATCTGCAGCAATTAGCAAGTCATCAACATACTGAATGAGTGTAGCGCTTCAGGTAAAACAATCGTATCAAGCTGTGTTTTTAGAGCTTGACTATATATTGATGGACTTTCACAGTAGCCCTCGGGAACGCGTTTAAAGCGGAAGCTTCGTCCTCCTAAACTGAAGCCAAAAATATCCCTACTTTCCTCAGCAATTGGGATGCTGAAGAAAGCATTCTTCAGGTCAATCACCGAAAACCAGGTAGCAGAGGCTGGGATCATGGTCAACAGGGCAGTAATGTCAGGAACAACTGGAAATTGTGGCACAACTATTTTATTGACCTCTCTAAGATCAATCACAAATCTGTACACAGGTGGCTGAGAGGGATCAGTTCGTTTCAAAACAGGTAGAACAGGACTATTGCAAACATTGCCTCTTGTCTCTTCAATCACATCTTTTTCAACCAAATCATAAATGATCGCTAACAACGCTTTTTCACCTTCACTACAAATTTTGTATTGGGGAATTCGTGGCAACCTGACATTGGCTTTCAATGTTATAACATATGGCGCTATCTCCAAGAGACCCACATCATTGGAGCCAGTAGCCCAAAGTGTGGCTAGGATCGAAGACAATTCTGTTGGGATCTTTTCTCTTGACAAATACATTGGAGAAACCACTTTCTTACCTAGGGTAAGTTGTACTCCCGAAGGGGAGCAGTACAGAGTCGCATACAATCTTTTTAACAGGTCCAATCCCAACAAGTTTTCGCCACAACCTGTTGTTAGAATAAGGGGTGCTTCTAATTCACAAGGACCAACAGACAGGGACATAGGACATGAATCGGGTTCTTAACCGGGGCGCCAGAAAAACCTACAGAAACATTCATTTTGCCAGACAAAGGTGCGCCATGGAGCTTCGAGTGCATCATAGAACTCTTCGTAGCACCAGTATCCAACAGAAAAGGCTCTGACACACCTGATGTAATCACCTCGACATAAGGTCCATTCTGATCTACTGGAACTGAAACAACTCCCTCTCTTTGTCCATGGCTGTCCTGGCAATCATTACCCTCATTCTCATTCTCTGCATAGTAGTCATCAGCATAGTACTGAGCTGTCCTAGAAGACGCAGTATTTTGTTGGTCAAAGCTGTTCATAGAATTCTGATGCGGAAAGGGACGAGCGTTCTGGGAGAAACTTCCACGGCCCCTACCTCTAGGAGCTTGTTGAGCACCTCGACCTCTCGCACCGGAAACACCATTCATGCGCTGTAACAGAACCGGACAATAATCTTGAAATGACCCTGTTCTTTGCAGTACGCACATTGATTCGGACCATACGGTAAACGCTGTTGAGAGAACTCGTTTCTTTGCGAGTACGAGGCGGATAAGCCTGCTGGAGAAGGACTTTAGTTTTCAATTCTTTGGTCTTTTTATCTGCCTTCTCTAGCTCATCTTTTCGTCTATTTTCATAGTACTGGGCTGTAGCTAAGATCTGAGCTGACGTGGAAACAGCCCAAGCACTCTCGGAATCCTTCAACTTATTACATAATTCAGGAAGTAAATTATGTACGAACTTGTCAACAAACAATCTCTGGCCACCCTCCGTAGACATATCCTGACCACTATGATCGGCGAAAGTCTCCTCGAACCGCGTGAAGAAGTCAGACACCGTCTCATCCTTCTTCTGTTTGCATGCCGACAACTTGTCCCAATTCACACGCAGTTCGGGCATTAGAGTCTTCATATATGCAATAATCCTACCAGGAAGTTCCGCTACCAAAGGCTCAAGTTTAGCACCACCAACTTGTCTAGAATCAGCAGCAGCAATATTAACCCAGGTGTCACCTAACTCTTGATCATGATCTGAATGACGAATCTTTCCCCATAACGGCTGTGGAACAACATTCCCAAACAACATGTCTACATCAGCTAGATTCATGATACAGGAGCTCGCGGTCTGTGACAACTCCTTATAATACCCTGCAGGATTTTTGCGGGGATCAGGCAATGACTGTTTTAGCGCTAGTACCTCAGATCTTTTCCAGGGAACATGTACCCATACACGCTGAAAATGTGGCGGAATGGCTGGATTAGCTTTTGCGTCACCTTCCCTCCAAACTGGAGGAACCTCTCTCATGGGGTACTGTCGCGCCTTTTTCCTACCAGGTGCCTCATATTGAGAAGTCGCTCCTCTACTCCGATACGACAATAATACCTCAATCGCTCTTTCGACATCGGGACCCACAATCATACCGTCTGAAAAATCGAACCGCACACGACACAACTCAGGTGGATTGCATTCTAGATCATTTCCCTCCAAATCCTCCCAGAGGAACATACACATTTGCTCAAAAACGTACCTCTGCTTCGGTGCTTCCCGCTGTCGGAAGACCTCCATGACAGACTGTACATCATATTTTGCAGTGTCGAGAACCCATTTACGCGCTAAGCGATCCAGTAATTCTCTCTTCCGACGGTCGGGCAGTTGACTTCGCAACTGTCTTCGTTCTGTACTAGGGGTTGTGTTAGGCGACCCAAAGAAAGGTGAGAGAAAACCAGTAACAGTGTCGGTCACTCTCTGTCGGACAGAAGGAGTGGCTGACGGAAGAACAGGAGAAGGGATAGGGTAAGGTGGTGCAGAAGTGGAGACAGACACAGAAGGTGTAGCAGGGTAAACAGTCGGAGCGGTAGGCAAAGTCGTAGAGAAAACAAAAGGAGTAGGTAGCAAAGGTGGCGGCCCTTGAGAGGGCTGCGCCGGAGGAGTAGAAACCAGCTGAAGAGGAGCTGGTGTTTGTGGAAGAACTGGCGTTCGTGCTGCGGGGCGTGGTATGACAAAGCGTCGCGGGGGTGCAGTAGCATTCTGTGCATAGGGGGGTGGTGAACTCAATAGATGAGACATTAAAGGGTCTTGATCGACTTTTTCTTTCAACTCTTGTCCTTTACGTGTCAAGACTGGGTAGCACTTATCTACTGCTAACTTCTTACTTCTAAAAGTTTGTTCACTTTCTTGCTCTTCCTCATTATCCCTAAATGCAACGGCAGCTTGTACCATTGACATACCTCGTTTATTTTTCTTCGCTAATTTAAGTTCTTTCTGTTTGGCTTCTTTGCGCCATAGGCGAAAGGAGTCAAACATCGCCGGTCGGGCTTTCTTCTTGAAAAGTTTCACTTCTGGATTGTCTAATATTTCTGTGTCGAAACTACCATATTGGGGCCATTTTAAAACACCATCTTTTCTGGTGTATCTGACCCATACTTCATTATATGTGATAGGGCCTACGCCATGCTTCACATAGAGCTCATACGTTGGAGTTCCAATCGGAGGAACCGGACACGAGTCCTCCAATCGGGAGTCCCTACTAAAACCAAGACAAAACAAATTTCCAAGTCTGCTAAAACCAGGCATCTTCGCTCTCTAGTCTAGCTTCAAACTTCAAAGGATTATCGATTACGATTTTCTTGTGAATACACGAGTCCTTCGGCTTCGGCGCTTGCAAGTACCAAATCAAAGCTATCCCAAGGGATATTAAACTAAGAACCAAACTAAGGACTGGGAGACGCTCCACTTATACTTAACTGAAGTATCGATGATCGATGACGTCACTAGAAGACTCGTCTATCGTTTCGCTCTACCAAGCATCGATTGGACCAAAACAGGGCGATAGTCAGGGCAGCAGTCCTTCGTAGCCGTCGGGACGCCGGGAACCTCGCAGCAAAGACCTTCGGAACCACGTCAACATACAGGGGTCGCTGAAGTAGCTGGCCGTCCTCCGGAATTTTCATACAAAGCTCCTCACGAACATCTGGCTTTGGACCGACACCGCTTGATACCGCCCCGAGTTGGGCGCCAACTGAGGTACCGGGTTTTTAGGGACCCGGTGGTGCCAGGGGAACACCCAGAGACCTCCTGAGTTCTTCCTGTTTTGGTCCACAGAAACACAGAGTCTTCTAGGTGATGTCAAGGATCGGGTTTATTGGCTGCAACCAGTAACAGGTGTCCTAGAAGTACAACAGCGTGGAGCGCATGTATGTTCTCAGGAGACTGCTCAAAGATACAAAGCCAGCCTTCGTACTTATACAGAATATTGTGCTTCAGGCTCAAATTCTTAGATCTACAGTGCAAACATTCTTAGATTTACAGTGGGCTATTCACATATTTTCACTACAAAAGAAAAGGTAGAGTCATGATGACAAGTCCACATTTCAGTGTGTCCAGTTCGTAATAAATTATCCGGCAAGGCCCAACATTCTCATCAGATATCGGTGTACCCACAATAAAACTGGGCTCCTCCTTATCATAAAGCAAAAGAAGAGAAAAGAGCAAGGACAGGTGTGAGCAAGATTTGGGCGGGGGTGTGTGCAATGCAAGCAGTTTATGGCCTGTTATGCCTTGATGCTATCTTGTTCGGCCACTGGGAGAGGAACGGACCGAACAGGTTTGGCTTGGGGCAATTGTTCCAGCTTGCCCAGGTCACAGAAGAGTCAGCAGAGGTGTACGTGTCCTTTGGTATCGAGTTCAGCTGCGGTCATTTGACTATGTAAGGGCAACCACAAAATGGATGCCGCTCACAAAATGGAACCCGACGGTCCAAGACGAAAACTGCGATTTAAAGGTGATTTCGTCACTTGGTCATGACGAAAATGCACAGGTATAACGTCTCAATCATTACCGGTCTGTCGATACCAAATTCGACATGTTACGATGATATTTTCTGACACGAGTGTAGAGCTTCGGTACCATACAACAGCAGGGTCCAGAATTTTCAGTACCACAGTTTCATGGCTTCCTTCTCTCTTTCAGTATCAGGGACAGAGGTGACAGCCGCCCAGCAGGAGGTGGAGCCAGCATTGTGGTCAGGCAGGCACAGCCCTTCACTATCAGGTGCTATCTCCTCCCACTTCCCTGGCAGCAGATGCTGCCTTTCATCCACTGGCTGACTCAGACAACCTCCTGAGGGCTCTGCAGCCCCTGTCACACTCAGGCCAGTCAGTCAATCCACAAACAGGCCCAGGCACTCTGGGCCAGGCGCACCAGCCAATCACACACCAGACACAAATTACACAAATATGCCAACTTCTATAGTGGCACTTCTAGACTAGACACAATCATGCCGCATATACCATTAAGCAGCATTCAATCTCACGAGTTCGCACATATCAAACTCGCCCCTGCACTCCCCACACATCAGGAACTACCATGGGCATACATATTCCCCATTCATTCCTATGGGAGGGCAGGTCACTCACCACATATACACAGAGAGCTCAAGCACTTTACACTGTACCACAGTGAAAAAGTGCGCAGAGGCCTAAAATCACCACCACCAGGTTCCAAAAACAGGCTAGGAAAAAGCAAAAAAAGTCTTGGGGTGAACCTGCCAAAAGGGCCGGGTCCAACACAAAATATAAGGTTTTTAACGCAAAAACCACAAACTGTCCCCAGCCACAAATGAATGGTAAGGCCTTGGAAAGGGTTTCTACCTTGGACTACCTGGGTCTTACCCTTAATGACAAGATGAATTGGGGAACCCAAGTAAAGAAGGCTACTTTAAAACTCACACAAGCCATTGGGGGCATTTTAAAAGTTTATAAAAACTGCTCTAAAAAAGCTGTAGGCCCGACAGCTGAAATATGCAATATTCAGGCCAGGGGAGCTTCTCTCTATGGTGTTGGACTTTGGGGCCCCTGCTATTTGAACGTCCTCACAACAACTGAGAACTCTTTGCTTAGACAACTTGTGAACTTACCAAAGAGTACTCCTTTAACACCCTTGAGGATGGATCTCGGGATTGACCCGATAAGTGAACTAGTTGCTTCCCGCCCATTGTTATTTTGGCATTGTTTATGGAGTACGCCTGAGCTCTTAAACTATAGGGAGGAACTGAAGGAAGTACTTTCTAATTTGGGAGTGGGGAACCTACCATGGATATCATATATTAGATCTAGTTTCCACCATATGGGGTTGTCAACTATGTGGTCTACCCCTGAGGAGACCTGCTCCCTTACCTAAAAAAAAACTTTGAAACATACCATCAAAGAATATAATCTATTACAACTCCTTCAGAGCACAAATATTAATTCCATGACCTATAGCTTTTTGGGTGTTAAATCGCATTACGCGCTGGAACTTGTGTTAAATAACATCCAACCACTCCTCGCCAAGAAATTATTCCTGCAATTTAGACATGGGGAGCTCCCTCTCAGAGCTTTCACAAATAACTGGAAGGGTAGTACCAAGCTGGACTGCCCAGGGTGTGGGTCGAGCGTGGAGACAGACCCCCATGTTCTTCTCTTTTGCCCAGCCTACAGTAGACCTAGGGCCAAATGGCTCTGCAGCTCCAGCTTTGTAAAAATATGGGAATAAGAGATTATACTGAGGTTTACAGGTTATTGAAATACGATACTAGCCAATTATTTGCCATTTGTAACTTCGAAATTCTTGCTAGCGATGTGGCATGTGCGTAGAGCAATTATCAAGAGCCAGAGCTTCGTAACCACTTAAGAGTGCAAACAATTTGTTTATGCTGCTATCCCTATATAGGAATAAAATTTGTTTCTATTCCTGTGTACATTTGTAATTGCCACTTTGCTATTTTATCCCTTTTTATAACTTCGTTTTACTGGATTTTTTAACTTTATTTATTGATTTGTTTTTAACATTTTAACATGTGTATATTTGCCGGGTTTCTTAGCTGAACCTCTGTCCTTGTTCTGTGTATAGATCTTATATTCCCTTAGCATTGTACAATTTCCTGCAGTCGCCGCAACAAATGTATTCACAACCATTTTTACACTTCTTTGAAAATGATGTATTAGTGTTTTTGATACATTTTTTGTCTGTTCTTTTATGGCTTTTAGCCGAAATAAAGTTTAATTGAACTGAACTGAGCTTTTGCTGTGAGGATCTATTGTAAGTTGGACAGGCAGAGAGCAACTGGCAGCATTTAAGTAAACTGGGAGGATTTTTTGTGCTACATGGATTGTGGAGAAGAGGTGCATTGAGCAGTGAGTCGCTTTGTATTTCATAATTTGTTTACAAGTGTGACAAAGGATGTATGTGTGGTCAAGAAGGCTGAACAATGCATGACGGAGGGTCCTACCACTGTTGGTCCACTGGGGGAGTAACTTTACAGGTGGAAAGAAGTTTGATAGAGCAGAGAAACCTACCGCATGTGACAGATGTGCGAGTAGTCAAGTCAAGTCAAATAATTTATATAGCGCACTACATACCCAGAGGGTCTCAAGGCGCTTGAGGAATGGTGGGGAATTATTTGTCGAAAATCCAGGTTTTAAGCTGCTTTCTGAAGGCTGGGTGGTTTTGAGTGAGACGGAGGTGAATGGGAAGGGAGTTCCATGTTTTAGCCGCTAGGTAGGAGAAGGATCTTCCCCCCATGGTGGATTTGTTGATGCGTGGAACCGCAGCGAGGGCTTGGTTGGAGGAACGTAGCTGGCGGGAGGGGGAGTAGAAGGATAATCGCGTGTTGAGGCATTCTGGTCCAAGTTCGTAGAGTGCTTTGTGTGCATGAGTGAGGAGGCGGAACGTTATCCTCTTATTGACAGGGAGCCAGTGGAGGTCTTTTAGGTGACCGGAAATGTGGTCTTTACGCAGGATGTCTAGTATGAGTCTGGCTGATGCGTTTTGGATGCGTTGGAGTTTTCTCTGAAGTTTAGCGGTGGTACCGGCGTATAGGGTGTTTCCGTAGTCCAGGCGGCTTGTAACTAGTGCGTGGGTGACCGTTTTTCTAGTTTCGGTGGGGATCCAGCGAAATGTTTTTTTGAGCATGCGGAGGATGTTGAAGCAAGATGAAGAAACTGCGTTGACTTGTCTGGTCATCGAGAGAGAGGTGTCCAGGATGACGCCCAGGTTCCGTGCGTGGTCCATTGGAATGGGTGCTTTTCCTAGGGCAGCTGGCCACCAAGAATCGTCCCAGGCGAAGGGGAAGTACCTAAGATGAGGACTTCTGTTTTGTCTGAGTTCAGTTTAAGACGGCTGTGCTTCATCCACTCTGCTACTTCTTTCATTCCTTCATGTAGGTTGGTTTTAGCGGTGTTTGGGTCTTTGGTGAGGGAGAGGATCAGCTGAGTGTCATCAGCGTAGGAGATGATGTTGAGGTTGTGTTGGCGTGCGATGGCCGCGAGGGGGCTCATGTATACGTTGAAGAGGGTGCGGCTGAGTGAAGAGCCTTGTGGCACGCCGCAGATGACTTCGGTGGCCTCCGACTTGAACGGTGGAAGGCGGACTCTCTGAGTTCTTCCGGCGAGGAATGAGGTGATCCAGTCCAGTGCTTTTCCTTGGATTCCGATGTTGTTGAAGCGTTGTAAAAGGGTGCTGTGGCAGACTGTGTCGAGGCTGCAGAGAGGTCAAGGAGGATGAGGGCGACTGTGTCTCCATTGTCCAGTAGTGTTCGAATGTCATCTGTTGCTGCGATGAGGGTGGTCTCAGTGCTGTGTTTGGCTCGGAAGCCGGACTGTGATGAGTCGAGGGATTTGTTGGCTTCGAGGAAGGCGGCAAGCTGGTTGTTGACTGCTTTCTCGATGACTTTGGCCGGGAATGGTAGGAGCGAAATGGGGCGGTAGTTTTTGAGTTCGGTGGGATCAGCTGTGGGTTTTTTCAGGAGGACGCTGAGTTCGGCGTGTTTCCAGCTTTCCGGGAAGGTGACGGATTTGAAGGAGCAATTGATGACGTCTTGGAGATAGGGTGCTATGATGGAGTCTGCTTTGTTGAAGATGTGGTGAGGACATGGGTCTGTGGGGGTTCCTGAGTGGATGGAGTTCATCAGGCGGATGGTGTCCTCAGTGGAGATTGGGTTCCAGTCATTAAGGATGTTCAAGGGGGGTGAAGGTACGGTAGAAGGTTGGGTGGGTTGGTATCCGGGTTGGTTGTCGAAGCTGTTGTGGATGTCTGCGATTTTGTCGTGGAAGAATGAAGCTAGGGAGTCGCAAAGGGTTTGAGAGGGAGTGATGTCGTTGGAGTTGGCAGTGGGGTTGGTAAACTCTTTGACGATGTTGAATAGTTCCTTGCTGTTGTGGGCGTTGTTGTCTAGTCGGTCTTTGAATGCAGCTTTCTTGGCAGTTCGGATCAGTTGGTGGTGTATGCGGGTGGCGTTTTTGAAGGCGGCATCTCTGGTGCTGGTGTTTGGGTCTTTTTTCCAGGCTTTCTCAAGGGAGCGACAGAGTTTCTTGGATTTCTTAAGATCATCGTTGAACCAGGGGGCGTTTTTGCTGCCTAGTTTGATTTGACATTTTTTCAAAGGTGCTAGGTTGTCGGCGCTGTTGGTTAGCCATTGAGTGAGGTTAATGGCTGCTTGGTTGGCGTTCGATGAGTGGGCAGGGGGGTTTTGAAGAAGCGATGAGGAGATCTGGTCGATGGTGATTTTGTTCCAGTTTCTTTGCAGAGTAGGTTGAGGATGGTTGTGGGTTGTGGTCTTTTTGTAGACAAAGTGAACGCAGCTATGGTCCGTCCAATGAAGAACTGAAGTGTGACTGAAGGAGATGTGTTTGCTGGAGGTGAAGATAGGGTCGAGTGTGTGTCCTGCGTTGTGGCTGGGGGTGTTAACTAGTTGTTTGAGTCTGAGGTTGGCGAGATTGTCCAGAAGGGTGATGGTGTTGCTGTCGTTGCTCTTTTCCAGGTGAAAATTGAGGTCTCCCAGTAGAATGCAGTCCTCGGAGGGGAGGGCGTGTGGGGTGATGTAGTCAGTAATGTCTTCACTGAATTGTGCACGGGGTCCTGGCGGCCTGTTGAGGAGTGTGCCTCTGAGTGTGGTCTTGGGGTCAGTGTGGATCTGGAAGTGAAGGTGTTCGGCGCTAGCGAGGTTGTCGTCAGAGCTGGTTGAGATGCGGATGGAGTTCCTATGGACGATGGCGATGCCTCCTCCTGTTTGGTTAGTGCGGTCCTTTCGGATGATCTTGTAGCCTTCCGGGATGGCTATGGTGATGTCCGGAGCTGAAGAGGCGTTCATCCAGGTTTCTGTTAGGAAGGCGACGTCCGGAGAAATGGTGTCTAGTAGATTCCATAGTTCGATGGCGTGTCTGTGGACCGAGCGGGTGTTGAGCAGGATGCATTTTAGGTGGTTAGTGTCGGATCTCTGTTTGGTGTTTGTGGATGTGGAGTTGGTCTTGGTGCCGTCATACTTGCAGGAGTTGCATGTGAAGGGTCCATGGGTGTGTCCAGGTGCGGCTTGGGCGCAGTTGGGGAGTCGGCCGGGGTTTAGTGCTAGGAGGGTGGAGGCGTTGTATGTAATGTGGGAGGGGTGGGTGGTGCGGGGACCAGGGGGTCTGGCGCTGGGCGCGATCCAGGCGCGGACGGGCATAGACGGGCTTACCGTTGGCGCACCTTCGGCGCGACCGCTGCACGAGACCGCTGCGCGTTGGGTCATCAGTCTTAAATGGGTAGTGGAGGGGGCGGAGCGTGGGAGGTCACCTGGGAGGCGGTAGCGGAGCGGGTAGGCGGGGTCAGGGAAGAACAACACAAGATGGTGGTCGGGGCACCCAAAAACGAAACTTAGGCTGGGCTGATAACAGAGATGCAAAATAAACAATCACGGCAAGCGCAGGCTTTCTAAATGGTAAACAGAAGTCGCGCTGACAAACTGCTCAGTTAAATGTGATATATCATTTCATGACTGTCCTGCAGCCAACAGAGAGTGTGCCAGATTTGGGTGATAGGCCATTTTGCACGTGTATGCAAGGACCTTCAAAAGAATTGGGGCCAAACAAGAGGAAAAGTGTCATAGACTGCAAAGATGTAAGACACCACACCAGAGTGTGAATGTGGAAGAGGCGCAGACTGTAGCAAAGGTATAGTACTGTCCATTCAAGATAGCGAAGCAGATTTAAAAGAGAGTATGGTACAGAATTCCATTAATTGTGAAGTGAGTATTTCAGTGGTGAAGCTTGATCTTATGATGGATTTGGGTTCTCCTTACACCATTATCAGTAGAAAATATATCCAAGAATAGTTTAGAGGCATTTGGAACATGGAGTGTTTACATCAGTCTGCCATAGTGGCTGAGAGTTTTGATGGTTCCGAATTTGTCATGGATGGTTATATAGGCGTAATAATAGAGTTCAAAAGTAAAAGTGCAGAAATCAATATGTATGTCGCGGTTAAAGGAGTTAGGGCCAGATGTACGATGCGCAAAATTGCTCATCGCAAATTGTGAGTCTTTTGCGACTCACAATTTGCAAGGCTGGATGTATGACGTTACAACGCATGCTTTTACCACGCATGCTGTTAAAACGCAAGTATTACAACGAAAACCTTTACAACGCATTACACTTGGGGGTGCTGGATAGTGAATAGTTTAATTTACTATTCCAACTCCAGTCCCCGTGGACACTAGGGAAGGTGTTGGATAGTAAATTAAAACTATTCCTTATCCTAGAGCGCCCCCCAGTGTAATGCGTTGTAATGGTTTTCATTGTAATACATGCGTTGTAACAGCACTGCGAGGTAAAAGTTGCGTTGTAAAGGTTGCATACCGCAAGGCTCAATATGCCATGTACAACAGTGTGGAACACAGTGATTGCGATTCCCAATGGGGTCGCAAATTGCGAGGTTCATTAATAATAATGAATCCAGAAAGGGAAGTGCTGTTGTTGCACAGCAGCCAGCAACAACAACACAGCCAACAGCAACACAGGCAACAGAAGATTTGGGCCCAACCACTGCAATGGCTTGGTTTTAAGTAACAGAGCTTAAGTCAGTCGAGTGCAGAGGTAAAAGCAATAGAGGTTTAGCAAGTGACAGCAACAATTACCATTCAGAGGATGGTCCAAGACTATCTGGGTGATCCATAAGAGGCCTATGTGGATCAAAAAACATTGGTATATTGGGATGGGAATATGCACCAATGGCCAGAGCTCAGCAGACTGGCCATAAAGTATCTGGTTTGTCTGGTAACCAGTGTATCTGCTGAGCGTGTGTTCAGTGCTGCTGGCACAGTTGGCACAGTCAGAAGGACCAGTAGCTCTCCTCAAAATGTGGAGCAAGTAAACATGATTAGAGCGATTAACCATAATTAAAATGAAACAACATTTCAGACCACCCACATACACTGCTCTTGAAACACCACAGGAGGAGGAGAATGAGGCTGATTAGTCTGACTCAAGTGCGTTAGGTGACCAATGTTACATGTGAGTCCAGCCACTCACCTGAAATCCAGGACTGTCTACAAGGGCGATGACTATTTCCCAGTCCTCCTAGAACACATCTCAGCGCTGCTGGAATTGTTTGTTAGGCACTGGAAGATTGAGTGATATGCCAAGAATCACAGGATTTTCAGCGTCATTGCTGAGACTGGAACCCAGTTCCCCAGATGAGAGTTTGACCGCCTTAGCCATTAGGCCAACTCCACACCCCAGTTCTGACAATTCTGACAAATGGAATGATGCTAGTGTGTAAATGCAAAAATAAAAAAAATGGTGTCACTTTCCTCACATACATGCAGTTTTATATAGCATGAATATGACACGGAGGCATTGAAGCACTTTACATGAGCATCCGATAACACTACACAGGGAGAGTTACATTTTTTTGGCCCCTGTATATTAAGTGATCTGCCCAGGAACATAGGATGTTGACCTGAAGCTGGGATTCAAATCCAGTTTCAAAGCAGGTTATGGCCACAACCTCTCCCGCTTGAATGCAAGAATTGATTTCTGGCAAGCAAAGGAGAACACCAGAAACAAATGTATCTGTTCCTGCTACATGCAGTGGAGGCAGACAAAAAATAACCGAAGAGCCCCTTGCTGGCCCACACCAACCCTTGACCACTCGCTCCAGTCCTCTGCCCCAGTGCCCTGCAAAGCAAGTACTAATGCTTCTTGAGGCCACTGTCACACCTGGAAGGAACAACTAGGCAGACATACCTCATTTAGTGTCGGGATTGAGAGCAGCGCAAGAATACGCAAGCGCCACTAACCTTACTCTGATGGCCAGCAGAGACGATAGACGATAGTCCTTCCAACTCCGCACCACACAAACCCCAACAATGGAATCTACCCACTGTTCGAGCCTGTACGGATAGGGGCCGGGAGGTAGATTGGCATCGGGGGAAGGGTACTTCTGGTATCGTCTGGTCGTTACACCATGAGGTTACTGGTACTGGGACACTGCAGGTAGAGGAGGGGACAGAGAGCAAGAGATTAATACCGCAAAGGTAACTATGTGAACCGTGAATCCCCCCCTTGGATTCCACACTCACCAGTTTATCCACCCCATGTATCCTAGAAGGAATCCAAGCATACGCACAGCACACTAGTGAAAAGGTTGCCAGAAGTACGGAGAAGTTAACTTCACTCCTCTACCTACCACAGCAGTAGGCAACAATTTAGATCTAGAGGACTACGAATACCAATCGTTTAAGCGCCACGCTTGTAAGAACCACAATACTCCTTGTGGAACGGTGTAGCCCAAGTATCAGGTAGAGTCAGCAACCACTGACAGAGAACACAGAACTTCCCCGAAATATAAACAAGAAATGGCGGCAGCCATTGGTACCGCTTCAAACAGTGGAAGTATACAAAAGAACAGGAGGCGAGCCCGCACTCCTCAGGGATACTTGCACGGCAGAATATGGCTTGTAACAAGGACTCTCTTGGATTCTTGACCACACTGGCTCTTCATCGGCGTTGATTGCTCCAACGTCGACTGACCACGCTGGCTCTTCCTCGGCGTCGTGCAGATCAGAGGACTGACCACGCAGGCTTTTCCTCAGCGTCGTGCAGAACAGGACAAATGACCACGCAGGCTTTTCCTCAGCGTCGTCCTCAAGAATACCACTCGAAGAGAGAATACTCAACTGCTATGAGCAAATACGGAACATGATTGACAAGCCCCGTTGTGTTCCGGAGGTGGAGCTTATATAAGGTCCTCCCATTGAGCCAACCCCCAGCGCCGGATGGCCTTTTGGGACTTGTAGTATTTCCGCAAGGGACTGTCAATACGGAATCTTTTACATTTGGCCGTGTCGATGGTAGCGATTGCTACAGAACCCCCTCTCGTGGACCGCCGTCCCGGCGGACGTCCTGGCTTCCCGGGAAACCGCTCATGGAATTGTTCAACCAAATCGGGACAATGGAGATGGTCCACGGGCTCCCAGGTCCTGTCTTCTGGGCCAAACCCTTTCCAGTCCACCAGGTATTGGATCCTGCCTCGGACCAAGCGAGAGTCCAGAATAGACAGTACCTCATATTCCTCGTGTCCTTCGATTTCCACAGGACGAGGACGATCAGGCACCCTCACGCTCGGAGGACAAGGACGTAGGAGCGATACATGAAATACAGGATGAATCGCCCATGACACTGGCAACGAGAGTTTCATGGCTACAGCATTTATTACCTCACAAATGCCATAGGGACCAACATATTTAGGCTTCAACTTCGTAAGTCCCTTAATATGCAGGTTGCGTGTAGAAAGCCAAACCTTGTCCCCCACCTTATACTCAGGTTCAGGGGTACGTCTCTTATCAGCGAATTGCTTCTGGGCTGCTTGGGCTTTTTCCAAATTGTTCCGAGCCTCGATCAGAATAGCCCGAAGATGAGCATGATGTTCATGGATGGCAGGAACCAAGGATTCAGCCGGCCATTCAAAGGGAAGCATGTTCGGATGGAATCCATAAAGGCAAAAGAACGGAGAACAACCCAAGGTGGTATGTACAGCGTTATTGTAGGCGAACTCCGCCAACCACAAAAGGATGGTCCAATCAGTGGCGTTCTGTAACGAAAAACATCGCAGGTATTGCTCAAGCGTCTGATTCAGACGTTCCGTTTTACCATCCGTTTGTGGGTGGTAACTTGATGAGAGACGAGCATCTATCTGCAGAATGGTACATAGAGCTTTCCAAAAACGAGAGGTGAATTGTGTCCCCCGATCCGTAATTAACACACTCGGCAATCCGTGTGGACGGACAATGTGTTGCAGGAAGACTTTGGCTAATTCACTGGAGGAAGGCAGACCAGGTAACGAGATAAAGTGTCCCATTTTTGTAAGATGGTCCACAACCACCAGAACGACCGTTTGTTTCTCACAAGGGGGCATTTCCACGATAAAGTCCATGGACAAGGTGTGCCACGGCTTGGGTGGAATCGGTAATGGCTGCAATAGTCCCGGTGGTTTGATATGACTGGCTTTACCCTGGGCACAGATCGCACAGTTCTTTACATATTCTTTAGTATCAGGTCTGACACCAGGCCACCAAAAGGATCGTTCCACGTTAGCGGTTGTCTTGTGAATGCCCATGTGTCCCCCTAGAACAGAATCATGTGCCCATTCCAAGACTTTGCGTTGCAACGCAGATGAGGGTACATACAAGGCATGGAAATGATAGGCTAACTGATCCTTTTCGCACCGATTATCTGGCTCTTCTTGTACCCAAGCAGTTATATCCTGATCAGTTAGGGTGACTCTAACGTCGTCTAGAAAATCTTCAGAGGTGATTAGGGCGATAGAATTTTCCGGATATTCGATCCCCTTTAGAATGAAAGGGGGTTCTGTGGGGACTCCCACTTCTTCCTCGCCCAACCTGGAGAGCGCATCTGCTTTTCCGTTCCGAGTCCCAGGTCTATATTTGATCACAAAATCAAAGTCTGAGAAGAAGAGGGTCCACCTCAGTTGTCGAGGAGTCAAAGCCTTCGCTGTCTTTAAGAATAACAGATTGCGATGGTCTGTGATGATTTCGACAGTATGTAACGCCCCTAGGAGGTAG
Organism: Lissotriton vulgaris; assembly: GCF_964263255.1. Classification (NCBI taxonomy): domain Eukaryota; kingdom Metazoa; phylum Chordata; class Amphibia; order Caudata; family Salamandridae; genus Lissotriton; species Lissotriton vulgaris. Next base: position 1,464,375 of record NW_028251874.1, on the reverse strand, counting down.
TGCCTCCATTCTTCACACGCTCTTTTGATAGCTAGGAGCTCTTTGTCAGTGATGGTATAGTTAACCTCACACGGGGTGAGCTTCTTAGAGTAGTATGCCACGGGGTGGAGCTGACCCGTGGTAGGGTGGCGTTGGGATAGGACCCCACCCAGAGCAAACTGAGATGCGTCAGTTTCCAACACAAACGGCATCTTTGGGTTCGGATGTCGAAGAATGGGAGCTTGTGTAAACCTCTCTTCTAGGAGTTGAAATGAGGTTTCGGCAGCCTCTCCCCATTTGAAAGGGACATTTTTCCTCAAAAGGGAAGTGATGGGATGAATGACTTTGGAGAAATCCTGAATGAAACGCCGATAGTAATTGGCAAAACCGAGAAAGCTTTGCACAGATTTGACGTTTCGTGGCGTTTTCCAGGTTAGGATGGCCTTCACCTTACTATGTCCATTCGAAACCCTTGAGCATCAATAACATAACCCAAGAAGGCAACTTGCTGAACATGAAAAAGGCATTTTTCCAGTTTGGCATACAGGGAGTTTTGTTGGAGCCTTTCTAACACAGTTCTTACATGGGTGATGTGGTCAGACAGAGACACAGAATAGATTAAAATATCGTCTATGTAGACCACACAAAATGTCTCCAAACACCCCCTTAACACCTCGTCCATAAAGAACTGGAAGGCGGCTGGGGCGTTGCATAGGCCAAAGGACATTACTCGATATTCATAGAGACCAAACTTAGTTCTGAAAGCAGTCTTCCATTCATCCCCTTTCATTACGCGGACCAGATGGTAGGCCCCGCGGAGATCAAGTTTTGTAAAATAGCGAGCTCCTTTCAACTGATCCATCAACACTGGAATTAGGGGCAGAGGATAACGGTTCTTGATGGTCACCTTGTTAATGGCTCGATAGTCAATACAAGGTCGCAGCTCCTCACAATCCTTCTTAGGTATAAAGAACCTGGGTGACGAGGCAGGGGAGGTGGAGTGTCTTATGAACCCAGATTTATTTATTTATTTATTTATTTATAGTGTTTTGTATAGCGCGAACAAGACCCGTGGGTATCAGAGCGCTGAACATAAAAAGATTACAGACTTGACAATTATCACATCAATTATAACAACAAACAGTTATGAGGTAGAAGCGGTGTGGTAAAAGGGTGACTAGATAAAAGGCATTGAGAGGTGCATTGGTCTCAGCTTGTGTCATAGTCATATCTTCAAGCTCGTAGAGGTAGGGTTATATAACATTATCAATACAATTGCCTATATAGTTAGCCATTATGAGTTGCATAGGTTTAGCTTGTCATAGTAGTCATAAACATAATAAACATAATAAAGTGAGGTAGAGGTTATATAGTTTGAGCTGTGAGATACAGTATATAAGCTCCCAGATATATGGGGTAGTAGTACAGTGTGTAGCCGAGGCTCGGACGGGAGTCTTTCATTTGTTTGATATTGAACTTCCAATTATTCATGATGAGTACCTCCTCTTTGGCGTAGATGTTCATATCAATAGTCTGTAGTTTCTCTACGTAGGGTATTTACTCATCAAGTGGCTCTTTAGTTCCCGTTTGAATGTTTCCGTATTTTGAATCTTCCTGATCTTTGGAGGGAGTGAATTCCAGATTCTGGGTGCAGCTCCGGAGAAGGCCCGATCGTAGGTCCTTTTCTTGCAGAAGAAGGCCGGTCGCAATAGCAGCTCTTTGGCACTTCTGCTTGGTCTGTTGCCTCCCGAAAGTTTAATTTTCTTGGCTAGGTATCTCAGCATGTTATAGTGAACCGCTTTGTGAGTAATACAGGCCATTTTCATTTGAATTCTGGCCTCGTAAGGTAGCCAGTTTAGGGCTTTCAGGTGGGGCGATATATGATCGAATTTCTTCGTTCCCGTGATGAGTCTTGCCGCTGCGTTGAGGCAGGCTTTTAGTGGTGCTATGGATGTCTTGGGTAGGCCAGCTAACGTGGTACAACCATATTCAATCCTCGAGATAACTAGCGATTGGGTGGCCAGTTTTAGATCCGCCTCAGAGATAAAGGGTTTTAGTTTTCTTAAATAGTTCAAATGGAAGCGGGCGCTCTTAGCCATTGAGTTAATGTGAGCTTTCATGTCGAGGTTCTCATCTAAAGTGATTCCCAGTGATTTAGCTGAGTTAACTAGGGTCGGAGTGCAGTTTAACGCAGTCACCAATTTCACCCATTCCTTTACTTCAGGTTGGCTCCTTGTTGGTGAGATTAGCAGGAATTCAGTTTTGTGGGCATTTAGTTTTAGATGATTAGTTGTTAACCATTGCAACGCTTTCTTTAGTGTGTCATTCATTCGGTCGAGGTCATCAGGGGAGGCGATCTTTATATATATTTGCGTGTCGTCTGCATACATGTGATAGGATATCCGTGATTTTTGAAGAATCTCCGTAAGGGGTTCTACATATAAGTTGAATAGATCTGGGGATAGAGTTGAGCCTTGTGGGACCCCGATTGAGTTAGGGCATGGGGAGGAGGTTGCTTGGTTGATCAGGAATAGTTGAGTCCTGTTCTGTAGGAAAGAGTTGAACCATTTCAGTACATTTCCGGACAAACCCATCCTGTCTTGAAGCCTGGTTATTAGTATTTCGTGATTTACCGTGTCAAAAGCTGATGACAGGTCTAGTAGTATCAGTAGGCATGCCTGATTTTGGTCAAGGGCTTGTAAGGCGTCATCAACAATATGCAGGATCGCAGTTTCAGTACTATGTCCTGTTCTAAATCCTGATTGGCAGTCGTCTAGTAATGCGAACTTAGCGATGTGTTGACTCAGTTGGCTTTGTACGCATTTCTCAATAAGTTTAATTATCCTCTATATAGGTTTTTAGATACTGTGTTTCTTTTTCTGTCAGGGCATACACCCTGCTGCAAGGGATGTCCGCACCCGGAATGAGGTCAATCCTACAATCGTAGGTGCTATGAGGAGGCAATTGGGTAGCCTTTTGCTTATCGAACAAGGCGTGAAAAGACCTGTATTCATCAGGCAATGCGGTGGCACAACAAAAGGAATCAACGGTACATTCGCTTGCTAAGAAAGTAGCGGGTGAGGGAACAAGGGGGAAGTCATTGTGTATTCCTTCTTGACAATGTTCCTTGCAATATTCGGACGTCATACATACTGTACGGGACGCCCAGCTCACCAAAGGATTATGCAGTGTCAACCAAGGCATACCTAGAATGAGACGGAACTGAGGGGCATCGATAAGGTCGAACTGGATGTACTCACAGTGATCTTCACCGAATCTCATTAACAGGGCCAGCGTATGGTATGTGACAGGGCCTGAAGTCAGTACCGCACCATCCACTGTTTTAACGGTTTCAGGTATAGATTTCTTTTCACAGGGGATACCCATGCGGAAGGCATAGTTCTGGTCTATATAGTTTCCAGTTGCACCTGAGTCTAACAAGGCATCGAGTCTTACAGGGTCCTGATTGGTAACCCATAATGAAACACTCACGTTCATATGGGCGACTGCAGGGTGTAGAGTATTGGCGACATAAGGGGAGACCGTATCAAGAGGTCGTCTCAAATCAGAGGTCTCTATCTGAACAAGACCGTCAGTTTTCCGCCGGCTCACTGGAACTAAGAGCAGCCTGCCCTCTGGGAAGGGGTTTTTTCCCTGGAACGCAATTCCTAGCTCTGCAGTCGTTGATGAAGTGCCCACCTTTGCCACAATATAGGCAGAGTTTGAGCCTCCGTCTCCTGTCCCTTTCTTCCCTGGTGAGAGGACCACGTATTCCCCCTATTTTCATGGGTTCCGGTCCTTCTGGTGTCTTTACTTTTTCTTCACCCCCCTGCCGGGGTTTAACCATGGGGTAAGAGTATCTATTATCCCCCCTGTTTCTATCCCCTTTCCGTTCCAGCAACCGGTGATCTAGTTGGACTGTCAAATCTATTAGTTCCTCACATGAAGAAGGCAATTGCACCACCTGTGCTAATACGTCCTTCAGTTCTCCACGGAGTCCTTGGTAAAACAAGGAGATCCGTTTCTGAGCCGGCCAATCCGTTTCCACGATAAGGCGGTTAAATGTGGTGATGTAGGACAAGAGATCTTGGGACCCTTGTCTTAAGGTCATTAATTCATGATCTAGGGACAACATGTGGGACTTTCGATCAAACAATTTACGGAGTTCTAGGCAAAAAGTAGAAAAATCATGCAAAACAGGGTCATTCCTTTCCAGTAAATGAATAGTCCAGCTGGACGCATTCCCTCCCATATAGGACATCATGAAAGCAGTTTTGGAAGCTTCATCCTGAAAGACCATAGGTTTACATAGGAAATGCAGACGGCATTGATTCAAAAATGTCTCAAATTTTCGCGGGTCTCCTTAAAACCTTTCGGGGGGAGCTAGGGGTATCCCATGGTTTTGGATTATATGGACAGTGGGAGTGGTCTCGGTAGAAGTGGATGGGGCTGCCAGCGAACCCCCTGTTTGGAAGGAAGGAGGCGGCTGCAGAGTGGCCGGCCTAATCAATGGTTTCACCACCGGCTCTCTCTGGGCAAGGTCTGACACGTCTTTGCGTAAATCAGAGACTTCTTTATATAAAGCCTGGTTCTCCACACGGGAGTTTTGAACCTCTTGTTGAAGTCCTATAAGCTCTCCAACAAGGAAGTGAGAATAGCATTAGTATCCATCGTCTAGGCTGGGCTGTACTCTTGGGCTTGTCAATCTGTCGGGATTGAGAGCAGCGCAAGAATACGCAAGCGCCACTAAACTTACTCTGATGGCCAGCAGAGACGATAGACAATAGTCCTTCCAACTCCGCACCACACAAACCCCAACAATGGAATCTACCCACTGTTCGAGCCTGTACGGATAGGGGCCGGGAGGTAGATTGGCATCGGGGGAAGGGTACTTCTGGTATCGTCTGGTCGTTACACCATGAGGTTACTGGTACTGGGACACTGCAGGTAGAGGAGGGGACAGAGAGCAAGAGATTAATACCGCAAAGGTAACTATGTGAACCGTGAATCCCCCCTTGGATTCCACACTCACCAGTTTATCCACCCCATGTATCCTAGAAGGAATCCAAGCATATGCACAGCACACTAGTGAAAAGGTTGCCAGAAGTACGGAGAAGTTAACTTCACTCCTCTACCTACCACAGCAGTAGGCAACAATTTAGATCTAGAGGACTACGAATACCAAGCGTTTAAGCGCCACGCTTGTAAGAACCACAATACTCCTTGTGGAACGGTGTAGCCCAAGTATCAGGTAGAGTCAGCAACCACTGACAGAGAACACAGAACTTCCCCGAAATATAAACAAGAAATGGCGGCAGCCATTGGTACCGCTTCAAACAGTGGAAGTATACAAAAGAACAGGAGGCGAGCCCGCACTCCTCAGGGATACTTGCACGGCAGAATATGGCTTGTAACAAGGACTCTCCTGGATTCTTGACCACGCTGGCTCTTCATCGGCGTTGATTGCTCCAACGTCGACTGACCACGCTGGCTCTTCCTCGGCGTCCTGCAGATCAGAGGACTGACCACGCAGGCTTTTCCTCAGCGTCGTGCAGAACAGGACAAATGACCATGCAGGCTTTTCCTCAGCGTCGTCCTCAAGAATACCACTCGAAGAGAGAATACTCAACTGCTATGAGCAAATACGGAACACGATTGACAAGCCCCGTTGTGTTCCGGAGGTGGAGCTTATATAAGGTCCTCCCATTGAGCCAACCCCCAGCGCCGGATGGCCTTCTGGGACTTGTAGTATTTCCGCAAGGGACTGTCAATACGGAATCTTTTACATTTGGCCGTGTCGATGGTAGCGATCGCTACATTTAGTGACATCCAGACCAGCCCATTGCCATTCTGCCTCTTGACAATGAGACAGCCTGACTTAATGTGCATCGTGTCAAGCTGCTTAGATGTATGCAAAGGCTTTAACTACAGCCTTTGATGTGCCCTTGTGGCGGAGACTGAGACAGCCACTACAAAAACACCCCACCAATGGGCCTCAACCACAGGCCCATCGGCCGATAACTTAATTGTCCGCCTTGCCAATCCGTGGCTGGCCATTCCAGACAAACCAGCCCCAGTTTGCTATCTGCCAATTCATTCTAAAGATGTGTAAATGTCACCCTCTAGAGCATTTCAGCTAAGTCACTGTGGAATCAGATAGTCCTTTCTGAAAAAGGCGATGCACCAAAGTGCATTCGGCAAGGCGACTGCTCCCTTCACCTCCCTCTTTATGATATTCTCAGCCCATTCAGGAATACAAATTAGGAGCTAAAGATAAATACATACTGTATTCATCCTATCCATTGGAAACTTTGCAAATCATAATTATTCAAATAATCATAATCTTTATAAAGTAACTATTTTAATGAATGGCTCAGTGATTATGCAAGTTAAACAGCGAGTGGTGAAAGAATGAGAAATGGAGTGAATGCATGAGTGAATAGGCAAGTGAATGGATTTGTGGGTTTTTGAATGAGCATATGACTGACTATCAAAGCGAGTAAGGAAATGAACAAGTGAGAACATAAGTGGTAGAAAAGACGTTGGGGTGTTCTGTTTCTGCAATGCAACTATTTCACTTCACCATAGAGAAAGGCTTAAGGCCATGTAATGGTAGATACCCCTCAGATCTTAAATGTTCAAATACCTTCTCGAGGGTTTATTCCTCATCCCGTATAGATTATATCATGATATGTGTAGCCCATTGGGCCTATGTACAGGACTTTAAAGTTGACGAAGTAAGAGAAAGTGACCATTTCTCACTGTGTTTAGATCTCACAGGAAAATTGTTTCTGTCACCTTCATCTATACAATCTGAACGGAGTATTTATTTATTTATTTAAACTTTTACCGCGCACAGCTACCCACAGTGGGTTTCCCGGCGCTAGGGACAGACTGGAGAAGAAGATATCAGATAGCCAGCATACAGGAACCAACTACTTATGTGAACAACAGCGTTTTCAGTGCTCTGCGAAAACGAAGAAGACTGGTCTCTAATTTAAGGGCAGTGGGCAGGGCATTCCAATATTTGGGACCAAGATAGGAGAAGGAACGTCCCCCCATCCTTGCCAGCTTAAATCTTGGTATAGAGAAATTGCCAATTTCCGAGGATCGTAAGGTACGTTTGGGCCTGTAAAGTTGCACCAGTTTTTGTAAGTAAGTAGGTGCAATGCCTTGCTTGATCCTAAACATGTAGCATAATGCCTTGAACTTTATGCGGCTGGAGATCTTCAACCAATGAAGATCATGCAAGGCAGATAATGCAGAAGTTCTTCTAGGGACATTCTTCAAGAGTCGCGCGGCTGCATTTTGTACAACCTGCAATACTTTAACAGTGGCTACATCAGCACCCAAATATAGTATGTTGCTATAGTCCAGGCGAGATGTTATCAATGCCTGGACAACCGTTCTACGGGAAGGAATGGGAAGCATCCATAAGATCTTTTGTAGCCACCTGAGAGTAGAAAAACAGGTTGCTGCGACCTTAGTGGCCTGCTGCTTCATTGTTAACTTGTCGTCAATTTGAACGCCCAAGTTACGTACAGCATGTGTGGGTACAGGAAGTGCACCCATCTCATTTGGCCAATGCTGAGGGCCCCAGAGGTTCTTATTTTTCCCCAGAATGACCACCTCTGTCTTCTCCCCATTCAGTTTGAGACAGTTCCTCTGCATCCAGTCCGCCACAAGAATGAGGCCCGACTTTAGTGCAGAGGGGTTATTCTCGTCTCGCCCCGATAGGGAGAAGACGATCTGGGTGTCATCAGCGTAAGAGAACAGGGTCAGCCCCGCCTGCTCTACGATGTTAGCCAAGGGTTTTACATAAAGATTGAATAATAGGGGGCTGAGTATGGACCCCTGGGGGACACCCCGCGCTGAGGAACAGACCGCTGATGCCGCCTTAGGGGAGAAAACTTGAAAGGTTCGCTCGCCAAGAAAGGAGGCCACCCAGGCTAAGGCCCTACCAATCACGCCGAGTGACCGCAGAGAGTCAAGAAGGATGGAATGTGACACGGTGTCGAAAGCTGCGCTCAAATCCAACAGGATGAGCGCCATAGTTTCACCCTGGTCGACACCGTGTCGGAGACTCTCTGTCACCCCAAGAAGGTCTGTCAAGGTCGAGTGGCAGGACCGAAAACCCGACTGGGAGGAATGTAAGAAACCAGAACTTTCCACCAGTTCAGTGAGCTGGGTATTAATGTGTCTCTCTAACACTTTAGAGAAGATGGGTAGCAGGGATATTGGACGAAAGTTGGCAAGATTCGAGATATCAGCACCAGACTTTTTTAACAAGGGCACTACCATAGCGTGTTTCCATGGCTGGGGTACATATGCCTCAGTAAGTGAGGCGTTTAACAATTCAACAAAAATCTGATGGGTGGAGGGATCTAATTGTTTGAGTATTTTAGCCGGAAGTGCATCGCACGGAGAGCCAGAGCGCACACTATTTAGACCAGAAGAAAAGGAACTATTGTCTAATGGCTGCCATACAGAGAGTTTGGCAACGTTGTCAACATTAGCAGATGACTGCACAGCGCCAGATGCAAAAGGTGTTACCATCGGTGGCGGGCTAAAAAGATCATAGATCAAGTCGACTTTTTTAACAAAAAAGTCAGCTAAGGATTGGCATTGAACCTTGTCAAGCGCGGGAGGCGTAGGAATAGAGTCCGCTCCTGTCCGTTTTTTTGCAACTGAAAAGAGCACCTTAGGGCAGTTTTGTGCATCTGAAACTATTTTTTTAGTATAGTCTGCTCTGGCTGGTTTGCAGCTGTTATGATAGCCCTTCAGAGCTTCTCTGTAAGCTACTTTGCGTGTAGGAGAATAATTGCGCCTCCATTTCCTTTCTAAAATCTTACATTGAGTGCGAAGGCACTTAAGCTTGTCGGAAAACCAAGGTGCAGGTGGATGATGAGGCATAGTTTTCTTATATGTCAAGGGAAGCGTGGAATCAACAGCATTATTTAACCACTGACCAACTACACAATTTAGTGCAGAGATAGATAGGTCGGTGTTAGGAAGTGTCCTTAATAATTGTTTATTAAGTTCTGGCATGTTAATTTTCCCCCAACTTCGTGTCCGTTTATCTATTTTCTTTCCGATCTGTAATGCTGTCCTGGTAATATCCAATGAAAAAGGAACAGCAAAGTGGTCAGACCATTCTATTGGGCGTGCTTTCTGAGAGCAGTCCAGCTGTAGATTTGACAGAATGAGATCTAATAAACGACCAGCATGGTGTGTAGGGGCAGAGTTCAAGAGTTGAATGTTAAAAACCTCGAGAGTAGAAATAAGCTGTTTGGTGGACGTACTGTCGGAATCTTCAAGATGGATATTTAGGTCCCCAAGAATCGAAAAGTTGGCTGCTCTAAGCAGCAAGGGGGCCAGGAAATCTGGCAAAGAAGAAACCCAGGGATTAGCATTCCCAGGAGGGCGATAGATTAATAGACCTGTCATTGTGAACTGAGGGTTAATAGTTAGCCTAAATATTATACTGCCCTTAGTGAGTAACAACAGGAGGGCAGTAAAATGTCCATCTATACTGGAACAAGTAGGACCCCTCACTTATATATATCTAATATCTTTAGTGACCGTTTAACTTCTTTTTGAGTCATGTCCTGAAAATATACCTATAACACAGATCCATCAGAAGTTGGTGGAAAATATAAAACCATACCTAACTAAATTCCAGACTGGGAAGACTAATCATAGGAGTAAAGTTGTCCAGTCCATGGTTTAACAAAGAATGTGTAGTGGTCAAACAACGCATTATTAGGACCGTACAAACCAAAGAGATAGTCATGATTAGACATGAAAGAAATGCATGAAATAAATCTTTGAAAATAGCCCGTAGAAATTGGGAAGATGATAGTTGGGAGAACCTGATAACAGCTTCAAAGAACGGTGACCAGTCCTTGTTCTGGCGGATTATAGCCCATGGTACTACAATAAGTAATCCGGTCGAAGACTACAATTTAGATCCTTGCACATGGTAAAGACATTTTGCTAATTTATATGCCCCCCCCCCCCCCAATTGCGACGGTCAGAGATTAAACAGGTAGTATTGAGGGGCTCTTGACCTCAAATGAGATTGTACCATTACACTTCAGCATAGAAGATACCACACTTGCCATAGCTGCCATTAAGTCATCTTAAGCCCCAGGCCCTGATAAGATACCAGGGGATCTTTTTAAACATGCACCAAAGGTGTGGGCTCCATCTATAAATCTCTTATGCAATGCAATTGCTAGGGGGCAACCCATTCCAGAATCTTGGAAGGGCACGGAGATCGTCCCGATTCACAAGAAAGGTATTAGGGATGACCTATAATTCTGAAAGATATAATGCAAAAGGTTTATGGCAAGCAAATCTTAGACATGCTAAATGACTGGATGAATGAAAAGGATGTACTTTCTCCATGCCCAGTGGGTTTTAGAAGGAAAACCAGTACGATAGATCAAGTGTTTAGGCTTGTAACTATAGCCTGGAAATATACAAAGTTGAGATCTGGCCATTTATATGTGGCCTTTATCGACTTAAAGGCTGCATTTGATTCAATCCCATGAGGTTTATTATGGACACATTTGTTGCAGCAGGGGGTATCAAAGGATTATCTTAGTCCAACTGATAATGCTTCATGAGGGAAATTTTGCAAAAGTCCATTGAGGCAAAGGGGGGGAACTCACAGCCGAAACACCAGTTAAGAGAGATGTGCGCCAGGGCGGTGTCCTGGCGCCAACCCTCTTTCTTTTATATGTTAACGATATGGTCCAGTTCCTCCAAAAATCCCAACATGATTCCCCAAAACTTGGAGGGACTCACATCTGTGTGTTAACATTTGCAGATGAAACAATCTTGTTGTCCCAAACCCCAAGGGGCCTGCAAAATCTTTTAAATACGCTTAATGAATACCGTAAGTCAAAAGGTTTTTAAATAAACCCAGTTATAACTAAATATATGTCCATAAGGCCCCTAAAGTATTTCAAAAACAATATAGTGCTGAATGGAGTGACTCTGGAGCATGTTTCTAGTTTCGTTTATCTTGGGGTAACCATTGACTCAAAACTCTCATGGAACCCACAGATAAAGAAATCAAAATCTATCTTATTGCAAAACTCAGCACCAGTTATAAAGAAATCATATGTGACTATGACAAAGGCTGTCACTCCAGCTTTGGAACTTTATGAGTCTAGAGCCCAAACTGCTGCATTGTATTGTTCAGAGTTGTGGGTTGGGGAAACCCTCTCCCCTTTAATTGTGGGGGAAAATAAGGTCTTAAGAAGGTTTGTGGCCATTCCCCAAAATACCCCTGTGATCCCTTTAATGTATGCCCTTGGTATAAAACGACTCGAAAATAAGGCGATTTGGATGACTCTGTCATACTGTGGTATCGGTTATCAGTAGGCCTAGTTACGCCGCTAACAACTCTCAATACCTCAGAATAGAAGTTGGCACGGAAACTGGAATAGAAAAAACAAGTTTATTAAGACCTCATGGGGTGGTACTACATTCAGACAATACCCTTCGCCAATGTATGAAGTAGCACCTTGAACGGAACGCACAGGGTCCGTTTAAACCCACACAGGGGCTCGGAAAATAGGCGGCACAAACACAAGACGAATTTATGTACATATAAGGGCATTTCAGGGCACATTCAACAAGTGGGAGGAGCTAACGATTTGACCAGTTTGGGGTAAACATCTCTCGACAGTGATTTATCAGAAACAGATGTGGCTCAACTGAGCATGCGTGTATTTCGATCACAAGCTAAATATAGCTTGTTACTAGGCAGAATATGTGAACACTAGCAGAGAGCTAGGACCAAGCACATGGCAAACACGAGGCAATGTAAGGCATACAACATAGAGGGTAGCAATACAAAATGGCCTCCGAAAACGGGCAACATACCAATTGAAAACACGTTAGCTTCAGCAAATGCTAACCTAACCGCTGTCAATTTACGACAGACGACCCTTTTAGCATTTAGCTGAAGCTAGTCTTTCATTCTAGATAGTCTGGATATACATCGTATACATCTATTAGCATTATTTCGGCTATCTCTTTATTTAACATCCTCTGAGTGTCATGATTCCCGATCTTGCTCTGAGTTCTCATACACCCCTCTGAACCCTTGTATTTCTATAGGGACTGTACATCATGTCTAGTACAGTGTTACATGCATTTCGTCACCCATGAGCAACTAAAAGCTGTTCCTCCTTTTGAAACCCTCCCCTGTCCCGTGCCAACCAGCACTCCATATGTATATGTGAATGGGTTAATGTGCTTAGGTGTATAACTTTATTTTGTAGTGCTCATTGTGCTTTTGATATCTCTTGCATGTAGCAATGCTTGTTTTTATTCCTCGTTTTCATTTTGACATAGAAGCATTTCCCTTGCGTTTTGAACTGGTGTCAGGTTTGCTCGTTTCAGCAATTAAGCAGAACTAAAACAAGCATTGGTGCTGAGCAGTCTACAAGCTGCTTTCAGCACTAACAAATGAAAGACCCGACCCGGTTCTGTACTGGGGGTCGGGAATCAAGGCACGTCACTACGTGCAACGTAACAGCCGTTTTGGGTGTGGCATGACTATATAATGCCACACCCAACGCAGCACGTCGCTTAGCCTTCCAGCTTCGATCGAGGAAAGCTGTAACTCACCTGATTCTCGGCGTTGATTCTTCTCTTCTTCTGGAAACCACTAGATGGCAGCACAGCATTGCAGAAACACCTAAGGAAAGAAAAGAAGCAGAAAGAAAGCTAAGTGAATGTTTCTTTTTCTGGCGCCCATCGCAAGACAGAACAGAACTTGAAAGATAATCTTTAATTATTTAAAGGAACAATTTTTGGAACATTTCTTTACAACCAAAGCTTTGAAGAAAACCAAGGAGAATTTAAAGGACTCAATGCTTTTAAGTAGTTTGTATGTGCAATGTGTTGCATGATATTTGTTTACTTTTAGAGAAACATGATGGTATAAAGACATAGTAGAATCAGAAGGAAGTAAGTAAAGATGGAAGTGAAGTTCTAGTGTTTAAATAGAACAGTTAGAGAAATTAGAAACTTATTCATGTGTTTTCATGTTCTAGAAAATAAGCAATCATCATTCTGACTACGCCTACTGCTGACACGACTTCTGAAACTGTATCTTCACCATCACAAGACTACTGGACGTCACTCCCAATTCCTAAAGATCGCAGGTAGGAAGGTTTTCTTTAGAATTTCTGAACTAAAGGTCAGAGGGTCTTACACTGTTAGCTCAAAAGACAACTCAGGGTAGTATTCTTATACATATGTCTTGTTGCCTCGCAGGTCGACAACAGGACATCGCCAGCGTCCAGTACCCGGCCCTCCTCCCGGGATTCTATTGTGTAGCCTAGTGTACTTAAAAAACCATAGGTTATTTAGTAGAGCTCTGGGAAGTTGGCTCATAGCGTCTCTGCGAAACCCCTTCAAGCACCCTACAGGTAAGAGAGTGTTTGAGTGTCCCGACACTGAGCTTTTGTCTCAGCAATACTCCTCTTGGAAGGGATAAAAGTAGTGATGCAAACAGAACAAAGCATAGGACCACATTGTACACATATACAGAAAATGAATAATATTGCAATGATTGCACTTAGAATAGTAAATAATTTCCATCCCCAAGTGGTAAATAATGTCCATATCCAACCTGAAAATGTCCATGTACCAGTTTCTGGATGAATTTCTGCAGCAATTTTATGCAGTTAGGAAATTGCACTATACACTGAGGGCGAATGGTCTGGGATGTGAATACAGCAACTACTTCCGATGATGCGACATGCACCACCTCGATCAGCCAACATTGCATCTAAAACCATTCTATTTTGAAGCGCCACAATTCTTGAAATTTTGAGCTCCTCAGTAATATTTCCTAGTGCCATAGCTGTCTGATTAGCAACAGCTTCTACAACACGAGTTAATCGTCTTACTTCTACTGTTTAGTGCAGCACCCACAAAGGAAAACAGGCATAATTTAAAATCAACATATTGTTGCAAGGTAGTATCAGTTTGATCCACTTCATCTGTACTTATTTTCCTCTTAACTCTATTTACAGAAAGTTCATGAAATAGTACAAAATTCTTATGATACAATTCAGGTGCCGAAAACACAGGGGGCAACAAAAAGGATATATAACACACCCCTGACCATCCCACTGGAAGCTGGTGATATCCTTTATTTCCACAGACAAAAAAGGAATTATGCGAAGCCGTAAAAGTACTATTATTTCTTCCATCAATAGTCAGAACAACAGTACATTCACTTTCCCCGACCGAAACTGTTCCCACATTTTTAATACATAAATCTTTTGCTTTAGTAACAGAAATCACAAAAAGTTAATCCGTATTTATTGTTCTTGTTTTGGTGAAAACATACGGTGAGGAAGCATTGTCTGTTTGGTATTCTTCCCACTCCCATTTTGTTCTTTTTGCTTGAGGGTAACCGTCTTTGTCTTGATAACAAACTTTATTAAGATGGAAGTCAATCCCACCTACTGAAGGTTTTCTAGAAGCAAACAAAAGCGCGTACCAAGCTTGACAAGAACCATTGTGAGAGAAGGGAAGAGGAATAACAGGTGTTCCTCCTTTTTTCTGGTGGGCTGGTAACATTCTGCACACCCAACAATTAGTGATGTTCGTAGCATTGTGGGTATGATGTAACATCTGGATAAAAGTGTTATTCAAATAGGATTGTCGATGCTTTTGCTCATGGTAAGGAAGATGTTCAAGTGGAATAGGAGTAGTGGCAAGCAAATATTTTCGAACAGGGGCCACTTTTTCCCAAAACCAAGCAGTTATCGCTATATCCCCCATAGCAACAACAAACCCTACAACACAAATGAGCTTCTTACCACTCATTTTGGCAACAAAGTGAATGAACTTTCCACAAAACTTTGTTGAAACAATTGTTGGAGCGCTTACCCTAGGGCAGCTGTTGATTTCTTCACCGAAGGTCAAGACGGGTGTCACCACACCATGCAGGGCTGATCCCCCCTTGCCATATTGGCATTCCATTTCACTAACCCAGGGCAGTAGTTCAACCAGTCTTCTTTGGCACAACAGATTCTTTCCTTGGTCTCAGTTGATATCTCGATGTTCCAGGAATAGTGTGGTCCGGGAAGACCTCCTCAGATTCGTCAGGTGAGATGGCTGGGTTTTTCTTCCTATCCAGGATTTCTCGATGGTCGGTCAGTACAGAAGGCTCCACCAAGGCAGGTGATACCTTTTGACAATGGGTACCATGTATCCACCTTTTCCGGTTCGTCACTCGGACTTCTGTTCTTGTAACCAGGAGGACTTGCTCTGGACCTCACCACCTCATCTCTAGACTGCTCGACCTCTCAAAGGATCGGACCATCTCCTGGTCTCCGGGTCGAAGATCATAATCCTTACCCGTAGATCTGTCAGGAAGAGCTTATTGAACCTGTTGATGAATAGAAAGTAAATTATATGTTAATTGTGCCAAATAGTCATTCATCAATATACAGGGCACATCATGTATGGGATGTGGCTTAGGAACTCCCCAGATATTCCTTGGCCTTCCAAATACCACCTCGTAAGGCGTAAGGCCAGATCATGAATGTGGCACTGATCTTATGGATAGTAATGCCAGAGGTAGAGCGTCCGGACATTTAAAAGATGTGGAAGCCACAATTTTCGCTAACTTGAGCTTCAGAGTAGCATTGTACCTTGCCACCAATCCTGCAGATTGCAGATGAAAGACTGCATGGAATTTCTGTTTTATTCCTAATCCTTTCAGGACATGCTCAACAACTTGCCCAATAAAATGGGGTCCGTTGTCGCTCCATAAAAGTTTGCAAACACCCTATTCGGGAAAGAATTCCTTTAAAAGCACCTTAGCTGTAGTCAACGCTGTATTATCCTTCGTAGGGTATGCCTCTATCCACTTACTAAAGGCACAAACCACCACTAGGACATACTTTAGATTATTGCAGCGGTCAAGTTGGATGTAATCCATTTGCAATACTTCAAAAGGTGCAGTCGGTGTAGCAAACACTCCTGTAGGAGTTTGTGTCCCTTTACCAGGATTATACTGCAAGCAAATCAAACAGGACTGTACTACTCTCTTAGCTGTGCTGGCAATCTCAGGATGCTCCCAAACTTGCGTAAGCAATTTCGTTATTGCCAGAGCTCCAACATGTGCCAGCCCACGTGCCATTTGGACCATAGGTTGTAAATAGGCTGCAGGTAGTGTCCATCTATCCATATCTTTGCTGCGCCAAAAACCTTCATCATTCAATACTCCTTCTTTACACCATTGCTCACTTTCTGCTTCCGATGCAGATCTCTGAACATCTAGCACTTCCTCTCTAGCATTATGCCATCGTTCAGCTTGAGATTTCACCACATACATAGGGGTGACATTTTTTCGCATCGCAGTCTCATGAGCTACGTGATCAGCAAAAGCATTACCTTGTCCTATTTTATCAATCACCTTCTTGTGTGCGCTACACTTCATAATCGCTATCTTCTTTGGATATGTTAGTCCAGTTAAAAGGTTATGTACCAATTCTCCATGCATTATTTGTATCCCATGTGATGTTAAAAACCCTCTTTCCTTCCAAAGTAGGCCGAAATCAAGGGCCACTCCAAAGGCATAGCGACTGTCTGTATAAATGTTCACACATAAATCAGCACTGAGCTCGCATGCTTGTGTCAAAGCTATTATTTCAACTGCTTGAGCTGAACTCTGTGGTATGCGAGCTGTTTCCACCACTGTTTCAAGTGTCGTGATTGCATATGAGGTCGTGCTGGCTGGTAGCTTCAAACATAATCCATCAACCCACAGTTCCCCATCTACATCTGGAAGGGGCGTATCTTGTAGATCAATGCAACCCTTTGTCTGTTCCTCAGTAAGGAAAATACAATCATGAGGCTCCTTTGACTGAGATTCAGTCACAGGATACAGCAACAAAGTAGCTGGATTTAGTGTTGCGCACCTCTTCAAAGTAATGTGAGGCGCTAACAAAGTTAATTCATATCCTGTCAAACGAGCACTAGTTAAGTGCTGTGTCTTAGTTTGATTCAACAGGCCATCTACCGCATAGGGTACTAGCACCAACAGTTTATGCGACAAAACTATCCCTTCACTCTGACGTATAGACACAACTGTTGCAGCAACTGATTGGAAACACCCAGGCAACCCTCGAGCAACAGGATGAAGAACTGCTGAAAAGTATGCACAAGGACGCTGCTTAGCAGGCAGGGGCCCATGGACTCAGAACACGCAAGCAAAATTAGACAAATATGCCTACGGAAAGGACTTTCCACCACTTCCTGAGGGAAGGAACTCCTCAGGGAAGGCCGCAGAGGGTGATGGGTCCAAAAATGTGACTTTAGAAGACATCATGGCGGCCCTTACTAGTGTCCAGACCACAGTGGGGTCAATCTCCACGGATGTATCCTTACTGAGGGCAGACTTCCAGAAAATAACGACCAGGGTCACAGAAGTCGAACAAGTCACCAAAACCTTGGTGACGGATACTGCACTACAGAAAACGGTATCCCGGCTCGAAACGGAAAACAAGTTAATGGCGGAGAGGCTTGACTATCAAGAAGGACGCTCTCGCAGAAACAACGTTCGCATTCTTGGAATTCCAGAAAGTGAAGGCTCTCCTGCAATGGATCTGTATGTGGAAGACTTTATAAATACCCGGCTGCAACCCAAAGGGCTTTGAACTTTTTTCTCCATAGAAAGGGGTCACAGAGTTCCGGCTGGTAGACCTAAACAGGGGGCACCCCCAGACCGGTGCTCGCCCGTCTGTTTAACTTCCGCGACAGGTACGCCATATAACATACTGCGAGGGTATCCCCACCGATTCGAATCCAGAACTCAACAGTCTCCTTCCTCCCGGACTATACAGCGGCGGTCTCACAGCGCCGCCGAAGTTTTTTGGAGGTTAAAAAAGCTTTGAGAGCCCAAGACCTGCCTTATTCAGTGTTATTCCCTGCAAAACTTAGAGTTGTGGCGGAGGGTAAGGCGTGGTTTGTGAAAACGCCAGAAGAGGCGCATGACTGGCTTGAAGGTTGGCGACGAGTAGATGGACCAAGCCGCTGGAATAGAGGCCAAAGCCTTCGGGACGAGAACGGAGATTCAGGCAGCCAAGAACCACGACAATCAGACCCGAAATGTTCGCAGCGGTCAGAAGTGGACGACCTTGGCCACGGATAGAACTACCAGCGGGAAGACGACCGAGCAATAGACACCCATGCATGGGAAAAGCTGCAGACGCGCCAGCTATGGACACTGGGCTGACGCGGGCTATGGAGGGAAGGGAAGGCCTGCGCTTGCACTTGGACTTCTTGGCTCCCTCACGCAAGTACACTGTTCTGGGTTGGGTTGAAGCACTCTGCTGAGTTGGGGTGGCAGGCAGTTCCGAGTCCGTCGGGCAGGGAGGCAGGGCGGGAGGGTGGGATAAGGGGTTGGGAAGTTTGGGTTACGATTTTCTTTATTCTAATTTGTAAAGGCAATGATAACATGGCAAACTACCCCCTGGCTGACAGATCTCCACATAACACGGTTAGGCTACGGCTCACGCTCCTCAATTACCGCATCCATGGCGACACACACCCCAGCTGACCATCCCCAGGACGCGGCCCCTGAAGCTCAGGTGAGCCCCCTCACACTACTCACTTGGAATGTGCACGGGCTAGGAGACCAAATTAAGAGAGGACTGGTGCTACAGGCCCTGAAACGTCAAGCTGCCACATTGGCGCTCCTGCAGGAAACACCTCACAGACATGGCGTGTAAGGCGCTAGACAGATGGGGGTATAGGATGGTGGTACACTCCGAGTTTTCGTCGGGCTCCAGGGGAACGGGTATCCTGGTGCGGAAAAATTCTTCCTTCATAGTACTCCAAACCAGAAAAGATGATCAGGGAAGATTTGCAGCACTACAGGGTCAATGGAAAGGCAGGCTTATTAACCTATTATGTGTATACATTCCCCCGGCTCTCCACGCGGTGGCACTCCCAGCACTTAGTGACTTTCTATTGACACTGCCGGAAGGGGACCTTATTATCGGGAGATTTTAATTCCACAATGGACGCTAACTTAGACAGATATACGGTTAGGACGCAGGCACCTGGAGTCTCTCGCTTGCAGAGCTTTGCAAAGGCACTGGGGCTAGTTGACGTTTGGAGGCATACCCACCACACAACGCGTCAATACACATTTCACTCCAATGCGCACAACAGTCTGTCTAGAATAGACTATTTCATGACATCAGAAACCACTCTGCAGAACGTTGATGATATTACGATCAAACCTAGGGGCATATCAGACCACTCACCAGTTGTGTTAACCTTCTCCTACCACCACAAGTCCCATCGGAGACTTTACCCTATCTATCCCGGATACTTACAAGTCCCAAAAATTCAAAAAGAAATCCGCAAAGCCACAAAATACTTCTTTGCGGAAAACGCTGCATCTGTTGGTTCCCCATCAGTCGTATGGGAAGCTTACAAGACGGTCATTAGGGGGCAAGGAATAGTCTCCATTACGGGACAGAAACGAGAAAAACAGAAAGAACTAATGGATTTAGAGCTAGGCTTGCGCTCAGCCGAAACAGACCACTCGACGGACCCCACACGGCGCACACTCTGCACCTTAAACAGCAACAGTATAGGGATCATCTGCGAAAGGAAACGGTGGCTACGGTGTGTCAAGAGGCCGAGGCTGCGGCATCCATAACCAGTATAGAATTGCCCAAACTCATGCAGGAGGCTTCCCTGGAGCTGGAGGCGGATCTTACAGAGGACGAGTTGCAAGTCGCAATCCGTTCACTGCAGTCTGGCAAGGCGCTGGGACCCAACGGGATCCCAATAGAATTGTATAAACAGATGGTGGACACTATTAGTCCACACTTACTGAGAATGTACACTGACAGCTTAGATAGAGGCGAACTACCGCTTGACCAGAGACTGGCCACAATAGTGGCTATCCCAAAACCCGGTAAGCCCCCGTCCGAGTGTACCTCTTATCGCCCAATATCCCTGCTTAATGCGGAGGTTAAAATTCTTGCTAAAATAGTGGCAAACAGACTGATGGCACACCTCCCACACTTAATTCACCCGGACCAATCAGGCTTCATGCCAAATAGAAATACCGTGCTAAACCTTAGACGCTTGCATGGAGCGCTGGCTAAGGCACCAGCCCTGTCGAGGCCAGCGGTTGTCATATCCCTAGATGCGAGGATGGCTTTTGATATGGTGTAGTGGAGTTACCTTTTTGCGGTCCTTCCACATTTGAGATTTGGCCCTAAGTTTTGTGCGTGGATCCGCCTCCTATATACCGGACCACTGGCGTATGTAACGGCTAATGGACACATATCAGATGCTATACCACTGGCGAGAGGGACGCGCTAGGGATGCCCCCTGTCGCCGCTCCTTTTCGCGTTAGTGTTAGAACCGCTTGCGACGTGGATTAGAGGAGATCCATTATTAAGAGGTATTCGGTGGGCGGAGGGGTGGGAAGACTGTCTTTCCCTCTTTGCTGATGACATTCTGGTGTACCTCACAAACCCAGAAAACTCCATACCGGTGCTCCTTGAGACATGTGATAGTTTTGGAAAGATATCAGGGTACACTATCAATTGGTCCAAGTCAGTCCTATACGTGCGAAAGGGTCCCACACCACGGCTCACTGTGAATTGCCCACTTGTAGTCTTGCATGACTCATTTAAATATTAGGCATTCACATCACGGCAGACCAAGCAGATTTCTTTTCCAGAAACCTGGCGCCCCCCCTGGAGCGTTTGAAGAGGGATGAGGTGCATTTGGAGTCCCTTCCTCTGACACTGCTGGGGAAGGCCGCATTGTACGAGATGATGGCCTTGCCTCGGTTTCTATAAGCCCTTGAAAACACGCAGTTTCCAGTACCACTACCATACTTTAAACAAATAGCTGCGCAGGTGTCCACACTACTCTGGGGCAACAGACCGGCGCGAATAGCCCAAGCAAAATTGCACCAAGGCTGGTATGATGGAGGAATAGCGCTCCCCAACATCCAGTTGTACTATTGGGCGGCACATCTCAAAGTCGTAAACCAATGGATACATGCTTCACAGGCCGGCCCGCATACAGGGCAGATAGGGCTCAACTGGGCAAGGGAAAAATGCTTGCGGTCTTATACAACAAAGGACAAGCAGTGAAGCTGGAGGGCCCCACAAAGCACACAGCCATGCTATGGCACGCAGCGCAGACACGGCTGGGATGGAAGGGGGTCATTACCAGACTTACACCACTCTAGGACACTAAGCAACTATGGCACCTGAGAAATAGCAAGGGGTTTGATCAATGGGACAATATAGGTGTTTCCACGGTGGGAGACTTGTGGGACAGAGGGAATGTGTTACCATTTGACCAGCTCAGGCAACAATACGACCCCGCTCCAACTGAGGCTTTTCGATATACACAAATACGACACGCACTACTGGCGGTACTGCCGCAGGATACTGAGGTCCCCGGAGCTTCCCCACTGGAAGATAGATTGCTCACAGACCACATGCCAAAACGCGCCACGTCCTTCACTTATTGCAAACTAATCAATAACCTGCCGGACCCTACAATCTCCCTAAGAGACAGATGGGCGATGGACGTGGGAGATATGGATGAAACAGAATGGCAGGAGGCCCTGGCCTCGCCCAAGAAAGTAGGTATACCCTCAAGGTTCAGACTGGTGCAGCTAAAGATCCTACACCGCACATATCAAGCTATAACCACTTTATACAAAATCGGCAGGGCGCAACATCCATATTGCCTCAGAGGGTGTGGTGAGGAGGGATCCTTTTTCCACACGATATGGGACTGCTCAGTAATAGCAGATTACTGGCGAACGATACTACGAACAATATCACAGACAATGGGGGTGTCGCTTTTGCCAGAGCCACGCAGATGCCTATTAAACATGTAGGAACCCAATGATCTTACACGTCCTGGGCAAACATTGGTCACGCTGGGACTCATAGTAGCGAAATGTAACATAGCACAAAAAGGAGGAGCTGTGGAACTGCCATCGCTGGCGACTTGGTGTAGAGATATGGACCTTAATATGTAGACCGAAAGGACAGTTTACATAAATCGGAAATGCCTCCGGAAAAGGTCAAAAATATGGGCAGCATGGAATACATACCGGGGAGACATATGTGAGCCGATACCTGATTCTGAGGAAGACAGTTCAGATGAGGAACTTAGGGGGTAAAACTAAGGCAGAAAAGTGATGTTACAAATGTATATATATGATTTTGTTTAAAGTCCTATTTGGCGTCATACCCAGGCCTTTCAGACTCTTAAAATAATAACAACTGGTTGGTATTTATCTTGTTGAAAGGGGTCAAACCTACCTGAGGTGAGAGCATGAAAAGCACAGCAGAGTCATAGTGGGCTATGCTGAAGCCTGCAGGATGGGGGTGGAGAGGCACCAGAGGCTAGCGCTGAGCTGTCTCTTGCTGCCATAGGTCTGGAAAGTGAGATGAAGAGGCGCAGTGGTGAAATGAAAGAAGAGTGACTTGAGCTGGCCTGAAATACCCTGGCCTTGTGCACCTGCAGAGCCCAACGTATGCCACATGTCTAGTCATCAATGAAAAGTGTGTACGGGGCTGTAGGCAGAGCCAGCAAACACAAACAAAACAATACACTTATGTGTTGGCACTGCCGTAACGAATCCAACAGGCTGTTCTTTTCATTTCCCCATTAAAGCATTCCTTATGCCAATCTGAATTTGATCTGATGAATAAAACTTCATAGTATTTTTCTCTATTTATGTTGCTGTACACCCTGCTGTGCATTTGAAAACCCCGATAAAGTGTTTTAAAAAAAATGAGCTGTCCAGTTTAATTGCACGTCTAACACATATTCTCATATATTTAATGAAATACAAAGTCTCGCTTCCAGTTGACAGCTTCCTGTAAATCCACTTTAGTCCTCTGCTCATGTGAAGTGAAGCTGCAAATCATTTTCTACAACACCAACCGAGAGTGAGACCCTGTAACTTGAACTGTGTGTGTCTTAAAAACATCCATATCTGTGACATCTAAAAACCCAGGTCTTTCCTGCCACAAAAGGTTTGTTCCTGTGAAATGTATTCACTCCTGGAGCCTGGAAATTGAGGTTCTGTTAGTGGCCAGCAGAGGGCGCGCCTCGCCTGCTGATGAAATCTACAGAGCACATTGTATGAAAGGGGAAGAGTTTCCTCTTCCAGGTCAGCGGTGGCAGAGACAGCACCAGCAGCGGATGCTGACATCACTTTCGGCCTCTCCCTCAGTGTCCAGTCTGCTGCAGAGGAGGAAGGACTCCCTGTCTGTCTGTGCAGTTATCTTCATCTTCAGACCCTCACAGCCCCCCACCACCTCTCCCAGACCCCAAATCTGCACCTGCCCCACCCCAGCTATAGGAGGAGGAGAGAGCCTGGAAATCTCTGCACAGGTGTCTTCTCAGGTAGGAGATTGCCAGCAACTTCTGCTTTGTTTGTAGAAATAGACTGAATCATCCTGGGGGAATCTCTGTCAGGAGCCGGACTCTTCTATGGCGGAAGGGGGGGGGGGGGGGGCAGTGGCTTTCATTCTGGCCCTGTGGGTCTTTGTGGTCATCTTTTGTCATAAGAACTGTGCACAGTGCTTTGCATCTTACTGCACTATGAGAAATCTGTGCACGTTGTACTGCATCATACTGAACTATGAGGAATCTGTACACACAGCACTGCATCTTACTGCAATATGACAAATCTGTGTCGCTAGTGAAGTAGTGTGGCTCACTGGTTAGAGGCGGCAGACCCGAGAGCAGAGGACGGCCCGGGACCAGGGTTCGAATCCCGGCGCGGCAGGTTTCTGGATCAGGGTCAGCGGACTCGATAATTCTCTCGCCTCGGTGCCCACTCTGATCAGCGATCACACTCGGCAACTCTGGGCATTAGCTTGCCTCATCTTCACTAACGGCCCCACCAGACCGCCGGGGATGCCTGGTCTCACCCTGGAGATACCCATTAAGGGACCATCTCTCAGGGAAGCCAGGAAGGGTTTCGCAGCGGTCGAAGCGCCTTGGGACCCTACGGGTAAGTAGTGCGCTATATCAATGCCTATACATTTACATTTACATTTACACTTCATCTTACTATACTGTGAAGAATCTGTACACGCTGCAGTGCACCTTACTGCACTATGAGGAATCTATGCACTGCACTGCCATATACTGCACTGTGAAAAATATGTGCACACTGCACTGCATCTTACTGCACTCTAAAGTATCTGTGCACGTTGCACTGCATCTTAATGCACTATGACAGATCTGTGCACACTGCACTTTACTGCTCTATGAGGAATCTGTGTCACTACAATGCTTCTTACTATACTGAGGAATTTGTGCTACTTCACTGCATCTTACTGCACTTTGAAAAATGTGTTCACATTGCACTGCATCTCAGCGCTCTATGAGAAATCTGTGCACACTCTTTGCTCAGCTCTCGCTGTTAGTTTGTTGACTTGCCCCCTGCACCCGTGTGTCAGAAGCAGGTCCCCCGGGCAGTTGAATGTCAAGGCTTCCCTGCTGCCCCTTTGCCCCTGATTTCCTATCTCAGACTAGGTAAAACCAGAGTCATTGCAATAGTTTCCAGCGGCAAAGGTTGGATTATAGCATTATCTGCTGCAGAGGTTATGTGTCTGCTACAGGGATTGTGTGTGTGCGTGCATTGACCTTGGGTCTCCCAGGTAGGCGACCTTCCAAGCAGTGGAATGTACGTGTCTGTGTTTTTGATTTATCTCTGCGGAATGGATGTGTGTTCATGTGAACAGGGTAGCATTGTCTTTGCAAGTTGTGTGTGTGTGTGTGTGTGTGTATGTATGAGACACGTCTATAGTGTGTCTTTTTAAAGGGTGTCTGTCTTAGCAGATGGTGGCGACTGTCAGTCACATTTATTTATTTGAGGGATTTGTAATGCGCATGGCTGCCTCAGCGCAACCAGAAACCAGAGGAGGAACAGAGGGACCCACAAGCGCCTAAACCTCAGATAGTGGGAAACAGCCAAGTTTTTATAGTCTTACGAAACTTCAAGAGATTAGGGATGTCTCGAATATGCGCTGGGAGAGAGTTCCAGAGTTTGGTTGCCAAGAGGCTGAACGAACGGCCCCCAGCCCTCGCTCTCCAGACTCGAGGGACACAGACAAGCCCATGGTCGGCGGATCTCAAAGCTCGCCTGGGCATGTGGGGCTTCAATAGACCAGATAACCTAATTAAGGGCTTGGTGCATCAGGATTTTATAAGAGATGCACAGCACCTTGAACTGAATACGTTCTTCGATAGGCAACCAATGCAGCTTGGGGAGCACATGTGCCACCGACTGGGATCTTGGTAGAGCCACTAACATACGCGCTGCCGCGGTCTGAACCCTCTGCAGGCGTTTAATGCTAGCTTTGTTAGCACCCAAATATAGAGAATTTCCATAGAGTAGCCTAGCAAGAATGGAGGCCTGCACAATGGTTTGGCGCATCTGGGAGGAAAAAAGCCAAGCAAAGATGTCAATCCTCTCAAGAGCCCAAAGCAAACAGCGGCAACAGCTCTTGTCTGTTTCTCAAATGTCAGTCCATTATCAAGCCAGACACCCAGGTTCTTTACAGCCTCCTTGGGTGACGGGCGGGTTTAAGACGGTCAGCCCACCACTGTTTCGGACCAGAGATCCTGGTCCTTCCCGTACAGTAGGATCTCAGATTTGCTGGCGTTTAATTGAAGACAATTAGCCTTCATCCAATCCAAGATGACCGACAGATCCTCCTTAAACTTCTCCAGCTGGGTGTCGTCAGCGTACGACACCAAGGACAGCCCCCTGCCTCTGGCCACCTCTGCCAAGGGCCTCACATAGAGATTAAACAAAAGTGGGCTCAAAATAGAGCCTTGAGGTACCCCATGGAGCAGGGCATGATCCTGAGAGTGAAAAGGTGGCACTGAAACCTGGATCGACCGCCCTGCCAAGAAGGACCGAATCCAATCCAGGGCACCGCCCCTGATTCCAACTGCCCAGAGGCGTTCAAGGAGGATCGCATGAGACACAGTATCAAAAGCGGCACTTAGGTCCAATAGGACCAAGGCTGCAGAATCTCCCACATCCAGCCTGCTCCGGATGGATTCCGTTACAGCCAGGAGAGCTGACTCAGTACTATGACGAGGGCGAAACCTATGTTGGGAGGAATCATAGATGTTGCACTCATCAATACATTTGGACAGGATGGAATTCACATGTGCCTCCACCATCTTGGCCATGAAAGGCAGCTGGGATATAGGGCGGTAGTTGCCAGGGTCTTCCGGATCCACTGATGACTTTTTCATATCAATAGAATGAATTTAGCATGCTTCCACTCCCTAGGGACGGAAGCTAGTTTCAGGGAACAATTGGCCAATTCTAGACCCACGGGGCAATAAGTGACTGGAGCTGGCGGAAGTGGGCAGAGGACAGCGGGTCAGCTGGAGAGCGACTTAATTTTAACGCATAAGGCCTAAAATTCCTGGGGCAACAGCAAAGGGAAGACTGACAAACAGTTGACCTCCCATAATGTCCGTCCCTACAGGCACATCATTCTCAATAGGGGTAGTCTCATTGGAGAGGCCCTGATAGATCAGCTCCACTTTATTCACAAAGTGGTGTGCTAAAGCCTCGCATTGATGGTTAGAGGCTACGGTGCAGGCACTAATCACGCCCGCTCTCTTCATATTTTTGAGCAAAGAAAAAATGGTCTTGGCGGGGTTAGAGCTAGCCAAGATTTTATTGGCTACAAACTCTGCCCGCGTTTTGCGGATGAGCTTATGATGTTCCTTAACTGCCACTCGATATACTAATTTTGCGGAAGCCTCATAAGAGCAGCGCCAAGCACGCTGCAGCTGCTTGCACCCCTTCTTTGCCTGAGTTAGTGAGTCAGTGAACCATGGATTCGATGGCCCAAGTCCCTTACCTCCTCGTTTGGCCGGGATGCAACTATCCACCAGCCAATCGTGAAAGCACAGGTGCGCCCCCTCGATGTCTGGGGGAAGCTGGGGTCTGTGCTCCGCTAACCAAGTAGCAAGAATCTCCTGGTCTAGCTTGTGCCAAGGCCCTTTTTTCCACAGTGACTGGACGGGCCACATCAGCTCTACCCTGCCACTGCAGAGAGAATGATATTAATGAATGGTCCGTCCACGTCTGAGGGACCGGGGAGAAGGTTTTTAAACAACTAAGATTGGAAAAGATGGGATCGAGCAAATGACCAGCCACATGTGTACCCTCAAGGACAAGTTGCGGCAGCTGGAAGGCTTCCAGATCCGCAAAAAAACTGGTGATCTCGGCCTTTCCTTCCAGCTCAAGGTGCAGGTTAAGATCCCCCAAGATGGTAAAGTTTGCCGCCTTGCTGGCCAATTGTCCAATTTTATTCGCTAGGTCCTCCCGAAATTTTCCAGAAGGCCCATGGGGTCTGTAGATTAAAAGACCGGACATTGTCAGGTTGCAGATAAGCTTAATCTTAAACAAAGCGCTTTCACAACCCGCTATTCCTTCCTTAGTCAGTCTAACAGCATAGGCTTCTTTAGCCACCACAGCAATGCCACCCCCTCTCCCCCTCTCTCTGTTAATACGATTTAAAGTATAGCCATCAGGGAGGGCCAACCATGGCTCTGCCACTGTTTGCTGGGTAAGCCAGGTTTCTGTGAGCAAAAAAGGGAATCTGGGCCCTCATTTATTAAAAGATCAAATACTTCTGCATGGTGCCTCACCAGCGAGCGACAGTTGAGGATAAAAAACCTGTATTCGGTGCAGTTAGGTGGGCATAAAAGCAGCTCTCCGGAATCCACCTTAAAAGCACAAAGTTTGCACTCAAATGTCAGCTCCTGAAAGTCCCATGGTGCCGAAAAGCACTTAGAGGCCAGACCCAGGAGCTCTTCACGTGCATATCTGCGCCAATCACCTGTGAGAGATGCAGGGGTCCTGGCGACAGGCGACGGCCTGGACGGGCTTGCCTTTGTCGCGCCTTCGTCGCACCAGCGGCGTACCCGCTATGCGCCTCCGCTGCGCGGGCGCCTAAGCGTCTGCATTTATAGTAATAAAGGAGGTGACCAGGCAGCCTCACGCCTCATGAGTCTGGAGCTCCCGGCTCACGCCTCAGGAGTCTGGCCTCTCCTCTCTGTACATAAATCTTTAGGATCACTGGATGTAAGCGGGTCTGTTGTGTGCAGAATAGTCGGGTACTACTCGGCACCCTGCAGATGTCTCCGCAAAGTCGCAGGTGAAGTTCTAGTTCTTCCCCATAGTTTGGTAAAATTAGGCAGGTTTGAGTGAGACTTCACACGACCTCCAACTGTGTGAGTGACCCAAGCACCCAAGGCTACTTGTATGATAATGCTGCAAAGGGTTACTGTACTCTCATCAACGGTGTGTTTATGAGGATTGTACTATGATATAGGAGTCTATGTCAAGCATTCCATTCTGCTCTGCTTGTCACTTCAGCAGGAAGGGGAGAACAAAATGAACAAGCAGAAAATGCTAGAAGAGGCCTGAAAAGAGAAATAAGAGTGACACAGAGAGAAACATGAAGGGTGGAGTAAAGTAATTAATAGATATTGATCAAAATATGAAAGAAATATGTTTGTAGGGGAGGGAACGAGAGTTCTCAAAGAAGGGCAGGAAAAGAAATGTAATGAACATTATGTGGAAATTGCCAAAAGTTGAATTATATGTTGTGAGCTAAAAAGGTGATTTAAGGGTGACGTGAATGTGAGTCTCAAGAGTTATAAGTGTAATGTGCTGTTTAGTGGTACTAATACTTCAACCAACTTTAGAGCTATGGATCTGGGATTTATTCCCAATCAACAAACGGTGTAAATGAACCAAATGGAGGAATAAATGTATTTTCCTGCGTTTAACTCTAATCAGATAGCTAGGAGGTGCGAGGTTCCAACCTTCCTGCTGTATAAGTAGGGTCACCCGTTGGACGCTCATGATGAGCTGAGCTCGTCATGAGGCACAGTGGCGCTGTGTTCATGACGAGCTGAGCTCATCTTAACTGCCGCGGAATGCCCATGCGGGGATAATTCCCTTCCTGTGCGGGGCTTGCCATTAAGTGGGTGGAGTAGTGACGAACTCAGCTCATCATGAGCACAGCGCCACTGTGCCTCATGACGAGGTGAGCTCGCCACGAACACCGCGGTGCCGCGCGCGGAAACCCTCCCCCCCCCACCGCGAGGGAATTAGCCCCGCGTTTAAAGGGTTAATGTCCAATCACCAGGGTGATTTCCCAGTTGTCACTGTAGGAAAGGATGTTGATGTAGTGACTATGGATCACATTAGCCAGTGGGGTTATATAAGTGTTGAATAGTGTTCTGCTGAGGAGTGAATCTTGAGGTGCTCCGCAGATGAGATTTCTGGTTTCCAAGGAGGTTGACGGCAGGTTGACTCTCAGAGTTCTTTTAATCTGGAAAGAGCAGATCAATTGCATGCAGGTTCTTGAATCTTGATCTTGTGAAGGCGCCTGATGAGGATGAGATGTGGTACCATGTGACACGCCGCCAAGAGGTTCAAATGGATACAGCCTTACTGTCTCCTCTGTCTAGGATCATGCCAATGGCCTAGGTAAGTATAATGGGCGCTGTTTCCGTGCACTGGTTGGGCCTACATCCAGACTGGGTGGCCTTGAGTAGCTGGTGGTTGATGAGGTAGCTGGTCAGACACTTCTTGATGGTTTTCTCTAGGACTTTGGCCATGTATGATTGGAGGGTGATTAGTCAGTGGTTGGAGAGTTTGGTGAGATCCACGGTGGGTTTCCTCTCTAGGGCTGTGACAGCTGCCTGCCTCCAGGTTTCTGGGAAGAGGGTTGCATTGATGGAGTCTTCCAGGATGGGAGTGAGGACTTCACTAATGGTGGTTAGACCTTTGTTGAAAGTGTGGTGGGGGCATGGGTCTCATGGGGCCCCACAGTGGATGGTCTTCATGGTTGTGTCAGTCTCTTTTGTGGTGATGCCGTCCCACATGGTCAAGGTCCATTCTTCAGCTGAGATTGGAAGACTGGCTGCGAGGTTGCTGGAGTCAGGTTGAAGGTTGAAGTTGTCGTATGTGGATAATCTTCCTCCAAAAGAAGTTAGAGATTGTTGCAATGGGTTTTGTAAGGGGTGTGTTGCTGGTGGTGGCTACAGCACTGTAAATTCTCAGATTATGGAGAAGATTTATTTGGTGCTGTTGTTGCAGGCTTTGATGCGGTTGGTGTGGGCTGTTCACTTGGCATTTCAGACATGCTGGTGGACGCATGTCAAGGCAGATTTGAAGACGTTGTTGTCAGCAGTGTCTTTGCTCATTCTCAACTTGCTTTAGAGTTGCTTATAGTGCTGCATCACCCCCCCCCCCCCTGAGTTCTTCTGTGTACCAGCTGGCTTGCTTTTGTGATCTTGATTTCTTTTGGTTGTTGCTATACTTGAGGGGGTGCAGGTGGTGATCCATTCATTGAAGTTCTTGATGTCTTCTGTTAGGTTGCTGCTGATATGCTTGAGGGGGGCCAGGTTGTTGGTGCAGTTGGTGATCCATTCATTGACGTTCTTGATGTCTTGGTTAGGTTGCTGGTTAGCTTGAGTGGGGCCAGGGTGTTGCTGTAGGTGGTGATCCATTCATTGAAGCTCTTGATGTCTTCTGTTAAGTTGCTGGTATGCTTGAGGGGGAGCCAGGGTGTTGGTGCAGGTGGTGATCCAGTCATTGAAGTTCTTATTGTCTTCCATTAGGTTGCTGGTATGCTTGAGGTGACATGTGTTGAGGGCAGAAGCCCAGTCCTTCTCTGAGATGCTCTTCCGGCAGCAGCCGCCTATCAAGATGTGGTGGTTCTCCTGTAATTCAGGGTGCTGACCTTGAAACTTAAAAGGGTGTTGTCAGTTCAGGTGATAGGTGTTGGTTTGTAGACTCTGATGTTGCTTAGTGTGGAGAAGAGAGGGTCCAGGAAGTGTCCAGCTGTGTGGGTGGGTCTGGTGATGTGCTGAGTAAGGTCGAGTTTCCCAGGGCATTTGAGGAGGGTATTTCAATTGGAATGATTACGGTCCTCTAGATGAAAGTGCAGGTCTCCATGGAGGGTGAAAGTGCTGGAGTCAATGATAATCTCAAGTCTAGATTCGTTCTGATGTCCATTCTTTCTGTTACACAGACCTATATCTCTATATTATCAACGTCAAAAAAAGCCTTTTCCAATCTTTCTTCTGCATTTTTCTTTGGGACTTCTGGCTTCTGATAATTCACTTTGTCGTTAACATGAAAAGACATAGGTCGGCTAGTTCGCTTTAATGCTTCCAAATATTTTGGTGATACCCACTGCTGAATGATGCTTCAATCTCTGACCCAATTAGAACCTCATTTAGTTTGTGAACATCTGAGGGGAAATATAAATAGTTTTTTTCCCCACACGGGACTCAGTCCATGTGAAGGTCACCTTCTTCAGATAGGAACCTGTTGTATCCTCTTTGGTTTTTTACTTGATGTCTGGAATACTACGTGGAATACATATCCAGGCTCCTGTTATCCCATACTCTTTACCAAGAGACTAAAAGGAGCCAAAGTTTACCCCAGTCAGACTCAGGACCAATGAGCGGAAGGTTTATCTTCCAGTGCACTTATGAAAGAACTTAACAAGGGTGACTGCAGGACTCATACTTCAAGATTTTGGACATTTGCGGAGATTCTGACAGAAAGACATCAGCCTAATTTAATGACCAAAACATCAAGCAGGCATTTGTTAAGTGCAACTACTCACATGTAAGGGTCTCAAGGCGCTGGGGTGGGGGTTGGAGGTCGGTAGCAGGCTCCAGTCCATCAATGGGGGGTCTGTCGAAGAGCCAGGTTTTGAGGTTTCTTGCAAAGATGGGGAGCGATGTTGTCTGTCTGAGGTGGAGCGGAAGGGCGTTCCAGACTTGGGTTTCGAGAAAGGAGAAGGAGCGGCTGCCCGATCTGGTCTTTCTGGTGCTGGGGACCACAGCATAGGAGAGCTGGGCTGATCGTAGGGTCCTCTGGGGTGCTTGGAATTTGAGTCGACTGTTCAGGTAGGCTGGTCTGGTGTTGTGGAGGGCTTTGTGGGCGTGGGTGAGCATATTGAAGGTGACTCTAGCTTCGATGGGGAGCCAGTGGAGTGTGCGCAGGTGCTGGGGGATGTGGCAGTGTCCTGGCAGGTCAAGGACCAGTCTTGCGGGTGCCTTCTGGATGTTTTGTATGTTGCGGGTGACGTTTTTGTCTATTCTGTCATAGAGTGCGTTGCCGTAGTAGAGTCTGCTGGTGACCAGGGTGTGAGTGAAGGTCTTTCTGTGTTCCAGGGGGATCCATTTGAAGGTCTTAAGTAGGAGGCGGAGGGTGTGGAAGCAGGAGGACGAGACGGAGTTGATCTGGCGGTCCATTTTGAGTTCTGAGTCCAGGATGATTCCCAGGTTGCGTGCCTGGCCCATGGGGGTGGGCGGGCTTCCGAGGGCTGGGGACCACCAGGTATCGTTCTATGCGTCGGGTTTGGGCCCATGATGAGTACTTCTGTTTTGTTGGTGTTTAGTTGTAGGCAGCTGTTTTTCATTCATTTGGCAATGGCTTCCATGCCTTATCGAAAAATGTGTCTGCCAGTATTGGGTTTGTGGATCGGGAGAGCATGAGTTGGGTGTCGTCTGCGTATGACACAATGTTGAGCCCAATGTTGGCGAGCAGAGCCATGTAGACGTTGAAGAGTGTAGGGCAGAGGGAGAGCCCCTGGGAGACTCCGTGGGTGGCAGGTGTAGGGTCAGAGAAGAAAGGGGGGAGTCTGACCCGCTGCGTTCTGCTGGAGAGGAAGGAGCGGATCCAGTTGAGGGCCTTGTCTTGGATTCCTGCGTTGTGGAGCCTCAT
Source organism: Lissotriton vulgaris (assembly GCF_964263255.1). Classification (NCBI taxonomy): domain Eukaryota; kingdom Metazoa; phylum Chordata; class Amphibia; order Caudata; family Salamandridae; genus Lissotriton; species Lissotriton vulgaris. The sequence goes on along the minus strand of NW_028251874.1, from coordinate 1,431,533 downwards.
GTTAGGGTGCGGTGAGAGACTGTGTCGAACACCGCCAAGAGGTCGAGGAGGATGAGAACTGCTGTTTCTCCTTTGTCTAGTAGGGTGCGGATGTCGTCTGTTGCAGCGTGGAGGGCGATTTCCGTACTGTGTTTTTTCTGAAGCCGGACTGGGAGGAGTCGAGGATGTTGTGCTCTTCGATGAATGTGGCGAGTTGGCTGTTGATGGATTTCTCAATTACTTTTGCTGGGAACAGGACCAGGTAGATGGTTCTGTAGTTTTTGAGGTCGGTGGGGTCCGTCAAGGGTTTCTTCAGGAGGGGGTTGACCTCGGCGTGTTTCCAGTCGTCTGGGAACGTGGCGGTTGCCAAGGAGCGGTTGATGGTTTGGCAGAGCATGGGTGCAATGGGTCGGTGGCTCTGTTGAAAATATGGTGGGGGCCGGGGTTCGTGGGGGCCCCGGATTGGATTGACTTCATCATCTTCAGTGTGACTTAAGTGGTGAGGCCTGTCCAGTTGTTGATCGCTGGCTTCAGTGTGTCGGGGGTGGTTGGTGAGGGTTCAATGTGTTGGTTGTCTTCGTCGAAGTTGTCGTAGATGCTCTTGATTTTGTGGTGGAAAAAGGTGACGAGTTTGGCGCAGAGGTCTTGTGAGGGAGGGATGTCGGTGGACTCGCTGATGGGTTGGGTGAACTCCTTGATGATGTTGAAGAGTTCTTTGCTGTTGTGTGCGTGAGTGGAGATCCTGTTTTCAATTGCCTTTTTCCTCGTTTTTCATATGAGTTGATGGTGGGCGTTGGTGGCGGCTCTGAAGTTGTTGTAGGCTTCTGTGGATTTGGTGTTCCTCCAGGCCTTTTCGAGGGGGCAGCAAGTGCGTCTGGACTCTCGAAGTTCGGTGGTAAACCATCTGACTTTCTTGGCGTGGGTGTTGTTGTTTTTCTTGAGGGGGGCTATGGTCTTGGTGCTGTCGGAGATCCATCTGTTCAGGGTTCGGGCTGCGGTGTTGGGGTTGTCGTTTTTCGCAATAGTTGGGGTGGAGTTGCTGAGTTATGAGGTTAGCTTGTCGTCGGTGATTCTGGTCCAGTTTCTTTGTGGGAGCAGGTGCAGGTGTCTGTGGATTTTGGGTGTTCTGAAGGTGAAGTAGACGCATCAGTGTCATTCCATAGGAGTTCGGTGGTGGGGCTGAAGGTGATGGAGTTACCTGTTGTGAAGAGGGGGTCGAGAGTGTGTCCTGCTGAGTGCGGGGGTTCGGTCACGATCTGGCGGAGTCCAAAGTTATGGAGGTTGTCCAGGAGTGATGTGGTGCTGGGGTCCAGTTGCTTGTCGAGGTGGAAGTTGAGGTCTCCCAGTAGGGTATAGTTGGTGGATGTGATGGCATGCGGAGAGATGATGTCCGTGATGGGGTTGGTGAAAAGTCAGCGGCTCGGTAGATGAGGTTTCCTCGGAGGGTGGTGGTAGGGCTGGTCAGTATCTTGAAGTGAAGGTGTTCCATCAGGTCTGTGGGCTCGTCAGGGAGTGTGCTCAGCAGAGGTTGGATTTTGTGGATGATGGTGATTCCTCATCTCCCGGAAGTGTGGGGCGGTCTTTCCTGGAGATCTTGTATCCTTGGGGAATGGCGATGTCCGGTCCTGAGGTGGTGTTGGTCCTTGTTTCGGTGAAGAACTCTATGTCCGGGTTGGTGCTGTCGAGGAGGTCCCAGATTTCGGTGGCATGTTTGTGGAGGGATCGGACGTTGAGGAGGATGCACTGCAGGGTCTTCAGTTGGGTTGTGGTCTTGTGGTTTCGCCGGGTCAGTGGTCTTGGCGATGCTGCTGGTGTGCCGGCAGCGGTGACAGCTGAAGGGTCCGTGGGTGTCGGCTGGTGATGGTAGCTTGCAGTTGTTGTTGCTTCCTGGATTGAGAGCGTGGAGTGCCACTGGGTCGTAGCGTTGGCGTTGCGGAGGTCCAGGGGGGCAATTGGGTCGCAGACGGGCTTGTCTTTGGCGCGCCCGCAAGTAGGGGTCGGGGAGGGCTGGACAGTTGGGAGACGGGAGGGGAGCTGGTTTCGGCTGGTCGCGTTGGTCGTGCTGGGGGGAGGGGCCGCATGGGCAGCAGCGGCAGGGAAAAACGGGCAGAAAAATGCAAAAAAAGAGGAAAGAGTGCAAATGAGGCAGTGAAAGGTGTAAGAAAAGTGGGGGAAAGACATAGAAGGAGAGTGAGAGGGGAAGATTAAATCAGTGAAAAATTAGTGAAAACCAAGGAAAGACACAGAGGGGGAGCTAAATGGGGAGATTGAAACCAGTAAAAACAGGTGAAAATGGAGGAAAGACACACAGGGGGAGTGAAAGGGGGAGATTGAAACCAGTAAAAAATGAATGAATTAAAAAGGAGGAAAGACACAGAGGGGGAGTGAAAGGGGAAGATTAAAACCAGTAAAACACGAGTGAAAGCGGAGGAAAGACACAGAGGGGGAGTGAAAGGGGGAGATTGAAATCAGTAAAAACGAGTAAAAACGGAGAAAAGACACAGAGGAGGAGTGAAAGGGGGAGATTGAAACCAGTAAAAAACGAATTAAAAGGACGAAAGTTACAGAGGGGGAGTGAAAGGGGGAGATTGAAACCAGTAAAAAACGAGTGAAAACAGATGAAAGACACAGAGGGGGAGTGAAAGGGGGAGATTAAAACCAGTAAAAAACGAATTAAAAGGACGAAAGTTACAGAGGGGGAGTGAAAGGGGGAGATTGAAACCAGTAAAAAACGAATTAAAAGGACGAAAGTTACAGAGGGGGAGTGAAAGGGGGAGATTGAAATCAGTAAAAAACGAGTGAAAATGGAGGAAAGACACAGAAGGATAGTGAATGGGGGAGATTGAAACCAGAAAAAATGAATGGAAACGGAGGAAAGACACAGAGGGGGAGTGAATGGGGGAGATTGAAACCAGTAAAAAGTGAGTGGGAAAGGAGAGAAAGAGCAGATTGAGAGAAAGGAGACATAGGTCCACTGGAACGCCAGGGATGAGGTGCAGGTAAAACCTGTGGGTAGAGGAGAGCCTCGAACACTAGCACTCAAGCGTGCAGGGGCTTGGGGAAGGCCTCACTTGATGGTGGAGCTGGGAGGGGGAGAGCAATTTTACTGATAATGAGTCAGTGGTCTTGTACGCCTGCCCTTGCAGTGGCCGCCATTAAGTAGGTGTCAGGGAGGGCTGGACACCTGGGAGGTGGGAGGGGAGCTGAAATGGGAAAGTCGCGTTGGTCGTGCTCGGGGTAGGCCGCGGGGGCAGCAGCGGCAGGGGAAAACGGGCAGAAAAAGGCAAAAAGAGAGGAAAGAGTGGAAATGAGGCAGTAAAAGGTGCAAGAAAAGTGGGGGAAAGACACAGAAGGAGGGTGAGAGGGGAAGATTAAATCACTGAAAAACAAGTGAAAACGGAGGAAAGACACAGAGGGGGAGTGAAGGAGGGAGATTTAAACTATTAAAAAACACCAAGCTTGATCTTACTGTCCAAGCAACCGTAGATGTTTCCACGAGAAGGCTTCTGGTCATGGTACTTAACCAGAGTCAATCACATCATTACACCTTGCTTCTTGCTCAACCCTTCATTGGCCGTTGTAGACATGACATTAATTTCTACCTCATCTCGGGCAATGGGCACTCCATGTCACCCCCACTGGATAGCCAGGTGTGCCAACCAGCACCGAAGAGAATCTGCTCATGCTCGGGATCCTCCCTCCCAACTATAGTCCTGTCAGCACCTGCATCCTTCATGGTAATGTGCTTCCTCCCTTAGAGGATAACAAATTGCACAGACCTCATGATATTTGGATGGATGCGCCTAGGAACTTCTATGTCCCCTTCCAAAATAGTGATTGCTGCTATATTGAGTCTAAGTCAACAAATTCACTATAATGGGTGCTGCTGGGACACGTCTGTCACCTGACAGTTCTTTATTGAATGCCCCCTCAGTGTGACCCCTGTAGCAAGTTATCCCTTTGAGCTTGAAAGGATGTTCTTTTCCTTTTGTACTGACTTGAAACCCAATTCGTTTTTGCCTGCGTCCTATCCATGGGAATGTTATCGGTTCCTACGAATTAAGTAGGACTGTGTATTCTGGACAACAGAAACGTCAAAATATGGGAACTTGGTTCATGAGTATCATCAGGAATTTGTGAGCCTGTTTCCTAATTAGCTCACAGTGCCCCGTCTGAACCCCCTAAACTCACTAGGATCCCAGATGGTATCAGCAACCACAAACATGACCACTTCTGTACTCCCCAAGGGAAACATGGAGACAGACCTAGCCTTTTGTTGTTTACTTTTGCATGCCCACGGTAAACACAAAAAAGATACAGATTGGCTTTTCAAACATTTATTGAAACAATCGTATTCTTGTGTAAAAAGAGTGTGCTGCAATTATCAGGCAAAACAAATAAAGCAGTGTAACCAGCATTACAAGAATGGTTAAAAGACAAGGATGTAAAGCTTTCCCTTTTGGGTCCACTTTGGTTCTCCCTTAGTTTTGTATTTTAGGGTTCCTCGGCTCGCCCTGCATAGCCACATATAATACATTTGTGTTATTATTTTGAAAATACGCTGTACGTGTTTGTTATTCAAGGACTAATCTTTGGATTTCGTCTACACATTTCCCACAAGGTGCTTGGAATATATAACAACATAGTGTACTATTTTCTTTGCTCGTCCAGCAACAGCTCCTTACATTTAGACATAACACAGTCGCGCAACTGCAACTCCAGCACAATAGTTCCATGATATAAACGGTGTTCCGTCCCCTTGGGGGCAGAGAGGAGAATTCCGGCAGAGGGGACTGTTCTAGAATGACAGCAGTGCCCAACATGCAGCCCTGCGTAAACTAAGTTTACACTCGTGATGCGGACCATCTTACTACTTGCACTAGGTATGGAGTCTTGGGCCAATCCCAGAGATCGTAAATGTATCCCTATGCTCACATAGTAAGGGTAGAACTAGACACATATATAATTTGCCATGGTTGGGATGTTGGTCCTAAACAATCAGTTAGTAATTATAATAACTTTTAGTTGCTTCTGTCTAATGATTTCAGCACATTTGCTTCATAATATAATATGATTGTTTCAATAAATGTATTGTAAACATTCGTTGTCTTTCTTGTGTTTAGAATGGGCATGCATGAGTGAGTAAGTAAATGTAAAATGTAAATGTGTGTGTCTTGTAAAGCGCACTGCCCTGAGGCGTCGTGGCGCTGTAGACCGTTGGGGAAACCGTCCTGGCTATCCCTGTGAGATGGTCCCTACTGGGTATCTCCAAGGTGAAACCAGGCATCCCCCGGCGAATGTGGGGGGCCGTTGTAGAGATGAGGCAAGCTAATGCCCAGAGTTGCCGAGTGTGATCCCTGGTTAGAGTAGGCACCGAGGCGAGAATTATCGAGTCCGCTCACCCTGGTCCACGACCCTGCCGCGCCGGGAATTGAACGCTGGTCCCGGGTCGCTCTCTGCTTCCGGGTCTGCCGCCTCTAACCAGTGAGCCACACCACTCCACTGTGTGAGTAACAAAAGGGGAGGATCCGTTGCCACAGGGCCCTTGGGGATAGAGGGTCGTGTTTGAGCTTGCTGAAATCACCTGTTACTCTGGAAAGATTAGGCGTTCAGGTGAGGCACTGTGAGCTGCCAGGATTGGGCCGACAAGTACTGACGTTGTAGAGAGACTCAGTCCCTAAACTCTGATGTCCTGTTGTCCTAACAAACAGTTCTGTGTGACCAGCGGAATCAGTGCAACAAGTTCACCGTTATAACATTACTGTGTGGCTATATGATTATATTATTCTACTCCTACCTAACACTATCTATACGATTGCTAGCATAGTGGAAGTACCCTTTGTCAGATACCTTGGGTTAGCCTAAACTGCCAAACCTGACTAAGATGTATCACAAAGCCAGCCTGTGTAGAATGGTTAGCCTCCATCTTTTTTCTTTTTTTGCATCAGTCTTTGTGTTTGTATTAAATTTTAAGGCAAATACAATTCTGTTGTGTTTAGACATTTCGAAGGCACACAGTTTGATTTTAAAACCTGCAATTTCCACTCAATTCCATAATCTTTCTCAGTTGACTTTGTCCATGCTGTAAGAGAGAAGTGCCATTAAGTGTAACATAGAATGCATAAGATCCGCTAATAGTCCGCTGCTAAATGGTCACAGTGCGGTGCGGGGGAACCTCTGTGTCAGCGAAGCCCTCATTGTCACTCACCCTGACGCCTACCTGCACCTTCCAGAAGATTTGAATTCTGCTGTTTGCCCTCCCGCCTCCCGCAGCCCGACTCCTCTGTCACCCTGGAGCCTGGTAGCCATGTGGAGCGCGGTTGAAGGGGGGGAAAGAAACTACCATACCCAGCATCCAAAGCGGCGCACGCCGCGCCATCTGCGCGCCAGGAGGCGCTGAAATAGCGCGTAACCCCGGTCGAGGGGGGAACCTCTGTGTCAGCGAAGCCCTCGTTGTCACTCACCCTGACGCCTACCTGCACCTTCCAGAAGATTTGAATTCTGCTGTTTGCCCTCCCGCCTCCCGCAGCCCGACTCCTCTGTCACCCTGGAGCCTGGTAGCCGTGTGGAGCGCGGTTGAAGGGGGGAAAGAAACTACCCTACCCAGCATCCAAAGCGGCGCACGCCGCGTCATCTGCGTGCCAGGAGGCGCTGAAATAGCGCGTAACCCCCGTCTCGCGGGACGCGAGCGGGACGCCGGGCGAAGCCCGGGCCAAGGGCGGGCCCGTTTAATCCCGTTCAAGCCCGGGTAAGACTGGACTGGGCCACCCCCCTGACATTTCTTCTCATTTCTTGTGGTTCCACAAAAAATCATTAATCAGGTGTTGTTCCTTTGCATTCTGGTATTGTGTCCCTCGATTCTGTTACAATGTCACCCAGAATTACCAGAAATAGCAAACTTACTCACACTGCTCAGGTCAAAGGGCCAATAGACCAATTCATTTCCAAGGCGAACGATGCTATCAATCAAGGTGTCCTCTTATTAGAAAGGAGGGTCAGCCAGGCGTTCCTCATTGGGACTTTTGGCCTCCGCCGTAACACCTCAACGCATCCTTGTCCTTGGTACACAACAAGAGACCCCAATGGTTCCTGGGACTGTAGATTTGTCGGTGTCTATCGACCTCTCCACAACACAAATATCCCAATCCTCTGCATCCCATCTCCCCCCATCACTTGAGCGAACCCCGACCCTGTTCATAAACCCTCCAGATGAGGACCTTCCATCCCCCTCCACGAGGGGCCCGAGAGAAGGTGCTATCCCGAAAAAGAGTAAGGGAAAAAGAAAAGGAAATAAGAACTCTCTTCAAAATAATAGTAACACAAGACAGGATTTCCCGTCACAACTTGTTGAAAACTCTCCCTCTTTAGCCCAAGCTTTAATTCACTCGGCTAAGTCCCAACAGCCAACCACCATTTCTACGTCAGAAATCATAAACCTCTCATCTGACACGCACAACCAGATTCTGAGTGGCAACACGTGCATTAGGCAGGACCCAGTTACACACGATACCCACATGCTGGCCTCTATTGAGGCTCTAATAAAACAGCATCTCCAACCTTTAGAGATATCATTAGCAAAAATTGAAAAATCTTTAGCTATATTAACTTCTGACTTAAAAACTAAGAAAAGCTCGATCCCTATGCACTCACTCCCTGCGGCCCAAATACATAACTCAAAACAAAAAAACCCCGGGGGAATAAATCCTCCACAAACACTTAAAGCACCCAAAGTGGTAAATACCACAATGGCGGCCCAACAAAAACCAGCGATTCCCGCCATTTTGTATCCTGCATAGACAAGGAGCAGCCAAACCAGGGATGAGACACAATTGGTCCGGTCTCGTATTTAGAGGCTCCCTTACCCTGGTTTGGATACTATTGTGCTCCTAAACCCTTCAATTTCCTTACTTGCTTTGATTCCAAAAGCATAGGTACTGCTTAACAGACTACTTTGTGGACCACAATATTGGCCCCAAAAAACTGTTATGCTTTCAAGACAAACAAATTAATTCTTTGTCCTGAAGATGATGCCATGTATCTGTGTGTAGGCATCGAAACGCCGTCGACATAGTAGCATCATATGTACCCTACTAATAGAAAATTGTTCACAATGATGCTTTGTACTTTACCATTGTCTGTTCACTGAGATACTAGCACAGACCGCCTTTGTTGCGTCAAGTTTACCCCCCTGTTTTGTCTTGTCCCCTGTGGGTTACTGGTTGTACCCACCTTGTAAATAATCCTTTTATGTTTTCCATATCTCTTAAAATAAAAACCTGTCCTGCTGGACAAAGGTCATACTGACTATTGAGTGTATGTCCATCAATTCTGCCTAATCCCTGAACTACTAGGGACCACTGTCTTTTGAAATACAACAAAAACCAGCGGCCCAACAAAAACCAGTAAATACAACTTCCGCAAACCTGCAGCATACACTAGCCAATACAGCTGCAAAAAAGTCTACTACTCCTGCTACTTCTTCCCTCACTGCCCCACCTGTAGCAGAGGGCCAACCCACCAACCTACCAGTCACTCCAACTCCAGCAAAGACACCAGCCCCAAAAAAGACCTCAGCTCCCAAAAAGACACCTGCTCCAAAGAACGCAGCCTATAACACTAGACGCAATGGTGCGCGCCCAGCTTACCTCCCCCCAGAAGCAACACCATATGTTATCATTATGACCGGGGTCCCAGAGCTACATATTAACTCCGATGAGCCTGGATGGTCCCTAAAAAACAAGGTACTACATTGGCTGTCAATGAACCGACCACTTCCCCCCTATGCTAACAACAGAGTTGTTTCAGTCCGCAGAGTTCCCTGGGTAGGGAAGGAGCCAAAACTGATCCCAGGGGATTGTAAAATAATAAACTTTGAAGATCCCCAAACTGTGGAACTTATTTCCTCATGGGGGCCTCAAACTTCTCCTGAAGGAATCTCAACCAAAAGATTAGCCTTTTTCTACCCCCCAGCTAAATCCCTACCATCAGGCCCTGAATGGAACTGGATTCAGGTAGGCAATTGGAACAATAAAATGAACTGGTCAACCTGGCCAGGACAATGAGGTAGGGAAACCATGCCATTTCCAGATTGGAGTGGTGTTTCCACCTATAACAGGTTTGACTGCCTGGAGATGGTGGATTGACCACCAGCAGTCCAGGGACTGGATAATGGGATCTCACCCGTACCTGATCTACCACCCTCAATGCTATCAAGCCTCTCTCAATTCTTAAGTCCATCAGCCAAAGCGATAACTTCAACAACCACAACAGATATAATTGAAACAGATATAACTAATACAGAGGTTGAAGATTTCCACCAACGTGACCTCACCCTGCCTTCCACTATTGCTACTATTATCACTAATTCCAATCATGGTGTAACTTTGCCTTCCCCCCTTAATACAGTTTCCTGTGCATCCCCAAAAACTCCAGCACAGAAAGGAAGCTCTGTACCCACTAATGAAACCTTGTCGTTCCATTTAGTATCAATATTGTTTTGGAACGTGGCAGGCCTCCGAACCAAGATTCTATCTGCATCCTGGCTGGACTTTGTTACCACACACCAGATAATCTGTTTGCAAGAGACTTGGACAATTGACCCACTGCACATACAGGGCTACCTAACATTTCACTCTCCGGCCTGCCCATCAATACATGGCAGACCAATGGGGGGCCTTGTCATATATATCTCAATTAATCTCGAAGTAAGAAAAATCTCCATACTATGTACTACCCCGAATTACCAAATTCTTCTGGTTATTTTTAAAAATGGTACGTCATATAGTATTATTAACTTTTATAACAATTTATCCCAGATAGAATGTATGAAAACTGTGCCTGCAATTACCGTGTTTACAAGTGAACAACGCGCTAAACATCCATCTACATTGTGTAATGTAATATGGGGAGATGATTTCAATGTACAACTATGTCCAAACTATGAGACAACTGATTGTGGCCTTTTAGACGAAAATGACTGCCCGTTGACACATTTCACCCACTCCCCGGTAGGAGACTCCCTTAATGAAAGTTTAATGTCTCTAGAATTGTTGTACGCTAACGATCTTGTAGACCCCCCGTGGATTTCAAATCTACTTTTCACGGCAGGGGCTGTTTTAGCACCATAGATTTTATTTTGTGTTCTTATTCTTTAAAGGGTACACTTCTTCAGTTCACCACAGGAACAGAAGTATCTGGCAATCACTTCCCTAATAGTATTGTATTAAAGCTATCTATGAATGTTCCTCACCCTTCACGGAAGAGCTTACTGACCCAAAATGTATTAACTATGGATAGAACAAATGGTTATTCAGTGAAATAGTCTCGGGTAGATCCACTAGTAACAACAACTAAGATTGTAACTAAGGCACTCCCTTGGATAAACACCTGCCTTGATGAAGATTCTACCCCCGAGCAAATTATTGCCAGTTTTGGAGAAATCCTCAAAACTATTCAGAGCGAGTTAGTCCGAACCCACAAATCAGGTACTCATCCCGACCCAAGATGGTTCGATACGGCATGTCGAAAAGCACTAACCGCCCTAAAGAAAGAACTCCATAATCCAATCAGAGACAAGGACAAAATAGCCAAGTTAAGATCTGAATACAAGCAGGCCCACATCAGATGCAAAAAAGAGCATAAGAAAAAACTGTGGGCCCAGCTACACGAGAGCTGCCATACAAAGGACAGCTCCCAGTTTTGGCAGGTAGTAAAATCTCCATTTATGCTTGAGGCCAACACCCATCAACACCTAGACGTAGCAGTGACCGCGGACGAATGGGTGATTCACTTTTCTAAGATCTTAAGTGATCTCCCCCCGGTCAGCGCGGCGCAATGCAACCAAGTAACTGGGTGCTCAAGAAAAGGGGTGTATCCAATTGATCTATTCTTCACCTTGGGGGAGGTTATAAGTGCATTATCATCCTCAAAAACTGGAAAGGCTCCCGGCCCGGACGGCGTCCCACTAGATATATTTGTCTCTAACATCGATCTATGGTCCCCAATCATTACTCAGCTAATGGCAGCAGTGTTAAGCACTGGCCTTTTGGATTCCTGGTCCTCCTCCATACTTCTCCCTATTTTTAAAAAAGGGGATAGAAATAACCCTGCCTGCTACAGGCCCATTTCCCTCCTGGATTCACTGGGTAAAGTCGCGGGCCGCCTAATTCTTGACCGTTTACAGGATTGGGCGGCAGAAAACAACATCTTCACCGACCTCCAGTACGGATTCCGGGAGGGACTGGGTACCGTAGAACAGGCTTTGAACCTGACACTTCTAATAGGAAAGTATGTGGGAGTCAAACGGGGTAACCTATTCATGGTCTACGTCGACCTTAGTGCGGCGTTTGACTGCGTAATTCACGCTAAGCTATGGTCTATTCTGGAGGAGTTGGGGTTGATCCGCCGCTAATCAAATTTTTACGCGAGCTTTATTCTGAAGCTTCGGCTTGCGTAAGATTTGGAACAGGTGGCGAATTAACATCTTCTTTCCCAATAACTCGCGGAGTTAGACAGGGTTGTGTCCTGGCTCCCTTCCTGTTTAACTTATACACCAACGGTTTGGAAGTAGCCATGCTCGAAAGGAGTCAGGATTTACCTACCATTAACCATCGCCCTATCCCAGCATTGCTTTATGCTGATGATTCAGTAATCTTCGCTAGGTCCCTGGTACAGCTGCAGAAACAGTTGGACAAATATTGTAACTATATGCTCTCACTTGGGTTAAAGGTGAATAAGACCAAGACCTTTGTCATGCAAACAGGGCCCAAGGTGAAAAGCTCCAAACATCTTTGCATCGAGCAATCCAAACTAGAACGAGTTAGGGAATACCCCTATCTGGGTCTCCTAATAGATGAACAGCTAACGTGGAAAAGGGCATTGGTAACCAGAAAACTGCTTTACCAACGTGCTACCTCTGCCCTTGTTTCATTTTCCAGAAAAATGGGTAAGCCATCCCCCCCGTACTACTTAAAATTCACCAAGCCAAATGCCAGAGCATTGCCACATATGGGGCTGGTGTATGGGGTTATGTAAATACGGCTGAACTCCAAAAAATCCAAAACGGCTTTGCAAAATACCTATTGGCCCTCCCACAGAGCGCCCCCACATACGGATGTCATATTGAGCTTGGGATTGACTATTTAGCTGATTACATCAAATGTCAACCAATGCTGCTATGGCATCGTATCTGGTCTAAGCCTGAATGTCACCTTACTCGTGCCCTGATTTCGGACTGCTTGGGGCTGACCTCTTGGAAAAAGATCCCTTGGTTGGCATACGTTGTTAACTTCCTGGAAGATTTGGATCTTAACCAATATGTAACAGAGCCGTCACTAATCAGTGAGCTAAGTAGAAAAACCTTTAAGTGCCATTGTCTTAACCATCGTAGGGAACTTCGTTTGAGCGGCGAATTACCCAAGCAATCAAATGCCCACGTTATGATGGTACAAGTGTCTCCAGGCTTACAGCCTTATCTCACTTATTATCTGTCTAACTACGAAAAATACCTTCTAACCAGGTTTCGTTTTAATTTGTTTTTCCGATTGGTAACCTTCCCAAACCCATTAAACTGGTCCCACGACCTAGAGAAATGCCCATCCGACAAGGTCTCATCCCAAACCACCATGCATGTAGCCTTTTTCTGTTATTTTTACGCCATACCTCGCAAACGCTGGGTTTTGCCCGTGTTGCGTCAGATCGGGTTGAGGACCTGCCGACCAGCGCTTCTTGCATTGCAACAGCCAAATTCACAACACGAGGCTAAGAGCCTGGCCATGTATTTGAAATCATGCATAATAATTCGTAAAGCAATAAGGAACGAAGATCTAACACATTGAAACATTGTGCTATGTAGCTGATTGAAAGTGTATTTTTCCCTTCTGTTATTCTTTCTGTAACGTTATAGGCTTTTTAAATCGTATTATAATACTGTAATACCATTAATTTGTTTCTTTTTTATGTGAATATGTTTTTTAAAATTATGATGTACTTTTTATGGTTAACTAATTGTCTAACCGAATATAAGAATTTGACAAATGAGAGGCTGCTCTGCATTTCCCTGTATGCAGCCACCTGCACAACGTAACTTCACAGCTGGGAGCCCCTAAAGTAATTGAGACAGTGACACAGCTCAGAGCTATGCAGCCATGGACTGACTGAACAACAAGTTGAGTTCTGGTCAGTTTCGTAAAGCTGGCTCAGGCCCGCTCACCGCAGGGGCCTCTCACGAGTGCCCTTGCTTAAATTTCAGGTTCCTTGCAGCAGTAAGGTCAGTTAAGATAATGAAATTAAAAAAACAGATTGCAATACTTTGTGAGCTTTTGAAAATATATTTAGTTTAACAAATAAAAGTAAGTTAGCGTATAGCAGACAAAGAAACCGTATAGGTACAATTAGGAAAAAAGCGAACTGACATGGCCAGCACTGGCTGCATCACAGCTCTTTGTTTTCTCACGGCAGGTTGGTAGTATGGGTGTTTGGGTAAGATGTTGCTTTATAGGTCTAGGTAGCTGTGTAAGTACATATATTTTAAAATAGGTTAACCTGTTGCAATTCAAGTCTGTAAAAAAATAGGAAATTGGCTTTAAATGGTTGAAAGAAACATATGTATCCAGGATGTACATCTGTCAATGACATACAGTCAAAAGGAGAGCTGACCTCGCGGTACCTCTGCCAGTAGGTGATCGAGGCCTCTGTCTGCCCTCTGCTTGTGTCCGTTTTTGTGCTTTTCTTGTCTGTGTCTGTTATTACTGTGCCCTGATGTCTTTTTATTGTGTTTTTTCTGATTTGTCCTCTTTACCTGAGTTTTCTTTTTCTTCATCTGTTTTCTTGTTGTTCTGTTGTGTCCTCTGTGCCCCATTTTTCCCACCGCTGCTGTCCCATGGCCCCTCCGCACTGCTGGTTTCGTGCTCCCTCCTCACAGCTGTGCTTCCCTCCCCCTTCCCTATTTAATGGCGTTCGCTGCATGCCAAAGGCATGCACCGTCCGCGACCCATCAGTATCCAGCACCAGGGACCCTGGATCTCCGGCCACCCACCGCTACGACAGAGCTGCCCTCCTTGCACTCAACCCCGGCAGGAACAACTGCCAGCTGTCCACGCCAAACACCACCCACAGCCAGTTCTCCTGCCATCACTGCCCCCAGACCTTCACCTCCATCCGCACCACTATGGCCACCGCACCCACAACGGTCGCCAATATCACTGAAGTCCTGAGGTACATCCTCCTTAGCATGCGCTCCATGTACAGCCACGCCATAGAGTTTTGGGACTTCATCGACACCCTCTAAACAGACATCACTTTCTTCACAGAAACCTGGAACGCCTCAAAATCGCCTCTGCCATCCATGACGAATACAAGATCAAGAGGAAGGACCGCCCCAACCGCCCAGGAGGAGGACTTCCCATCGTACACAAGAGCACCCTCCGACTCATGGCCTTGAGTTCAAGCGACAACTCGTCCACCACAAATCCCTCTATTTCAAGATCCAAACCAGCCCCAGAAAGACCCTAAGAAGGACCCTCAGCTACAGACCTCCGAGACCTTGAACTGCGTACACCTCCACCTTCGCCAACCTCATAGTACCCCACGCCATCGTCTCCACAGACTACATACTCATTGGAGACCTCAACTTGCTCCTCGACAATATCAGCGACCCCAACTCCCACATCCTCCTGGACAACCTCACCAACCTCGGACTGAAACAACTTGTCACCACCCCCACCCACGAGGCAGGACACACCCTCGACCCCATCTTCATAGGAGGTAACAACATCCACTTAAGCAACACCATGCAACCCCCATGTAAGGACCACAACGGCGAACACTTCCACGTCGACAAACCCACGGCGTCCAAACCTGCACCCCAACCTACAGGAAGAAACTAGAGCACAATTACTAAGGAGCAGCTGAACTCCACCCTTAACCTCAATGCCTACACCACCTCGACCAACGACAACCTAGCAGGCAAAGAACTCCACAGATGGATCTCCAACTATACAGACAAACTTGCACCCCTCCCTACCCCGACAAACAGAGCCCCAGAAAAGCCACCTGGTTTACCACCGACCTCCAAGAATCCAGACGCCCCTGCAGATGTCTCAAGAAGAACAGGAAAAACAGCATATCCTCTGAGGACCGCATCACCTACAAGAACACCATGACAGAATACCGCCAACGCTTCCAGATCCACAAAATGGACCTTCATCCAGAACAAGATCCTCGCCAACTCCAGCAGCTCCAAGGAACTCTTCAGCATCATCCAGGAATTCACCAAACCCCCAACAAAACCACAGATATCAACCCCTGCTCGGCTCCTACTTCCATCAGAAAATCAAGGGCCTCTACGACAACTTCAGTGACCAGACACCCTACTCCGAAACTGCTCCCCCCTCGAGCAATGCCAGTCAGACCACCATCTTCTCCTGAACCTCAGTCACCACCGAAGACACTGCATCAACCATGAAAGCATCCACTCGGGAGTCCCCACTGACCCCTGCCCACGCACATTTTCCACAGAACCACCACCACCATCGCTAAGGAACTACGACGCACAATCAACGCCACTGGCATCTTTCCAGATGACTGGAATCGCCCAGATGTTAGACCCCTACTCAAGAAGCCCTCAGCAGATCCATCGGACCTCAAGAACAGCAACCCATCTACTTCCTCCCCTTTGCAGCAAAAGTCACAGAGAAGACCGTCAACCTCCAACTAACGAAATTCATAGAAGAAAACTCCATCCTAGACCCCTCCCAAACCAGATTCCGCAGCAACCACAGCACTGAGACCGCTCTACACGCCGCCACAGAAGACATCGGCACCCTGCTCGACCAAGGACACACTGCAGCCCTGATCGTACTCGACCTCTCTGCAGCCTTCAACACCGTCTCCCCCCGCACACGCACCGCCAGACTCCGCAAAGACGGCATACAGGGAACCACTCTCGACAGGCTCTGCTCCTTACTCATGGGCAGACGCTAAAGAATCAGACTTCCACCCTTCTTTTCCGAACCCATGGAAATCAACTGCAGAGTACCCCAAGGATCATCGCTCAGCCCCACCCTTTAACATCTACATGGCCACGCTCGCTGCCATCATCAGACAACACCAAGCTCATCCTCTCCCTCACCAAGCACCCAATCACCACAGGACTCAACTTCCAGGACGGAATAAAGAATGTTGCATCCTGGATGAGCAGCAGCTGCCTGAAGCTCAACTCAGAGAAGACAGAGGTCCTCGACCCCTCCCCCTCTGCATGGGACAACACCTGGTGTTGTGCCATGCAGCCCCCCTACCCCCACAGACCACGCCCAAAACCTCGGCATCATACTCGACTCCTCCCTCTCCGTGACCTGCCAAGCCAACGCTGAAGCATCCACCTGCTACGATAACCTCTGCATCCTCTGAAAGACCTTCAAATGGATCCCCGCCGAATCAAGGAAGATTGTCACCCATGGACTCATAACCAGCAGACTGGACTAAGGTAACGCCCTCTACGCCGGAATCAACAAGTCTCTGCTCCTTAAACTCCAAACCATACAGAGCACCGCAGCCAGACTCGTCCTCGGCTCCCTCGACACAAACACATCGCGCAGCACCGGCATAACCTCCACTGGCTCCCACATCAAGAAAAGAGTAACTTTCAAGATACTCACCCACGCCTACAAATTCCCGCCACAACACTGTCCCCGATATCTCAATGACATAATCTACTTCCGCGTACCCAAAAGTAACCTCCGATCCACCGACCTCGCCCTCACCAAACCCCCACGCTTCCGCAGAGCTAGAACGGGGTGAAGAGCCTTCTCCCACATCACAGCCAAGACCTAGAACGAGCTGCCGAACAACATCATACGCGCCTCCACCCTGCACATCTTCAGTAAGGCTCTCAAGACCTGCCTCTTCACCTGACCGGAGCTGCTCCCTTCCTCCCCCAGCGCCTTGAGACTCTCACGGGTGAGTAGCGCACTTTAAACTTCCCTGATTGATTGATAGAAGTATCTGGGCCACGCCAGTGACAGTCAGGTGACTCTGGTCAGTGGTGACGGAGCTACTGTCACTCCTACTCGTTGAAATGTCACTCATAATTACCCTGAAAATATGAAAATGTCACACATAGCAATCTGAAACCTTGGTAGCTATGCCTAATTTGGGCCTAAAATCAGAGTTGGTTGAGGATATAAAACTGTATTAAATATAAGGAATGGCCAAAAAACACAGGAAGACTAAAAGAAATCTGTTCTTTTAATTTTCGCTTTGACATATGACTTATGCCACACTAAATGATCTGGTGAATAAAACTGTATGGTATTTTCCTCTATTTACTTTGCTATGTACAGTGAATGGCATTTGAAAAACCCGAAAAATAAAGCCTTTCAAAAAATAAAATGAAAACATAAATAAGCTGCCCAGTTTAATTGCACCACTAACACATATTTTCATATATTGAATGAAATATAAACTGTCACTTCCAGTTGACAGCTTCCTGTAAATACGCTTTAGTCCTCTGCATCATTCTTTTGAAGATGCTCATGTGCAGTGAAGCTGTAAATACTTTTTTACATCAGCAACCAAGGGTGAGACCTTGTGTGTGGACTGTGTGTATATTAAAAACATCCACCTATGTGACATCTAAAAACCCAGAACCTGCCACAAAATGCTTGTTTGTGTATATTCACTCGAGCCTGGTTGTGATGGTTCTTTAAGTGCCCAGCAGAGGGCGGGCTTCGCCTGCCGATGAAATTCTCTGAGCACATTGTATGAAAGGAAGAAGGGTTTCCTGTTCCAGGTCAGAGGTGGCAGAGACAGCGCCAGCATTGGATGCTGATATTACTTCCTGCTACTCTATCTGTATCCAGCCTGCTGCAAAGGAGGAAGGATGCTGTGTCTGTGCAGTTATCTTCATCCTCTCACAGACACCCTCCTCTCCAGACCCCAAATCTGCACCTGCCCCACCCCAGCCCTAGGAGGAGGAGAGAGCCTGGAAATGTCTGCACAGGTTTCTGCTGAGGTAGGAGATTGTCAGCACCTTGTGCTGTGTTTGTAGAAATGGACTCATTAGTCTTGGAGTAAATCTCTGCCAGGAGCCAGGCTCTTCTATCCAGGGACCTCTGGGGGACTTTCCGTCTGGCCCTGAAGGTGTTTGTGGTCATCATTTGTGTTAAAGATGGGATCTGTGCACACTGCCCTGTATCATATTACACTGTGAAGAATCTGTACCACTGCATTGCATCTTGCTGCACTATCAATCAATCAATCAATCAATCATTTGTAAAGCGCACTACATACCCGCGAGGGTCTCAAGATGCTGGTGGGGTGGTGCTACTGATCGAACAGTCGGGTCTTGAGTATCCTCCGGAAGGTCAGCAGATCTTGGGACTGTCGTAGGCTCAGTGGGAGGGTGTTCCATGTCTTGGCGCGAGCTGGGAGAAGGATCTCCCGCCGGTGGTTGTTCTTCAGATGCACGGGACGGTGAGGAGTGAGAGGACGGCGGAGCGTAGCTGGCGGTTGGGGCTGTAGAAGGAGAGCCATCTGTTGAGGTAGGCTGGGCAGGTCTTGTGGAGTGCCTTGTGTGCATGGATGAGGAGCTTGAAGGATATCCTCCACTATGAGAAATCTGTGCACATTCTTTGCTCGGCTCTTGCTGTTAGTTTGTTGACTTGCCCGCCTCTACCCCTCTGTCAAAACCATGTCCCTCAGGCAATTGGACATCAAGCTTTCCCTGCTGCCCCGTGCCCCTTTGCCCCTGTTTCCATATCTCAGTCTAGGTAAAACCTCAGTCATTGCAATAGTTTCCAGCCGCATAGGCTGGGTTATAGCAGTATCAGCTGCAGAGGTTGTGTGTCTGCTGCAGGGATTGTGGGTGTGTGCACTGACCTTGGGTCTGCCAGGTAGGAGGCCTTTCAAGTAGTGGAACGTCCATGTCTGTGTTTTTGATGTACAAATGCTAGTTGGATGTATGTGTATCTGAACAGGGTACAGTTTTCTTTGCAGACTGTGTCTGTATGTATGTGTGAGTGGGTGTGTGTGTGTGTGTGTATGAGGCACATCTACAGTGTGTCTTTTTCAAGTGTGTCTGTCTTAGCAGATGTTGACGTGACTGTCAGTCACTCTTCTTGGCCTCTCCTCTCCGTACAGGAATCTGTAGGATCACTTGCTGTAACAGGGTCTGCTCTGTGCAGAATAGTCAGGTGCTACTCGGCACACGGCAGACGTCTGAGCGAAATCACGTGTGAAGTTCTACTTCTTCCAGACAGTTTGGAAGAAATTGGCAAGTTTGAGCACGACTTCCAAGTATGTGAGTGCCCACAAGCACCGAGGGCTATTTGTATGTCAATGTTTGAAGGGGTTGCTGCACTCTCTCATCAACGGTGTGTTGATGAAGATTATGCTATGATGTGAAGCCTACATGAAGGATTCCAAGAGACTCTTGAAGTCATTCTGCTCTATTTGTCACTTCAGCAGGAAGGGGAGAACAAGATGAGCGAGCAGAAAAAGCAAGAAGATGCCAGAGAAAAGAAATAAGAGTGATACAGAGAGAAAAAACACAAAGGGTGGAGTAAAGTAATTAATAGATATCAGCCAAAATATGTTATGTTATATGTTATAAAGGGATTTATATCGCGCACTGCTACTCAAGAGTGTCCTGGCGCGTGGGGAAACAGTAACATGGGAGGCGGCAAGGGCTAGATGGATTGTTTAAACAGATGAGTTTTTAGGCGTTTTTTGAAGATGGGCAGTTCCTTAGTGTGCCGAAGGTCATCTGGTAGAGCATTCAACAGAGTGGCAGCCTTAACCGCAAAGGACTGCCCCCCAAGACATGCTCTCTGAAATCTGGGGATCACCAGCCGTCTTTGCAGGGCCGAGCGAAGTGGCCGGCTGGGTAAATAGAAGGCAAACCTGGCACTGATAAAAGCAGGGCCCGAGCCGTGTAGTGCCTTGTGAGTCATGGTAAGAGCTTTAAACTGCACACGCTGAGCAACGGCCAGCCAGTGTAGGTTGCTTAGCTGCTTGCGAACGCTTAGGCACCTCGGGATGTTGAATAAAAGCCTAACTGTAGCATTCTGAATAACCTGCAGCTTTCCCAGGAGATATCCTGGCATGCCGAGGTAGAGGGCATTGGCATAGTCTAGGCGAGACAAGATGAGCGCCCTGGCCATCGTCTCCCTGGCAGAGCGGGGTAGCAGGGGAAAAAAACCTTCTCAGGGCTTTGAGTGTGCCAAAGCACACCCCTGACAGTCTCTTGATCTGCTCATGAAAGCCTAGATCGCCCCCAAACCAAATTCCCAAATTCTTGGCAACTCCACAGTCTCCCGAAGGGCATGGAAACCCAGGAGGCCAGAGAGACTCTCTAAAAGCAGGGGGGGAAATGGCCATAGAAGAGCACCTCAGATTTCTCTATATTGCACTTCAGGCTAGCCTGGGCTAACCATGAAAATACCCATGACAAACACCAATTAGCCACCTCAGTATGAAGATCATCACCCTTCCACGTGAAGAGAAGCTGGGTGTCATCGGCGTAAGCCATAATTTTGGCGCCCAGCTTCTCCGCCAAGTAGATCAGGGGTGTAAGGTAAACATTGAACAAAAGAGGGCTCAATGTGGACCCCTGAGGAACACCGGTGTCCACTCTACTATCCGATGAGGAGAAGGGGGGCATCCACACCTGTTGGGAGCGGTTGTCCAAGAAGGACTTGACCCATTCCCAAGCCGTGCCTGTTATGCCGATGTCAGACGGGCGGGAAGGGAGGTGGAGATGGGGTACCGTATCGAAGGGGGCAGAGAGGTCGAGTAAAATCAGAGCCGCCCTGCTGCCCGCGTCCAGGCACTCCCTGATGGCCGCCGCAAACTCCACTAGAGCTGTCTCGGTGCTAAATGATGTCCTAAACCCGGATTGCGCCGGGTGAAGAGGTCCAGAGGATGCCACAAATCTCTCAGGTTGTTTAAAGGCCACTTTTTCACACACCTTAGCTAAGGCTGGAAGAAGGGAGATGGGTCGATAGTTGGCGAGAAGTGTGGAATCAGCTGACAGTTTCTTAAGGAGAGGGAGGAGTTTGGCATGTTTCCATTGCAGGGGCACTCTTCCAGATTGCAGGGAGTTATTAACCAGCACCATGACCTCCGAAGAGACTATCTCTGCCACCCCACTCAGGACCCTAGCCGGGCAGGGGTCTGCAGGAGAACCAGATTTTAATGATTTTAGGATGGCAAAGACGTCTCTCTCATCTGCAGAGATAAAATGCAAGAACTGGTTGGGTGTGGAGAAGCAAGGGGCAAGTGTTATGGATGTTGAGTATTGCGCTAAGGGGGTGGTCCGTAGGCTATCTTGTATTTTCTGTATCTTACCAATAAAAAAAAGTAGATAGATCGTCGCACCATTTGGATGAGATAAGGAGGGGTGGCGAGTTCAGCAGCAGGTGACAGGAAGCTGTGAACAATGGAAAAAATGTCCTTGCTGTTATTCTTGGCTTTATAAATTCTATCAGCAAAAAAATTGCCTTAGGCTTCTTTAATGGCAGCGTAATACTCCCTCTGGGCGGCACGGAGTGCCATCTTAGCACGGGGGCAGTACTCCTGGCGCCATCCCTGCTCTAATTTTTTACATCCTAGTTTCAGTGATTTAAGGGAATCGGTGAACCATGGCTGAGAGGGAGAGCTCCGTGGAAGGCATCTCGAGGAGAACCGAGGGAGAGAGTTGATGGCCTGGCTAATCCAGGTCGAAAACCCTTCCACCGCTCCATCAAGATTTGAAGCATCGTCCGGGCGCGTGAGGGACCGTGCTCTGTACAGGGCCGGGATGTTAATCTTCTTAGGATACTGTCCAGAAGCCATGCCAGCCGGCAAATGAGAACTGCCAATGTTCCATGAAAAGCTAACCAAAAAGTGATCCGCCCAGGTGACTGGCCTGGGCGCTGACACATTAAGCTCGAAGTTGGAGCATACTAGATCTAATAAGTGACCGCATTTATGAGTGGCAGCAAGGACCCGCTGGGTCATATTGGTCAAATTACATAGATCCGACAGGTACCTCGTCCCTTGGGCCAGCGGGTTCTCCAGATGAATATTAAAGTCTCCTAACAATAGAAACCTGGAGAACCGGAGCACTCGCAAGGCAATAACCTTGTCGAGAGATTTAAGAAAGGTGCTTGGCGGGCCCGGGGGGCGGTAGCCCAGTAAACCACCCAAAGTAAAGTGCGGAGTTATCTTCAATGAGAACTCCAGCGCTTTGCCCTCCATAATCTCACCCGTGAGTTCTTTGGTGAGCGTCCACGTTTCTCTGAACACTAATGCAACACCACCCCCTCTACCTAACTGACGGTTGACCCTTACTATCTTATACCGCTGAGGGATAGCTAATTCAACCACTGGGGAGCACGAATCATTTAACCAGGTCTCAGTGATAAAAAGGAGATCCAATTGTTCGTCCACAATCAGCTCATGCGCGTCCGCGGCGTGTTCCGTCATCGACCGTGCATTGATGAGAGCCGCACGAATATTAGATTTCCATACTGTGGTGGGGGGGGGGCGATCAGGCTGGTTCATGAGAAAGTGAAAGCGGCATGAGGGGCAGGTCCTCGACCTATCATTAAGGACCTCCCACTCACTGGCAGTGCAACAGGAAACATTGTCTAGCCTTAGTAATGTCTCCCGGTCATAGGAGATCCTTTCTGGCGCACCCCTGGCCGTGTCACGGCCAGCGTTCCTGGCCCTGTGCGCTGCCGAGTCGCGGACGGGCGCAGATGGGCTTACCTTAGGCGCACATTGGCGCGCTTTTGGCGCGCCCGCTGCGCTCGTCCGCTGGGCGCACGAGGACACATGCACGTTTTATGGCGTGCACCCCCGAGCAGCTGGACCGCTAACTTCGGTCCAACCGCTCTTCAGGATACACCCAAAATGGCGCCCGCCCTCCACACAATCGGCACCAACAGCCGCGGTAGACCGGGGCAGGGGAGGCCACAAAGAAAGGTAGGAGATGCTCTGACAATAATAGATTTTAAAAAAAACGAAGCTTCAAAGTGCAAAGTAACAGTGGTTAAAACATATTCAGCACCTGCATCTAAATCATGCAAGAGCAGTCCGCGTGATTCCAGCACCAAATGTCATCAAGGTTTAAAATGCAAATGCTGTAAATGCTGCCCCTGGCTGTCGCAGTACCCCCAGTGGGAAACAGGAGCTGCCACCACCTGATTAGCCCACCATGTGAAAGAAAGAAATTTGTAGGGGAGGGAGCGAGAGTTCTAAAAGATGGCCAGGAAAAGAAATTAACATTATTTATAACTTGCCAAAAGTTTAATTCTATTTTCTGAGCTAAAGATGTGAATGTGAGTCTTGAAGAGTTATAGGTGTAAAGTGCTGTTTAGTGGTGCCAATATTTGAGCCAACGTTAGAGCTATGGATCTGAACTAAATGGAGGGATCAATGTATTTTCCTATGGGTTACCACTTTCAGCTCTAGTGAGATAGTTAAGAGGTCCCAGGTTCCCTCCTTGATAAGTGGGTTTATACACATACAGCACAGATCTGTGTTATCTATGTAGCATACATATTAATCCCAGTAAGTGCTATTGGGAATGTCCCTTTCTAGTGTTCTTTCAATCAACAATTTTTCTGCTTTTTCCCCTCCTGGTTTTCCGCTGATCTATGTGCTAGCCTAAAGACTTTGATCCCTTTTTACACTGCCATTGAGTGCCAATATGCTGTGCTTGTCATATACATACTGGTGATTAGTGATTAGTGTATATATGATTGGCTAAATTCCATTTCTAGAAGTCAGACATATACCACGGGCATGTAACTCAACACCTTCTTCATGGGCCTGCAGAACTGGTTGTGCCACCCACGGAGGGAAGCTTCTTGCCAATGTTTTGCATTTCTCTTACTATATCTGAGTACTCCCTGGGGACAGGGGTCGGTGTCGGGAAGAGGTAGGGCATGTACGTGTCTTCGCCACATACACTGGTAGTGAATGGAACCGAGTGGTGTGTTTGGTATGGTAGGTCCTGCTTCTCGTAATGGATTGGCATGAGGGACCAGTGGAAAGGCTATTGAGCTGGATTTCCTGCATGCCGAAGACTATAGGCAGTATAGTTTTTGATATAGATGATTTCTTAAAGCAGCGACCCCTGACCTTGCCTGGTAGGTCACCCCCCCCCGATGCAGCTGCACCAGCCCTTGTGCCTGACCCTAGTTCCTGCCTCAGACATTTCTGCTGCACATTCCTGGGTGCTGTTTTTTCCCTCACCGCCCCCTGCCCGCAGTCTGCTTTCCCGCCGCTGCTGCCCCTGCGGCCCCGCCCCCGCGCCCATTCGCTTAAACCTGCCTACCGCATCCCAGCTTCTCCGCCTCCCCCTCCCTGCTCCCTTTAATCTGGAGACATAGCGCAGTGAGGAGAGCGACCCCCGACCTTGCCTGGTAGGTCGCTACCCCCCACCCCAGCTGAGGCTTCACAAGCCCTTGTGCCTGACCCTCGCTCCTGCCTCAGACATTCCTGCTGTCCATTCCTAGATGCCTTTTTTTTCCTCACCCCCCTGCCCACAGCCCGTTTTTCCGCCGCTGCTGCCCCTCCGGTCCCACCCCCCCGCGCCCATTCGCTTAACCGCTGCCTCCAGCCCCTCAGCTACTCCGCCATCCCAGTTACCCTTCAAATGGAGGCCGCTGCGTGACCGCACAGTGGATGCTTGCAGCGGGCGCGCCTAAGGCAAGCCCGTCTGCGCCTGTCCGTGCCTGGACCGCGCCCAGCGCCAGAACTCCTGGAACCCGCGAACGCCACAACACCAGACTCCACTACAATGCCAGCAGCCTCCACTCACTTAGCGCCAGCCGAAACCACACCTGCTTCCAGGCCGCCCTGAAACCGACCCACGGACCCTTCTCCTGCCGCACCTACAGCTACTTGTGTTTAGAAAACAAAAAGATTTACCTCTAAGAGTTTTTTTTGTATGTCTAGAGGTGTAAGTCATACACAGTATTTGTTAAAATACCCCTCACACACCAAAAGGGCCCTTGGTGTCATGCTTCATCATCGGGGTCTTGCCGCCCCGCTGTGGTACGGGCGCTCTACGACTGGCGACTACCCTGGAGCACTTCAAATTTGTAAGTTCTATGTGAGGTGTATTTGTTGTGAGTGAAGTAGCGTCAGGGGTGAATTAAAAGGTGATATTAGAAAATACCTGGCCTTATGGATTCAAAAAACGTTATTGGTCATAGGCTGGTACTGTTAAAAGGGGTGTGTCGGAGGGACCATGCTAGTAATGTGCTGGCTCTCCTGGGGGTGTCAACATGTTTCAAAGCTGTAAGAGCTCCTTCGTCAGGATGGAGTAAGATCCCTCTGTCACTCACTATGTTGCTATCAATATGTGAAGAGGAATATATACAAGTGATTTCAAATGAAATACCTATGTGGTACGAGTATATGTTTTAGCTCTGCCAGTATTTCTGAGAATAAGCTAGAAACGTAAGGAGTCAATGCCCCATGAGCCTTTGGGTCAAGAGGTAAATGAAACTTTCATATGAAGTCATTCAGTCCTCGCTTCCTCTCTTGCCATCCCCGTGCACCTGCAGCTACACCAGCGACAGAACCACCAAACCAAGCTTACAGCATTGAATAAAAGTTATCATAAGCAAGTAAGCTTTACCAATTTTTAACGGTGAGGATGATCTGTGTGCATTCTCACAGGGTCCATAATTTGTGCATTTTGTATAGCATGTATTGGAAGTACATTCACATTTAGGTTTCATCCATTCTGTTAGTTTTAATTGGGTTTTGGTCTATTTCTCAAGTGCACACAAATTTCTTCTCTGAAAAGAAAGCAACCTATGATGATAAGTGGGTTTGCTGGCGAGTACCAGTCAGCATCCCCCTTGGTGTTGCAACCGTGAGGTGCTTTCTTTCCTTCCCACACTTTTTTTAGTTTATGGGTGGGTCTTTGATGAAAGTTTATTCTTGAATTAGGATACACCGCAGCATAGCGACCAGTAGGTCCTTGAGGGAGTCATGGATGAGGTTATAATACCCCCTCGTGCTGCAATTATAATTTTTGTTGTATCTATCCAGGGACAGCCCTTTGATTGATCTCCTCTTTGGAGCCAGACCAGTGAGCGGAAGGTTTATCTACCAGTGTACTTGTGGAAGAACTTAACGAGGTGTGGCTGCAGGACTCCGACTTCAAGATTTTGGACATTTCCTCCCTTTGAGGCTAGCTCACAACACAGACCCCATGATATTTGGATGGATGCACCGAGTGACATCTGTGTCCCCTTCCAAAATGGGAATTGCTGCTATATTGAGTCCAACAGGGACCCATTACCCAAGTCAACACACTCACTATAATGGGTGCTGCTGAGACACGTCTGTCACCTGACAGTTCTTTACTGAATGCCCCCTCAGTGTGAGCCTTGTGGCAAGTTATCCCTTTTAGCTTGAAAGAATATTCCTTTCCTTTTGTTCTGACTTGAAATCCAGTTCCTTCTTTGACTGTGTCATACCCCTGGGAATGTTTTACTGTTTCTATGAATTAAGTAACTGTGTATTCTGTACAACGTTAACTGTCAGAATATGGGAATTCGGTTCACATGCATCATCAGGAATTGTTGGCCTGGTTCCTAACTAGCTCACAGTGCCCCATCTGAACCCCCTAAACTTACTAGGATACCAGATGGTTAAGAGTTTTATGACCCCGACGGCCTGCACTCACTCCAAAGAGGCCTCGAGTAAATGATGTGAAGAACGGGCAGGTTATTTCACATTCAAAGTATTCAGGCAAGCCTGGCAGTAGGCAGAATACTGGCTACTGATGTAGAAACTCCAAGTATGAAGTTACCTGTAAGTAACCCAAAACTGAGCTCCTTCAAATGCATCTCTTTAAACGCTCTTAAAACTTTAAAATCAGTCAGGCTCCTTGATTGACCCATGCCCCCCTAAACTGCTAGCTGCAGGGGCTGATATCATTAATCCACTGGTCAATAAGATTCTTAATTCATCTCTAGTAACAGCCACGGTTCCTAGAGTTTGGAAACCGGCAATGATTCTACCCCTTTTATAAACACAACAGCAGATCCTGCCGCCCCATCTAACTACTGACCCATTTCCCTGCTGGCAGCTTTTTCCAAGATACTATAGAAGCAGGTAAATGGACAACTGTAGAAATATGTGGAGATTAATGGCCTTCTCCACCCGAGTCAATCAGGCTTCAGGGCCCAGTACAGCACAGAAACGGCTCTAGTAGAGGTATATGAATTATTGGATCTGTCGGCAGCGTTCCAAACAGTCCTGCTGCTCTTCTCTTTCTTCGTCGTCAGGAGATAAGAGTGAAAGAATTAGCCTAGAGATGGTTAAAATCATTTTTAGAAAACAGAAGACAACAAATCTGGATTCCCCCTGTTCTGCAAGTCGTCAAAAGGTGGATACAGGGGTCCCTCAGGGATCCGCGTTGAGCCCTACACATATTTATCTCACCCCGCTGATCCAGCTAGCATTAAAATTAGAAGAAAAGGTGATTTCCTACACGGATGACACACAGTTGCTCTTCTCCTGTAATAAGGGAACAGATTTGGAGAGCTCTCATGTTAAAACCTGTCTAACCACAGTCTTTCATTCACTTGCGAAAATGCAATTGAAATGTAAAGAGCATAAAACTGAAATTTTCTTCTTTGGGAGGGGAGGGGCAGACGATGTACCCCCGCTGGATCCCCAACAGATCTGGTAAAAGATTTGGCGATTTGGTTTGATAATACGCTGTCATTTAGTCCCCAAATTGACAGGTTGGTTGGAACATACTTTGGGATCATGAGATCTGAGAAGGTTCCATTCCTAGAAATTAGTCATTCAGGCATTGATCACGTCCCGTATCGACTATGGCAATTCCCTTTATGTAGACCTTCAGGAATATCTCCAGGACGAACTTCAGGTGATCCAGAATGCGGCAGTTCGACTCCTGCTCAATCTCCCAAGACGGTCGCGCATTAGGCTGCATCTTCGGGATCTCCACTGGCTGCCCATTAGGGAGAGAGTGAAATGCAAGTCTATGGCACTGGTTGATGCAGCCCTGTATGGCAAAGGACCTACCTACTTAAGTATCAGATTTAGCATCTACAACCCGTTAAGACAGCTACTAACTACCAGTACATTTCTGACAAGGACCCCTAGGATCCACAGACAGCGAGCAGGAGGTAGATCACTCACTTAATTGGGTGTGGCAGCTTGGAATCAGCTCCCGCTGGAATTACCCGCTATAACGATCCAGGGCTGTTTAAAAAGAAGCTTAAAAGCTAGTTCTTCTAGGTAAACTGAGCTTGTTTTCTCTCAGGCCTTCAGCTTGTGCCACACCGGGACACTCCCTGGAGTAGCTGCACACTATATAAGTCTCGTGAAAACAGATCTACCCTTTTGTTGTTTACTTTTGCAAGCCCAAGGTAGACACAAGAAAGTTACAAATTGACTTTTTAAAAATGTATTGAAACAATTGTAATCTTGGATAAAAATAGTGTGCTGCAATTATTTAGCAAAAAACCCGAAGCGCTGTAACCAGCATTACAAGAATGGTGATAAAAATAAACAGTTTGTAGTGATTTCCCTTTTGTGCCCACTTTGGCTTTCCCTTAGTTTTGCGTTTTAGAATTTTTAGGCTGCCCCTGGTCGCTCTGCATAGCCACATATAACACATTTGCGTTTGCGATATTATTTTGAGAATATGCTGTACATGTTTGTTATTCAGGGACTCTTCGTGGGATTACATCTACACATTTTGTGCAAGGTCGTCTAGAATACATAACTTGGTATACTGTTTTCTTTGCTGGTTTAGCAACAGCGCCTAATATTTAGCCACAACATGGTGGCATATCCAGCACAATAGTTTTATCCTAAAAATGGTGTTACGTACCGTTGGATGCAGAGAGGAGAATTCCGTCAAACAGGACTGTTCTGGAATGACAGCAGTGCCTTACATGCAACCCTGTGTTAACTAAGTTTACACTCATTATACCGACCACCTTACTACATCGACCACGTAATGGGGCTTGGACCAATTCCAGAAATCGCAAATATATCCCTGTGCTCACAAAAAAGGGTAGAACTAGACAGATATATAATTTGCAATGATTGGGATGTTTGTCCTGTGTAGTCTGGTAGTAATTCAAATTACTTTGTTTAGTTGCATCTGCCTAATGATCGCAGCACATTTGCTTCATAATAGACTACGATAGTTTTAATAAATGTATTGTAAACTTTCTTTGTGTCTTTCTTTTTTTTTTTTTTGAAAACCTTTATTGTGCATCACCAGCAAACAGTTACAGGCCTACAACCACCTGGCCGGCCTCGGCTACGATAAAAAGCATAACAGCAAATTTATGGTCACTCAGTGGCACATCAATAAAAATAGCAAGCATAGCAAGCAGCAATAGAATCATAGCAACCACCGAGTGTCAGGAAGAATTAAGGTTCATTTTAAATATTATAGAATATAAAGGATCAAATGCCGCACAATCTAGCTAAGGAGTACCGAGTGGGCAACGCGTGCAGCAGAGCAATTGAACAGCTAGTATTTTCAGAGTACCGGTACTAAAGACCATCAATGGGTGAATCATAAACCATACAGGCTACATACCAGTCACCGGCCATCCCAGGTACATCTAGCAACCCCTACACCTCCCACAGAACCGCAAGAAGCGGAGAACAGCGAGAGGCACCCAACCGACCCAGCATAACGATCCAAAAGAATGAGAGAAAAGAAAAAGAAAGGAAGAAACGCATGAGAAAGGAAGAAAGAGAAAAAGGCCCATAGTAACTTAAGGAAAACAAAACAAGAACCCCAACCTCCGACCCCCCACCCTGCACCCCTGCAGAGGCTACGGCCTACCCCCCCCTAGCAGCATGCCTGTCGCCCTCAAAACGAATACCCGAAATTTAGAGAGAAAAACGTAAACAAGAAAGGCCATAGAGAAAGAACAGATAAACCCAAAAGCACCCCCTCTCCAACCCCCCCACCCCGCACGTCAATGAGGCTATGGCCCACCCCTCATCTAACGTGCCCGCCACCCCAGAAATGTCCCAATGAAAGGGAAAAAACGGGGGGAAAAGCAATAATTTCAAACCCCGCCCACCCCCCGCTCACGTCCAGCAGCTCGGGGTCAACCACAAATAGATCAACAAGTCAGCAGACAATAGTGGCATCGTAGTACAGTCCAAAGAAACGTTCTAATCCAATGATTGACCGGGCATCCGTCCCTCAAAACAAGAAGAGTTCACCCCTGGCCCATTTTGACCCTACCGTCGATCCGCGGCCACTGATAGTGAGCAATGCAGTACAACTTCGGACAAGCAAAGTGACCAGTTAGACAAAGTAGAACCAACTCCATGAGAGACCCCAGCGACAACGGGCCAAAGAAGCAACATTTCCAGCAGTAAAGGCGCAACAGCAGGGGATCTGGCCAAACTCCCATATCGCAACACGCCAAAAGCAACGTAGGATGGATGGACAAAGGAGCAATGCCCAGGAAACAATCCGTTCGCAGTACAGTTCCAGGCTCCAATGCCCCACACACGGAAGCAATCGATGCAGATTCGTAGTCAACACCAGGCAGAGCCCCCCGTGGAGCCAGCGATAGGTACACAGCAGCTTCATCCGGTGGCAGTGGAGAGCCACTACTAACAGCAAACTCTTCCAGATCGTCGAGGCCAGCTTCCAGCGATGAAGTGAGAATAGAGTCCAATTTCCGTCCGAGGTTACTGGCTTCCCTTACCCAGGCAAGGTGGAGAGTGCCCAAGGCAACAATAATGTCCCAAACCATAGGTTCCATCGCGTTTGGCCGGCATAAACTCCCTCACACTCAGAGTAGTTTCCACTCCAACCGGCCCCAGCAGTCCCCACCGTCTCAACTGGCCAGAGAGCAATAAAAGAGCCACCAATAAAAGGGGGGGACCAACTCCATATTAAACTGCTCCGAGCAGTCCGCCATTTCCACTATAGCCACAGGCAAGTCACTCAGTCTGTAGGCACTCAAGAGAAGGCACAGGCATCGGTAGCACTATGTTGCTGGTAATAATATTACCAGGGACAGACTCGCCATCCACGTCCAGGATTGCCGACCTGCCGGACACTGCGGTCCGCGGGAGCACAGGTCTGTCCCCGTACGCTCGGTGCTTTACATACGATCCAAAATGGCGACCACCCGCCCATCCAGCCAGCCCACACAAAGCTCCCCGAGAACAAAGGAGCAGTCGCACTGGCCAGTGGCGTGGAATTTACAGGCGCGCGGCCGTATCCCGGGCAGCGCTGTTGTTGATCATCGTGTATAAATTCCTGTGCTTTGTGGGTCTCCATTGATAGACACAGCGACCCAGGCTGTGCAACTACTCGCCTCATTTTTATTAAATGTGCTAAGCTGATCAATAGCTTTTAAAGCGGCTCTCCGCTTTTTTTACATTTGCTTCGTGTGTTTTAACATTGTATTTGTAATTCTATCTCGCCTCAGTGCTGTACCATTCTCGCGTTTAGCGAGTGCTGCCTACCTGATTCTCCACGCTCCAGACCCCGGTCCGCCTCGGCTGAGTGCCGCTTGTGCGGAGGGTCGCTTGCAGAGCGCCGTTGACCCGCCTCATTTCCCCACTTCCGCCCTGCCTTACACAGTGCAGGTCAGCGGGCTAGTGGTTAAACGCCCCTCCCACATAAAATGCCGGAATGGCGGAAGCGCAGCGGACGAGCGCAGCGGGAGCGCCGACGTCGCGCCGAAGTCAAGCCTAAGTCCTGCCCGTCTGCGCCCGTCCGCGCCGGGTCGCGCCCAGCGTCATTCCACCCTGCCCCCACACTCCGCTACTCTTCAGCGGACCTATGCTCTCTACAACACCCTGTTCCGCTGGCCCCTGAGGCCGTCAGGAGGGCTGAGGATTGCAGTATTTCTATCTTCCCCTGCTCGGAGCTTCCTTCCCCGCCTGATCCCGCTCCCTCTGAATCCCTTTCCCCCACTCCCACTATCACCACCCTTAAGATCCTTTACCTCAATACGCGCTCTATGGTGAAACATCAACTCGAGATTTTCCACCTACTAGATGACACTAAGGCAGACATTCTCTTCCTGTCAGAGACTTGGCTGACGGAAGACTCTGTACCCGATATTCTCACCGCTCTCCCCAACGGCTACTACATCCTGCATGTCAATCGCCCCGGAGGGCAAGTTGGCGGCGGGGTTGCTGCTATCATCCGCAAAGAACACGCCTTTTCCATGCTAGATTGCACCCCTATCCCTCACTCCCAAACCCTTGTCATTTTGCTTCGCTCACCCTCCACCTCCCTTGTCTGTGTTCTCATGTACAGACCTCCTACTTATATGCCCTCCTTTGCTTCTTTAGTTGGGGAACTCTTTTCCCAGCTCCTTATTAACCACTCCAAAATTCTTATTTTGGGTGATTTTAATTATTGGCCTTCTGACCCCCAAGAGAGCCGACTGTCAGAACTGTTTACAGAAACTCTTACCAGCCTGAATTATCAGCAGCTGATCTTTACTCCCACTCATTGTAAGGGCCACATACTTGACCAGGTTTGGTTGGCTAATCTTGACTCTTCGCCCCCCCTGGTCACTCCCTGCACCTGGTCCGACCATTATCTTGTTTCCTTTTCGGTCAACCTGCCCAGCTTTCATCGTCCTCTGCGCCCCGCTGGCACCATGGCCCGTAATTGGAAGAATGCCAACATGACTACTCTCCATTCGCTCCTGGCAGCTTCAACCCCTTCTGTTCCTGAATCTGTTTCCCTCCAAGCTTCTACTCTTGAGTGTTGGCTGAAGGCAGCTATCGATGTTGTAGCCCCTCCAAAGCCCATTAAAATCTCCCGCCCCCACGACGCCCAGCGTTGGTTCTCGGACCAGCTCAAATTGGATAAGCTGGCCCTTCGCCAGGCTGAACGTCGCTGGCGCCAGAAGTACGACCCCGTACTCAAGATTGAATTCACCACTCTATTAAATAAATACAAATCTTCTATTTTAGAGGCCAAGACCTCCTACTTCTCAGGCAGGATCCTGGAGTCGGCTTAAAAAGCTAAGGACATCTTCTCTATTGTCAATGAGCTCTCCCTCCCTGACCGTATCACCCTCCCGCCTGCTCCCACCCAGGCTTTGTGCGATGAGCTCAACTCTTTCTTTCTAGACAAGATTTCTACAATTAAAAATAACATTCTCCCGCCTTCTTCCTCCAACTCTTTCCCTCTCCCTCCCGAAAATGCTCAGACCTTCCACACCTTCCCTCCTATTTCTACCACGGAATTTCATAGCCTCCTTCACAAAGTTAGCTCTGGCTCCCCTAGGGATTGCTGCCCTCCACACATCTTTAAAGAAATCTTTGGGCGTTGCCCTGATCCTGCCCTGGCTCTTCTCAACTCTTCGCTGACATCAGGGGTTGTTCCTGAGGCTTTTAAGCAGGCCATTGTGTTACCTATCCTGAAGAAGCCTAGCGCAGACCCTCTTGAGATGAGTAACTACCGACCTATCTCTCTCCTCCCCTTTTTGGGAAAGATCTTGGAGACATACGTAACCAAGTGCCTCAGCTCCTTTATGGAAACTTCTTCCTTCTTGGACCCTCATCAGGCTGGCTTTCGCCCACTACATTCCACAGAGATGGTGATTGCTGCAGTGATGGACACTCTTAGATCCGGCGCCGACAATAACATCCCCCAGGCTCTTGTCTTGTTAGATCTATCGGCGGCTTTTGACACGGTCGATCATACCATCCTGATCGACCGTGTCAATAACGCCGGCATCCGTGGGACCGCCCTCGAGTGGGTTCGCTCTTTCTTACACGGCCGCTCCCAGGCTGTCCACCTTTCTACTTTCTCTGCCCCTTTCTCTCCCCTCACCTGTGGTGTTCCCCAGGGTTCAGCCCTCTCCCTGCTCCTCTTTAATTTATACATGCAACCACTTTTGGCGTCCCTTCGTCACTCCTCCGCCACCATTTACAATTATGCAGATGATCTGCAATTGATCTTTCCCCTGGACACTTCCCCCACCTCCGGTCTTAACATCCAAACTACAATGTTACATATTTCTGACTGGATGGCTCATAGCCAACTTAAGTTGAATCCGTCCAAAACGGAACTCGTTCTGGTGGGCGGCTCCACTAACCCCTGGAATGACAACTTTTGGCCATCTTCCCTTGGCGCCCCCCCTCGTCCAGTCAGTACCGTGAAAAGTCTAGGAGTGATCATCTCGGAGGATTTATCCATGAAATCTCAGATCTCTGCAGTCACATCATCCTGCTTTTTCCAGCTGCGCAGGATTCACAAGATCTGTAGATTCTTAACCAGAGAGGCACTCATTCTTACCATCTTGGCCCTGGTCATTTCCAGGGTGGACTTTTCTAACATCTTGTATGCGGGGATTCCCGCTTACCAGCTTCAAAAACTCCAGTTAATCCAGAATCAGGCGGCCCGCCTGGTGTTTCGTCAACCTAAACACCAGCATGTCTCCCCTCTCCTGAAGAACCTTCACTGGCTCCCTGTGGCCAAACGGTGCTCCTTCAAACTTGGTTGCACCGTGTTCAAGTCCCTTAACAAACACGCCCCCGAGTTCATTTCCTTCAAATTCAGGCGATACCTCCCATCCCGTAACCTTCGATCCTCTGCTAACAATCTTCTTTGCATTCCACCGATTCGCCGAAAAAAACACGGTGGCCTCTGTCTCTCTTTTCTTGGCCCCACTTTTTGGAATTCCCTTCCTGTGCCCTTTCGTCACTGCCCTACTTATGATTTGTTTCGTAAAACCCTGAAAACTCACCTTTTTAAGCTGGCCTTTGAGTAATGCTCCCTGCCTCAGTTTGCTATGTCTGTTTTGAGCGCCAAGAAACCGTTCCGGTGTACGTGCGCGGTACAAATTGTTTTACATAACATAACATAACAGCGCTCGTCAACCCCGGCCGTCCGAGAGGTTCCGATGCTGCCTCCAGTAGTTCCCAGCCTCGGATGACCTGGCCTGCCAAGCCGCGTCCTCGGGTGTCGTCAGCAGCCGTCACCAACCTCCGGCCCCTCGGCCAGCGGGCGGACTCAGTCGCGGTCCAGGCAGAAGGAGCAAAACGGGAGGGTTGCCGGACGAATCGAAGCTCCGGAGTAACAGCCGGGCAGGCACCACTTCTTCCGACGCCTCACCAGGTGAGTCCCGAGCTTGTGCAAGCGGGGGAAGGCAGGATGACATCAGGATTTGTATCGTGGCGAGCGGAGCTCACAAACTAGGCAGCCATCTCGCCTCGCGCTCGGCCACGCCCTTTGTGTCTTTCTTATGTTCACTGTTGGCATGCATGAGTGAGTAAGTGAGTAACAAAAGGGGGATCCGTTTCTACAGTGCCCTTGGGGATAGAGGGTCATGTTTGAAGTTACTGAAATCACCTATTACTCTGGGAAGATTAGGCATTCAGGTGAGGCACCGTGAGCTAGCAGGATTGGGCAGACAGGTACTGACGTTGTAAAGAGGCTCAGTCCTTACACTCTGACGTTGTATCATCTTAACACATAGTTCTGCTTTACCAGCGCAATCAGTGCAACAGCTTCAACCATTATAGCATTACTGTGTGGTTATATGATTATATTATTCTACTCATATCTAACACTACCTATCCTATTGAGAGCATAGTGGGAGTACCCTTTGCCAGATACCTTGGTATAGCCTAAACTCCCATACCTGACTGTCATGTATCACAAAGCCAGCCTGTGTAGAATGGTTAGCATCCATCTTTTTGAGACACTTGTCATTAAGTGTAACATAGAATGCATATGATACAATCTTTTTCAAAGAATATATGTGATTTGACAATGCAGTCATGCCATTGTCCACATCAGCCAATGCATTTTCAAATGAATCCTGTCAATTTGTCTTAAGCGTTCAGCAGCGTCTTGCTGAGAAGTTTTCCACAGTTCATTGTAAGTGGCATATATGAACCTGTTAGAATGTGTTGACCTAGGACCCAAGAAGAAATCTTGTAAATCCATGTCATCTGAATGGAACTATTATATTTTCCTTAACTGCAGATAATGTGGAGTGTTGTGACCATTGCTGTGTTGAAGCAGGTGTGGGGTATCAAAAAGAAGAACAGGGAGGCTTGGCAATCAGGAACAGTTTAAATTAATTAAACAATAATGGCCAGGAATAGCAGCCACATCTCCTACAGCTTCTTGCTGGAATTCACTTTGCATTCGGTCCATGGCATGCTTTATTCTGTATGCCCGGTGCAATAAAGTGAAGCTTGTTCCCCTTTGGGCAGGAAATACTGGCACAGTGGGCCATAAATATTGTGTTTAGATACTTTATCCCACTCTTATAGAAGGGACCATAAATACCAACTGGATGTCACATTCTGAGATGGTCCTGGTGTGTTGTGTGTGTTATCTAGGATAACGCTTACTGCTATGCATTGTTTGGGCTTTATCTGATGAGTGCAACTGACTGGCTGCTCTGGCATCGTCCTTGGCCGGAGTGCATGCTCTCAGCTGTGCATTTATTTGAGTTTGAGTGTATGCATCTGACTTGTTTCTTTAGGTATTAGATCCTGGGACCACGTGTGATTTTTCTGTTGCAATCTTCCTGGTGTGTTTGAGGATTGTTCCATGTCTGGTGTTTCCATCCAGGTAAGTGCTAGGGATGAACAAAGGACAACTGTGTTGTGTTGATTTGATAAAGGGTCACTCTGTAACCGTAACAAGTGTTTTATGGTGATTTAGGCAGTGCAGACAACAGTTGTTCTCTGGTGTGCTGGACTCCTAAGAGCGGGCCCTTTCTATGAATTAATCCAAATCTAACACCCACCCCCCCTAATTGCGTTATCTACTACCCTGGCTGTTTGTGTCCGTGTCTTGAGCAGGGACGGTTCCTGTTTCTGGCTTGTGGTGTGAGTGTTTCCCTTGGCATTGTGTGTCCTAATCAGGTGCATTCCCTCTATTTTCAGGGTAGCTTTCTTTACGCAGGCCCATATTAGTTGCATGGTGCTGCACAGCAAGAGCAAGATTGCAACCACTGGTAACGAGGCCTTGCATAGGCCTGCGATCCACTTTGGTACCCAGGTAAACAAACCTGTAAACCATGCTATGTTTGGGGCACCTTCTTTAATCATGATCTGCTGTACGTTGTACAGTAGTTGGAAGGTGATTGACACAGTGCTTAATTTGAGCCGGTGCTTTCCGGTGCTCAGCACCGGCACTTAATTGGTTTCCGGTGCTCGGCACCTAATTGTCAGCACCATTCTTAGAACTGTCTAACACATGGTGGTATTGCTCATCAAATTTAGAGATGAACAGAACAACAGTTGTTTGGGAATACAATATACATTAAAATAATGCTAATACTTGCATTCCCGCAATTCCTTTAGCTTTGGGGAGCTGGAATAATCTGAGCTGTGGCATTTACATATGAGAGAGATGG
This sequence comes from Lissotriton vulgaris, assembly GCF_964263255.1. Lineage (NCBI taxonomy): Eukaryota > Metazoa > Chordata > Amphibia > Caudata > Salamandridae > Lissotriton > Lissotriton vulgaris. The sequence goes on along the minus strand of NW_028251874.1, from coordinate 1,394,169 downwards.
TTAGTAGTTGCTTAGGCAGTGATGACAAGGGCGATGGGTGGTCCAAGCTGAAGTGGCCTTCAGGTTAGAGCCCTGGCACTTAATATTTTACAAATTAAGCACTGGATTGTCCAGGTCTTTCATGGGGATGAAGTTGCAGCACACTGTACCTATCTTGGTGCATACACCCCCTTGCATTGTGGTATTAAGTCCAAGACATTCCGGTGCTACATCACAATGAGGCAGATGGTACACATTTCTTCTTTACGTTTAGGCAAGTTTAAGTGGTGTTCATCATTTTCAGCTGTTCCCACCTGATGATCTGCAGCCACCGACACACCACTATTCCGATATCCACGACTATGTCCTGGATCACAACCTCAGCATCTTATTCCTCACCGAAACATGTCTCATTCAATCTACATATGTTGAGCCTGTCTGGGCTCCCCCTCTAGGATATCTCATTCAAAGATGCGATAGACCCTGCGGCAGAGGAGTTGGTATCACAATCATTCACAGAACCTATATTAAGTGCATTCTGTCCCTTGGCCATATTTAGGATGGTGAAAACATGCCATTTATACTGCATTTTAGCAAAACTTTTACATGTTCAGGCTTTCTGATTTATAGACCACCAGGCACCTCTAAACAGTACAGGGAATCTCTAATAGAGCGCCCTATATTGTACTCAATTAATCAATCAATCAAATAACTTTATTTGCACTTGGTGATCGCATAAAAGTACAAAGAAATATCACAATACAAATTGATCGAAAAGCATTTAGAATCCGAAGTTAATTAATTATTTTTAAAATAAAAATATTTACAAGAATCCTCGCCACTTAAACTCACAACAATTCATTATGGATGTATACAAGTAAGAAGAACACATTATTACGACAAGCAATTTAAAATGATGCCACATGTATGTAAACACTTCCTAATCCTGTGTTGAATTCTAGTTAACATGTTTAAAGCCATGCAACAATTCATTATCAGTAATTGGGCAATTAACGACAGGCTAATGAAAATGATCAAATAAAACAACCCCCCTCACTAATGAACTTCTCCTAGTCCGAATGACTGAGTATAGCAAATTTGCAGTCATAAAACAGATGAAAGGGCTTTCCAGGGAATTAATTACTGTAAGGGCTGAAGAGTAAGAAAATAGACTCAGTTTTGTTAACATTGCGAGAATGATTTATTTTCTTTCCTTTTTAAAAAAAAAAACAACAGAAGAATAAAATATGAGACATTGTTTGAGTAGACAAGACATCACAAGGACAAAGCAATAGAATATTTAGTTCATGTTCTTAAAATTCAATCTCATCCTTGTTAAAAGATATTGATGCATGTTGTTAGAGACAAAGGAGCGATATGAATCATGCCCTGTGGGCACCCTGGGCAGTGCCTGGTAGAATATAACCGTGACTTTACTTTGATTACATTGCCATCTTTCTAACTCACATTTATTAACAAAAGCCTCTCTTTAATGAGTTTTGGAGAAAGATAAGCATTTAGAGGGTGTTGTGTACTGAAAAGCTAGGCCCAAATCTGTGAAAGACTACTTAACAAATGCTAGTCAAGGAATACTAATGTCTCGGTCTGGGTTGATTATATCTTTTATTATTGCTTGATTCAACATACCCAAGTCCCTTTTCCAAATACACAACCATAAGAGGAGTGGGGCCAGTTTTTTAATGAACTTATCCTCCACTTTCTGCAGAGCACCCAATTCAGCTGTGCCTCATATTTCTGCTCCTTAAGAAGCTATGGATTTTGCCAATTAAACTTCTACCATTTCTTTAATTGTTTTTCTACCCAGTTCAGAGGCAAATTTCCACAGAGCAGCTATGCTTCTTGGCAACAAATTAATTCTGTTTTCTACCATAGCAGACCGATTAAGTTTAGAATCGAAAAAGAGGGCTAGAAAAACAAGCATGTGCAATGCAAAAGGTTTTGCATTCAGTCAAGTCTGGGCTATTGGCACTGTAAAATGACAATGCCTTTTATTTATGTTTTGGATTTTAAAACTGAAATAAAAGGCATTGTCATTTACAATACAAATAGCTAATGCTCTACCAAATGCAAGACCCATTGCATTGCAATATAGGGCCTTTTCAACAGCTTGTTAGATTGTAAATATCGGAGGATGAGACCCGCCTTCAACGTCTTCAAAGTAGCGATAAATAGTGCAGTGAAGAAGATGTGTAAGTATTGTAAATTACCCAGACATGAATTGTGAAGTGAGAGTTGCATATGATCCGAGTTATAAACACTAACAAGGCGCTCCAACACCTTTCGCTCTGTGATTACACTTCTGTGGCTCAGGAGGAAGAGTAAGGGGCTATTTCTTGCCCTCTCCATGATTTGAGTGTGCAGTGTGGTATTGCGTAATGTCATTGCAATCTTTGTCCCAATACAAAGCTTGCGCATTGCAGATGTCGAGACATTTAGAGGTGGATCAGGAAAGCTGATCAAGAGGCTTTGGCAGGCGGATTACGCAGAGTGCCTGTGCCTGTGCACGTGCTTGCCATTTGCTCCCCGAGCTGCCTCGCATCATCGCATCAGACCCGCCACAGCAATACAGAGAGCTTCACACTTCAAAGGAATGCTCTCCCCCGCCTCTCTGCGCAATGCCTCGCTCCCATTTACTCCCCCGTCTCTTTGTGCTTACTGCAATGTGTCCCCCCCATAGCGCTGTTTTTTACGCTTCCGACTTCAAAGGCTAACGCTCCCGCGCCCCCCCTCCCCCATCCTTTCCGAGTGCATCAAGTTAGGCAGCAAAATGCCCGGGCACCCACGCCGCCTCAGATCACTTTCACGGTGCTCAGTCGCCCGCTGGGATGCTTACTGGCTGATGTGGGCTCTAATCTCCTACAGCACAGACATCAGGGAGCGTATGTAAATTTTTTTTAGAACGGTTGCAAGTACAAATAGTACAAACACAACATTTCCCTTCCGTTGATGTTTCTTTTTAATTTTGTCTTTTCCGCTCCACGTTAGGAGCCCTCCTCCCACCCTCCAAGCACAAACACAGCTTTGGGGTTCTCTGCACACATGTACATGCTGATGTGGCACTGCTACAGCTGTATTACACCACCTTCTGGAGTTCTGGACTTTTTGGTTCCGTCCAGAGGTGTCAGGGAACAACACCCGAAGACCCCGGAGTTCCACCTGTCTTGGTGCACAAATAAACAGAAACACGGGCTTCTCGATGGTGGCGTCAAAGACCAAAGGTTTATTACTGCAGGGACACAGAAGTCACAGAAACTACGCATGGGCAGTATCTAGGAGCCTGTTCGATTTGTACAAAAAGGGTTGCTCCTTATATACTGAAAATTGGGCTTCGGGCAAATTCTTCACATGTTAGTACATTCCCAAACCTTTGTGTCCTAAACAATAAATATTTGGCGTTGCACAGGAATCGTCGACAATATCTGATGACACAACATTACGAATGAGAGGTTCCCACTTTTCCATCATAATCTCATGTCAACTTTTCATTCAGGACCCGGACCGCCTCATCGTAAATTTCGTTACCTCCCCCTAATAAAGGCCCAGAAGGAAAGGAGCAGAGCCAGGTGCAGAAGATAGAAAAGCAGGATAAGAGATGTTTGTGGGTTGTAAATGGGCAAGGCTACCAGCTTCGGCCGCCTAATCGTGATCAGGCCAACGGACACGAGAACCAGTTCAGCAGGGCTAGCCTCGGGCAGAGGAGGCAGCCTTTGTCGAGTCATGCAGCTACAGCGTGAAATGGTCTAAGGTGCACGTGTCACTAGAGAGGTGAATCTCCGGCTAAGGCTACGTGTCCTTAATTGAAATGAAGTGATCAGAGGTTATTGCGTATGTGAGGGCAAGAAACAAAAAATGGCTGACATGATCTAAGATGGATGCCATGGGTAGATCAGAAATGTGTTGGTTACAGGAGTACTCTTGCTCGTAGCGTAGCGAAAACACCAGGATATGCTAAATGGATCATTTGCGGTTCGCTGATACCAATATTATGTATTTCCGACAATATTGAAAACACGGGTTCAAATCGTCACGGAACCTCAGACCCTCCTTTTGCCCTTACATAGGCAATTACTCAGTCTATGTCAGAGTCTAATTCTATGCTCATCAGGTCAGTGACATGTTGTTGTATCATCATCCTTTCTCGTGCCTTTTCTCCAAACGCAGGTGGTTTTCTAAAACAGGTTGCAGCACAGAGACTACACAAAGCAGGACCACACTGGATAATCAGGCAGCATGAGAATAGGAATACTAAGATGACACCAATGACCATCAGAACCTTCCATCCCCACGCTGAGATCAGAGTCCAAAACCACTCCATGAAGGACCAGTTTCCCTTGTCTACGTGTATAGAGTCGGAAATCTTGTGTAGCTTAGAGATCGCCTCATAGACTGTTGGAGCATTATTGGGAATAAAGACACAGCAGCTCGATTGGATCATTCTGCATACCCCACCTCGATCTGCAAGTATTACGTCTAGAACCATACGGTTCTGCAACGTCATGAGTCTATCCGCCTGAAGCTCAGCTGTCAAATTGCTAAGGGCACCAGCAGTTTCGGTAATAGTAGATTCAACTACCCGTGTTAGCTGACGTATGTTTCTACTATTGGCCATAGGCCCCCAGAACGGAAGGAAACCTTTGAAGAAGTCTCCAGCTTCCTGACCAGCGGTATCTTCCTTGCTGAAGACACCTCTTGCTATTCTGGTCTTGTGGTAGTCAGATGATGCAGTGTATGTTGGAGGCAATAATCGAGCAATATAACATGATCCTGAAAAGTCGGCAGGCAACCATGTAAACGCTCTGTCTCGACAGATGAAGTAAGTACCCCTAGCAGTAAGAAAAGCAGGGGAAGAGTTAGACGGAAACACGTAAGTCTCTACGCATTCACTCCTCCCTAGCTGAGCTCTCGGATTTCTCCCATTACCTTGCAAACAGACTTGACCTCGGTGAGGTACGACCCAGATTGGAGTTGAGCTTTTACGCTTGCTTTCTCCCAAACTAAGGCGATACTCTGAAGAATTCCAACTCAAATATACTCGTAATTCGTCTCTAGGGTAAGATGGAGTATTATTGACGTCCTTGATCATGTCAATAATTCCCTGGACTAAGGCTTTGTTGGCAGAGTTATATTTAGTGGAACGTGGTGGACGTGGAGGATAGGTTTCAAGGGCATAAGCAAAGATGGTTTGAAGGGCCTGAAATGATCCATTATAGCTAAAAGGCAAAACCAGATAGGGAATGCCTTTATCCATAGTGTGGGGTATCAAGCCACACACCCAGCAGTCTGTAGTGTTAACTACCAGTTGGTGTTGGTGCAAGAGCTGTACAAAAGTGTTATTAATGAATTCAGAGCGTCGAGCTTGCTCATGTTCAGGAAACGAGTGAAAAGAGTGTATGGAAGAAACAGTAGAAGTAGCAGGATCAAGGGGAGGTACTGTAGTTACTGGTACAAAAATCAAACCCATACCAAAGACGATTCCACCCACCAACGTTATCAAAACAATCAAAAATGTAATGGCACATTGTATCAAAAAGCATTTGCTGTGAAGAATTCTGTAAAGTCTGTTTCTGCGAACATAAATCACATTTTCTCGTTGCAGCGCAGGAAGCTCCATCTTCTACAATCCGCTCGTGACCACTGATGATGTGTACGTAGATGAAAATGCCTCTATCAGCCCTGGGAGTTCCCAGAACCAACAGAAAGATCGACCTTGTGTCAGACCCCCGCAGATTCAACTAGGCACACAGCCACGACCCTACGGCTACCCAGACGGCAAGGCAATTTTAAAAACAATAAAACAATAGCAAACTTCCTGGCTGAAGGCAAAAGTTCAAAATGTCAAAATATCACAATAGGCAGTTGCCTGCTTTATTTGTCCATATTACGAGGTCGTAGGTTGTATCTTTGTTTTGCAGGAACAGTTTGATCGGCAAATAACGTATCACCAGTAGCTGTTGCAGTGTTCAGGTTCGCAGATGACAGAGTTTTTTCTGATGCAGAGGACAAATGTTCAGAGTTCAAAGGAGTCTTTTCAGGAGGAGAGTCAGAGTTCAGAGTGTCGGTAATCAATTCGGCATCGCTGAAAGGGATGAACTTTGGCGTTTGTTCAAATTCGGAGGCACCAATTCCCTTCTTCACCCAGTCGTCGTCAGGAAGTGGTAGAGGCACACGTTTGACATGGGACGCATGTACCCAGTGCTTGCGACCAGCTACACGAACAGCGGTTCTTGTCGCAAGCAACACTTGGAAGGGGCCAACGAATCTTGGTTGAAGGTTCTTCGTCCTCGCGAAGTTTCGGACCACAACGTGGTCGCCGGATTTCAGCTGATGCCCTGGACTCTCCGGAGGCTTTGGCAATGCATCGAAAACCTGTTGGTGAATAAGACTCAATTTAGCAGTCAAGTCGTGAAGGTAATCGATCAACATAGGATATTCTAGAAAACAAAACTCCTTTGGCCTAGGCACACCCCACACATTTGCCGGACGGCCAAAAACAATTTCGTAGGGACTAAGCCCTACTCTAGAATGTACAGTTGCTCTCGTTGATAACAAAGCCAAGGGTAGTGCGTCTGGCCAGGATAAACCCGTGGATGCCTGTATTTTAGCTAGTTTTAATTTGAGGGTGCCATTGTAACCCTCAACTAAACCAGCAGACTGGGGATGGTTTGCACTATGAAATTTCTGTTTAATGCCCAAACCGGCACACACACTCTGCATAACTTTCCCTATAAACTCACTTCCGTTATCTGACCATACAATCCGTGGCATTCCATACCTAGGGAAATATTCTTTGAGAAGAATTTTGGCAGTTGATAGGGCAGTATTGTCCTTTAGTGGATATGCTTCGATCCATCTGGAAAATGCACAGACTACCACCAGGACGTATTTTAAATTATTACAGCGATCCATGTGTATTAAATCTAGCTGAATCACTTCAAAGGGGCAAGAAGGAGGAGCGAAGTGACCAGCAGGAGTTGGGGTTCCCTTGCCAGGATTATGCATCAGGCATACCATACAATTTTTCACCACTCTCTCTGCACATTTACTGATCCCATCATTCTTCCAGACCGGAGCCAACATCTTACAGATTCCTTTAGAACTTATATGCGCGACTCCATGCGCCATTGTCACCACTGCAAGTACATACGCATCAAGCAACATCCAACGCTGTTGTTCTGACAAATCAATCCAACACCCACTCGAATCCAACTTGCCCGAACTTTCTTTCCATGCACGTTTTTCCTCCTCAGTTGCCTCTTTCTGAATCTCTTTCACACTTTCCACTGTATCCTCACACATTCCAGACTCGGAAATCCATCTTGCAGACGTAGCAACATACATTCTACTCATCATATCTCTAGCTGTTTGTTTAGCGGTCTCATCAGCAAAAGCATTCCCACGACCAACATCATCCGTGATTGCTTTATGAGCACTGCACTTCACAATCGCAACTTCAGTCGGCAAGGTTAGAGATTCCAACAGGTCGTTAACTAGCTGACCATGTTGAATCTTAGTCCCATGGGACGTAATGAAACCTCTTTCTTTCCACAAACGGCCAAAACTATGGGCCACACCAAACGCGTACTGACTATCTGTAAACACATTCACTCTCTTTCCCTTAGCTAAAACACATGCTCTTGTTAGAGCTATCAATTCTGCAGCTTGGGCAGAATTCTGACTCACTTTTGCAGTCTCCACAATCGTTCTTAGAGTCGTTACCGCATAGGCAGCAGTCACATCACCATTCTCCAATTTAAAGCATGACCCATCAACATACAATGTGCCATCTGGATCTGACAACGGAGTGTCTTTTAAATCAATTCGTCCTTTTGTCTCTTCCTCGGTTCTAAAACAGCAATCATGGGGCTCGGAATCACTCGACTCTTGATTAGTCGGCAACAATGTTGCTGGATTCAATACATTGCATCTTTTAATCTGAATATGACTTGCTAGCAGTGTCAGCTCGTAGCCAGATAATCTCGCACTGTTAAGGTGTTGCGTCTTGGTTCGGTTCATGAGTGTATCCACTGCATGAGGAACCATGACCACTAGCATGTTGTTCATCACCAAACCAGCAGATTGTCGAATGGAAGCCGCAGCTGCCGCTGTAGCTCTCAAACAACTAGGTAACGCTCTGGCTACCGGATCTAATGTTGATGAAAAATACGCACAAGGGCGTTGTTTATCACCAAATTTCTGTGTCAGAACACTCAACGCGCAACCTTCTCTCTCGTGAACATAGAGCGTGAATGGCTTGCTGTAATCAGGTGTACCCAATACAGGAGCTGAACACAATGCTTTTCGTAACTCAGAAAAACTCTCCTGACATTCATCAGACCATGGCACCGGATTCGGAACATTTTTCCCAGTCAAAGCTACCAACGGTTTTGCTAAAAGAGAAAAATTTGGGATCCACTGCCTACAGTAAGAGGTGATACCTAAAAAGGCACGCACTTCTCTCTGCGTGCGAGGAACACTCCTCTGCGTAATTGCTTTTATTCTCTCTGGGGTCAACTTCCTTCCCTCCTTTGACAAGAGATGGCCTAGGTAGGTCACTTCTTGGCAGCAATATTGCATTTTCGAAGGTGATACCTTGTGATTCAAATTGGACAAATGATGCAATAACGAAATCGTAGCTGCTTTGCAAGTTTCCTTGTCATCGGCAGCCACTAGAAGATCGTCTACATACTGCACTAGAGCCGAACCTTGAGGAAGTACAAAAGAATCTAACTGACTTTTTAATGCCCGACTGTAAATGGATGGGCTCTCACAATAGCCTTGTGGAGCGCGTTTAAACCTGAAGCTTCGACCTCCTAGACAGAAGCCGAAAATATCTCTGCTTTCTTCGGCTATCGGAATGCTGAAAAAGGCATTTTTCAAGTCGATGACTGAAAACCATGTGGCTGTAGCAGGAATCAATGTTAACAAGGCAGTAATGTCTGGAACTACAGGAAACTGCGGGACCACAATCTTATTAACTTCTCTGAGGTCAATGACAAACCTATACACTGGAGGCTTTGTAGGATCAGTTCGTTTCAAAATCGGTAATACAGGACTGTTACAGACATTTCCTCTAGTTTCTTCAACCACACCTTTCTTAATCAAATCTTGTACAATCAATAAAAGTGCTCGTTCACCTTCACTAGATATTTTGTATTGAGGAATTCGTGGAAATTTTACATTTGCTTTCAAAGTGACTACATATGGTGGTATTTCCAAAAGGCCTACATCGTTAGGACCAGTCGCCCAAAGAGTATTCAGGGAGTGAACGCAGCTCTGGCGGGAGTGCATCCATTGACAAGTACATCGGAGAGGTAATTCTTTTGCCCAATGTAAGCTGTACTCCTTCCGGAGAACAGTACAATGTCGCATATAGGCGTTTTAACAAGTCTAAACCAAGCAGATTTTCATTACAACCTGTCGTCAAAATCAGGGGTGCTTTCAATTGACACGGTCCAACAGAAATAGACAAAGGACCAGATATGGGGTTGTAAACAGGGGCGCCTGAAAAACCTACAGAAACATTTGTTGAGCCGACAAAGGTGCGCAAGGGAGTTTCGCATGAATGATAGAACTTTTTGCTGCACCAGTATCCAACAGAAACGGTTCGACTACACCTGATGTTGCTACTGCGACATAAGGCCCACTCTGATCCACTGGAACTGATACTACTCCCTCTCTCTGTCCATGGCTGTCCTAGTACCCATTTTGCTGAAATCCCTCATCCACTTCACAATAGTCTTCAACAAGATACTGTTGAGATCTATTTTGCTGGGCAGACTGTCCATTTCGTTGATCAAAGTGATTGGAAGGGCGGTCATTCGTCTGTGGAGGCATAGCACCTCGTCCTCGACCTCTAGAATTCTGCACAAAACCACCACGACCTCTCTGAGCTGCTGCTGCGTTATTTTGTGCTAAGACTGGACACTCATTCTTGTAGTGACCCTCTTTCTTACAGTACGCACACTGGTTCCACTGATATTGAGGTCTCGGTGAACTATAATCTGTCCTTTGATATGACCCTTGTTGCGTATTAGTCTGATTCATGCGAGGCGGATACGCCTGTTGCAAGAGAACTTTAGTCTTTAAGTCTTTCGTTTTCTTATCTGATTTCTCTTTCTCCTCTTTATCCCTATTTTCATAATACTGTGCAGTTGCAAGTATTTGCGCAGTTGTAGAGACAGCCCACGCACTCTCAGAATCTTTTAATTTATTGCATAACTCAGGTAACAAATTATGTACGAATTTATCGACAAACAGTCTCTGTCCTCCTTCTGTGCTCATATCCTGACCACTATGATCTACAAAAGTCTCTTCGAACCTCGTGAAAAAGTCGGAGACACTTTCGTCTTTCTTCTGCCTGCATGCGGACAACTTGTCCCAATTAACGCGCAATGCGGGCATCAGAGTCTTCATTAAGTCGATTATCCTACCTGGAAGATTAGCAATTAGAGGTTCGGGTTTGGAACCACCTATTTGCTGACCATCCGCTGCAATGATAGCTTCCCAATCACCACCTAGGGCAACTGGATGATTCTCTTTACGAATTTTAGCCCAAATTGGTTGTGGAACTACATTCCCAAATAACATGTCGATGTCCGCTAAGTTCATTACACAAGCCTCAACTGTTTGCGCTAGTTCCTTATAGTACCCAGCAGGATTCTTACGCGGATCTGGCAAGGCCTGCTTCACTGCTAACACTTCGGCTCGCTTCCACGGAATGTGTATCCACACTCTCTGGAATTGGGCCGGAGCAGCAAGAATACCATTCGGTACATCAGCTTGCACAGCTTCGCGCCAAATTGGAGGAACCTCCCTCATTGGATATTGGCGAGTCTGCTTCGTACTACCTTTCTCTAAGTCTCTCGGTGAACGAAGTGATGGATCATTTCTATAACTTAAAATCAGTTCCATTGCTTCTTTTATATTTTGACCTACTATCATTCCTGCAGCAAACTCTTTCTGAACTTTAATTAAGTCTTCTAAATTAGATTCAGAGTCATCTTCTTCTAACTCATCACGTAAAAGAGAGCACATCTCGTCAAAGACATATCGTTGCGTTGGTTCATTCCACTGCATAAATGTATCTAGTACATCTCTCGTGCTATATCTCCTACTCTTCGATATCCATCTGAGAGCCGTGGAATCTAATATTCCCCGTTCCTCAGTACTCGGAAGATGACTACGTCTTTGTACAGAGTCAGAAGTAGGAGTCTTAATTAAAGTTTTATAGAGAGGAGACAGGATGCTAGAGACAGAATCAGTGATTCTTCGACGAACAGAAAGCAGAGTCAACATACTGGCAGATGCAGAGAACACAGTAGCAGTTGGAATAGATAGCGGAACAGTAGGAGTATCGAGGAAGATAGCTTGTGGAACAGTAGGTGTAAGCGATACAGGTACAGGTATAGAAGTCGGCAACCCAGGAAGAGGAGGTGCCGTAGGAACATTCACATTGACCACAGGAGGTACAGGAGCTTAATTCAGGGGAGCAGGAGCAGGAATACCAGGTTGTCCAGCAACCGGCAATTGAACATTCGGTACAGGTGGAGCCGTAGCACCCTGTGCATACGGTGGGGGTGACCGTAACAAATAAGACAACAGAGGATCGTTTTCGGGGTCCTCCAGTATCTTAGCTGTTTTCGATGGCAAGGCAGGATAGCACTTGTCAATCGCTAAATTATGCTCTCTAATGGCCACCTCTATGGCCTTCTCAGACTCGTTAACTTGCAGCTGTTTAGCCGCTTGTTCTAAAGTCAACTCTTCTTGCTCTTTCTGTTCTTTCTTCAACCTTTTAATTTCTCTCTGTTTAGATTCTTTTCGCCAGTAACGGAAAGAATCAAACATTGCCGGCCGGGCTTTCTTCCTAAACAATTTCGCTTCTAAATTATCGAGGATTTCGGGTTCAAAACTACCATGTAGTGGCCAACTAAGGACACCATCCTTTTCCGTATAGCGGACCCATACCTCATTATAGGATATAGGACCCACACCATGCTTACAGTACAGATCATATAAGGGAGTCCCAATCGGAGAACCCAGACATGAGTCCTCCAATTGTGAATCACTGTTGCAACCAAAACAAGACAACATACAATTTCTCCGACTTACCATTTTGCAATCCGGAACACAGAACAAACAAAACACGAAACAGATATGTGCACCTGAACCAAGAACTTAGGCCTACCAAGAACGAACTGATGTATCGATACCCAAACTAAACCAATTAGATTATCGTAACCAGAACAACCAGTGATAATCTTACGAAACCAAACCAAACCAAGAACCAAAAAGGATTTTAACAACCCTCACGAAGTAACCAACTAGCAACCACTAAATACTTAACTGAGGCACTGAAGACGTCACCAAGGAGAAACCCGTCACGTTTCGCCGTACTAAGGACTGCACCTCGGGTCCAAGACAGGGCGACGGTCAAGGCAACGGCCCACTGCAGCCGTCCTGAACGGGAACCCTCGTGGAAGAGAACTTCGGGCCACTTTTGCGATATGCAGGGATCGATGAAGTGGGGCGCCTCCCTCAGGAATCTTCACACGAAGCTTCTCGAACTCTTCAGGCTTTTGGACCGGTACCGAATGGCGTCGCCCCACGTTGGGCGCCAATTGGAGTTCTGGACTTTTTGGTTCCGTCCAGAGGTGTCAGGGAACAACACCCGAAGACCCCGGAGTTCCACCTGTCTTGGTGCACAAATAAACAGAAACACGGGCTTCTCGATGGTGGCGTCAAAGACCAAAGGTTTATTACTGCAGGGACACAGAAGTCACAGAAACTACGCATGGGCAGTATCTAGGAGCCTGTTCGATTTGTACAAAGAGGGTTGCTCCTTATATACTGAAAATTGGGCTTCGGGCAAATTCTTCACATGTTAGTACATTCCCAAACCTTTGTGTCCTAAACAATAAATATTTGGCGTTGCACAGGAATCGTCGACAATATCTGATGACACAACATTACGAATGAGAGGTTCCCACTTTTCCATCATAATCTCATGTCAACTTTTCATTCAGGACCCGGACCGCCTCATCGTAAATTTCGTTACCTCCCCCTAATAAAGGCCCAGAAGGAAAGGAGCAGAGCCAGGTGCAGAAGATAGAAAAGCAGGATAAGAGATGTTTGTGGGTTGTAAATGGGCAAGGCTACCAGCTTCGGCCGCCTAATCGTGATCAGGCCAACGGACACGAGAACCAGTTCAGCAGGGTTGGCCTCGGGCAGAGGAGGCAGCCTTTGTCGAGTCATGCAGCTACAGCGTGATCTGGTCTAAGGTGCACGTGTCACTAGAGAGGTGAATCTCCGGCTAAGGCTACGTGTCCTTAATTGAAATGAAGTGATCAGAGGTTATTGCGTATGTTAGGGCAAGAAACAAAAAATGGCTGACATGATCTAAGATGGATGCCATGGGTAGATCAGAAATGTGTTGGTTACAGGAGTACTCTTGCTCGTAGCGTAGCGAAAACACCAGGATATGCTAAATGGATCATTTGCGGTTCGCTGATACCAATATTATGTATTTCCGACAATATTGAAAACACGGGTTCAAATCGTCACGGAACCTCACTTCTCCTCACCATCCACTCTTGGTAAAGCTGCGCCTCGTGTGTAACAAGTGGTGTGTGTGCATCACAGGCAGGTCGAACCCAAGGGACAGCGACTTTAATTAAAGACCTCCCGTAAACAATCTCATCCGTAGCCAAGCTTCTCCAGTCTTGGTGTCTGTGCGTATCGCTATTCTTCACTGTGTCTGTTTAAATTTGTCTGTCAGTGCGCACTGGCTTTTACGTGTATTGTCTGCTGTGTGCTCAATGTACATCTCTGTGTCTCTGGGTCCATTTGCAGCGGCATTTCTCTGTCACTCACACTTACACATAGCTGTTTGCCCATGTGTTGTGCGTGCCTCCATGTGCCTCTTTGTTTCCTTTTCACGTCTAGAAAATTCTCTGTTTATTGTGTCTGCTTTCGTGAGTCGCACCTTCACACTGATTACCTGTATTCATCTGTGTGTGTGTTAATCTCTTTGAGGATCTAGCTTGTGCCGGCAGTGTGACTGTCAACCCATGGGCTCATCTGTTCATTCATGTGTGCATCTTGGCGCGATCAACAAATCCAGACTGCTCTGCCGCAGCCTCAGGCTAACAGAATGAGCCGTGTTTACAGAATGTTGATCATTGTAACCACCCGCTGAATTACACACAGCAGGAATTAACACATCTCTGCAAGGACGCGCAACATCCTGTGATTTTGGGCAAATCGCTTAATCTCCCTGTGTCTAATAAACATGTATGTGCCTCATTTAACGTTGCTTGTGTTTGTGTTAAGAGCTCTGATACCCTTGGGTCAAGTTTGCGCTATATAAAACTCTTAAAAGAAAAAAAAAAATTCCATGAGACCTGTCCTGGTGTGTGCATTATCATACAGTTAAAGTATAGAAGATACATGCACTTGTCCGTCTTCCCGTCTTGATTTTTGTACACCTTCTTCATTGCGCTTCATACCCCTTTTATATCTATTCTTCAGTCTCTCTATTCCCCTGACCTCTCTGTATGCCCTTCTCTTTGCACCCCGTCTATGTACCCACAAATATTACGCCTTTTCTCCCATATCACTAGACCAATCTGAAGGAACTACAAATACTAGAATCCAGGTGTCCACCTGCACACAGGCAGGTAACAGCCCGAGGTGTTGAGAGAGGGCTGAGGTGTGGCTGTCCCCAGGCTGCTGACAGCGGACCCGGGTGTGGCTGGTTTTCAACAACCTTTATTGAAAACGGTAGCGTTCTAATTAGGCTTTTATGTCCAACTTGGAAGCGTTTTAGTAAAGAAAAAAATCGTATGTCCTAATGCTCTGTTCCATAGTAACACTTTCAGCATGTAGGGAGCATTTCGATGAACTAACATATACACGCAGTGTAGACGGCATAAGTGTACCATTTGCGTGTCTATGTAAGTAAGTGAGCAAGCTGATATTTTAAATTTCACAAAATCAGTACTCGCATGCATCTGGTTCCTGGCAGTCACATGGGCTGCTTGTCAGCTGTTGCAGGGTAGTAGGGGGTGCGGGTCAGTCGGAGCCCAGCTCAGCGGCTGATTACTATGGCCGGAACAGGCTTTTGTTGCTGATAAAGATGTGGGTGGGGCTGGAGGAGAGCAGATGCAGCTTTGAAGCTGCAAATAAAATTAAAGTGCAGTGCTTGGAAAATCGGCGGCGCCATTGTCCCAGGTGGGCATGTCATGTTACCTGCATTAAGAAAAACTCATTACAGAAAATAGAGCACGCACCATGTAACAACCAAGTAAAGGTGCTAGTAGCCATGGGAGTATACAAATGGCGACATGCCCATACTAAGGAGGGACTAATAAGTCTCATAATGAATCAGACGCCAGCATTTACGAAGGACAAAGACACAAGCCATTCAAAAATAAGGGCGGGGTTGGGAGCGAAGCTTCTCTCCGAACCGTATGGAACTACCACAGATCATCGCAGAGCAGCGCCTGCACGCTGGATCAGGATCGACCTAATAAAGGACTCTAGCCGTTCCAGAGAACACCCATCTAGATAGAAAGAAAAATACTTTTTCCTTCCCAGTCCCACTATCATAACAAAGGTTTTTGATTTGTTAACAAGCAAACCCAGCTCAGTTATGAAAGTTGAATAAGAGCCAATCAAGAGCTGTAGGGCCAGGGGTATCCTGGCCATCAAAACTTCATCATCTGCATAGAAGAGAGCAAGCAGCGATAAGCCACCTGCTGATGGAGCATCTCTGCACTGTGGGGTCAAAACGTCATTACATTTATTGGTGTACAAGGAAAAAAGAAAGAGGGCAAGGACACACCCTTGTGGCACACCCTGTTTACCAAACCTGACTGCTGCCCCTGCCTCTCTATACGTCTCCCTAATAAAAAGAATTATGGAGTTGTCCACGCCCATCCACTCCAAAAGAACCCACAATTTTGAGTAGTTTACACAGTTGAAGGCCGCTGACAAGTCCATAAAAGCCATATAAAACTGGCCCTTTTTAGCACAAACATATTTTGCTGCAAGTAAGGGTGAATTTTGTCCGTGGTCCATCGAACCCCTCCCCTTTCTGAACCCGTATTGTGTCTCAGCTAAAATATTATTAATGAATGCCCACTCCTCCAGTCTATTTGGGAGCAATCTCCCCATTAGTTTGGCAGCGCTATGCAGGATGGAAATTTGGCGGTAATTTGCCGGATTCGAGGGATCCCCCTTCTTATATATGGGGATAATTACGGATTGTTTCCAATATACCGGGGGTCTCACTTTGGAAACATTATTAAAAACTTGGGTCAAGAGTGGGGCCCATGAATTTTTATGTACAAAGAGATATCCAGAGGAACCCCATCTGACCCTGCTGCCGTAGGGCAGGCGATTGAGAGAGTGCAAGCTCAATTTCCTCTAATGAGAATTCCATCCCCAGATGGGCAGTCATCAAGTCCTAAGTTTTTTTTGTAGCGCTATCCATCTCTACATAAAAAATCCTCTGGAAGTGAGACACCCAGGTCAATTGATCTATATCGATATCAAGAGAGGGCCGCCCTGATCCTACAGAAAAGGGGCATTTACCACCCTCCAAAATGCCTTGCAAATTCTTTACCCTTCGAAGCCTCACTACCATGCTTCATTCCGTAACTCCTTTTTTCTCACCGCCCTAGCTGTCTTATATTCAGCTCGTAGCTTCCTTATCAAATCTTTGTTTCTGGAACTTCTTTTAAGAGCATTGCGAAGATCTTTGGATTCCTTTGAGCAACTTGTCTCAAACCTCCTTATCGTCAATGGAGTGTTTCTTGTAGTTGGATGTAAAAGATTAGAATTTATTGATGTTAAAACTTTACTAAATGCTATTACTACTTGAATGCTATCAGTGTTGGTGTCTAAGCAGGATTCAATGTCAGGTAACACCTCCTTTACAACCTTTGGGAGGAAGGAAATGGTTTTAATTTTCTCCCATTTAAGAGTAGATCAGTTTTTCCTACTCCGAATCGGTTCTGGGGTAAATATAGAGCTTGACTTAGCAGAAAGAGGCCAAAGAAAACAAAAAAAGAAGGAAAGTATAATCACTGAACTCTGTCAACTCGGCTATGGAGGACTTAATACATCTCTTAAAATTAGTCTGAATAATTGTAAAATCAGATGTTGAGGTAACTCCAGTATGTTGAAAAGTGGGGAGGGGTTGACCAGTCATGGGGTGGCACAGGTTTTTTACAACTAGGTCCTAAGTTAATGAAAAACTGTTTGAAATGTTTGCGTAGTTATGATGCATAAAATCGACTAGCAATGAATCATTAGTGTCTGTTACCCCACAAATAGATTGGCCCGAATTGGGCTACAGTACACATGAAAATCCCCAGCTCAAATTGAAAAAATTGAACGGGTGTGGTATGTTAACAGAGATTCCAATATTCCCGCCAACTCATCTGTCACCTGTGTAGGATTCTTAAAATTTTTATTATAAAAATTAATCTGTAACACATCAATTTTCCCAGAAGCTTCAGCCACGACAACATGAAAAAGGGGCGAGTAATTGATAAAGGTCTCCTTACCTAGGATGATCGTGTTTGCTACAATTCTGAGTAAGCCCTCCTTAGATCTACCTGTTGCTGATGGAACTGCTGGCGTATCAAAGGAGCTGTAGCCATTTACTTAGACAGACTGCTCTGCCCAATTTTCCTGAAAGCAGATATCAGAATTTGTAAACTCTTTATGCTAATTTTGATTATCTTTTTTGTTTTCATAATCCGCTATGGTCCTAGAGAGAAACTTTATATCACTTAGCGACTCCTGCGACCGAATCGCTGTCGGTACTGGTGAGAAGGATGATGTAGGGTCAATTGGTAAGGATGTAATACTGCTTAGTGAACTTAAAACAACCAACTGAACTATCTCCACGGGTACCAAACAAGAAACCATTTGATAATCATTTTAAAGAACAGACTGAGGAGGCAAATGATTTAGTGGAGAGATCAGTCAATCACATGCCTCCATATCTTCCAACAATGGGTACCTATTTGATAGGGCAAGGGCATCAAAAGCCACCTGGGCTGGCTTATGACCAGTTCTCACTAAAGAAAGGCCCTGAGTGAATACGGTGGAACTACGTACTGGTGCGGACCTATAAAAAAAGCCCAACGAGACTGCATAAATCTGAGAATGGAGTGAAGGGGCAACCAGTAAACTCCCTAATGGATCTCTCACTAGCCATTCATCATCAAAGTTTAAAATAACTAGTCATTATTGGTTGTTTTTACATCAGACCCAATTCACTGCATTCTTCTGGCCATTATCAAATGATTTTGGATGAGATGACCTTTATAAGAGTTTTGAGTCATCTAGTGTCGAGCCTTGGCCATCAGCTGAAGTGAAGATTTTATAAGATTTAATAAAGGCACGTTGACTAAAATTTGTATATAGTGACAGGCTTCAGGAGAAACGTCCATGAATTACTGATTTGGTCTGCTGTGGGCCCGAGTAGACAGGGATTTACCTTAACCTGTGGTCTTGATAAGTCACGTGATTGCCCCTTACCCATAGAATCTTGCATGTGCACCTGCGGTGGGCAACACCTAGGGACCAAATCTACATGGTCTGGACCTACAGGATCCCTGTTTTCAACACAAGGATGACCAATAGATGTTAAGGGCAATTTAACTAACTCATGACCAAGGATCATGTTTTCAAAATTAAAACACAAATTATGACTTTCACAGTTATAGTTTTTAAAAGTTTTACAGACATCAGAGGGGATGACCTTATGTGCGATCTAAAGAATCTAAACGGGCATAGATCGGTTACAAAAGTTGTTTAAAGTTATCATGAAGATCATACCAATATGAGGGAAATGTAGTCTCTGAATGTTGGTGCCCATTCATACATGTGGAACTTGCTGGCATAGCGACCTTTCTGCTCTTCTTGGCAGGTCAGTTGGAGGGCAGTATCTCATAACCTCTTTTTCATTTACCATTTACAGATGTAGAGTCAGTAGGTTTCCCACTAAATGCAGAGGCAGGCTGTGAATGTTCAGAGGTTGGTGCAAAGACTGCCGGCAATTCTGGAAGAGAAGCCCCATATAGTTTTGTTACACCCCCCTTATTTGGAGAAACAACTAGATTAGATGACTGCCCTGCCCCTGACCCCTACAAAAGTCTTTTTTCTGTAACTGCGATTTTTTTTCTAATGCCGATGTTGCCTTGGCCAGAAAGGTATCTAAAGAGGTAACAGTAACCTCCTCTGTTGCTCTCAGCTTTTTCTTGCCCGTTGTGGGCATGTAACGGGGGAGTATAGAAGTAAGAGTGAGGGCCCAGCCTCCTCTGGGCTCCGACGTGTGTGATTGAGCCCGCCCTTAGCCCGGGCGAGTCTCGTGCAGAGGTACCATGTTGCTGCCTTTAAGCATCTCCAGGTGCCAGAAAAGTGATGCTTTGTGCAGTGGAGCCTGGGGGCTGTAGTCCGTACCCCGGCTCTGCTCTGATGCACCCCCCACAGCGGGACCTCGCTGCTGCCTTTAAGCACCTCTGGGTGCAGGAAGAGTGATGTGGTGTGTGGTGGAGCCTGGGGGCTGTAGTCAGTGCCCAGGCTCTGCTCCGATGCGTCCTCCACAGTGGGACTTCACTGCTGCCTTTAAGCGCCTCCGGGTGCGGGAAGAGTGATGCATTGTGTGGGGGAGCCTAGGGACTGTAGTCAGTGCCCAGGCCCTTCTCCGATACTTCCCCAGGGAATCTCTAACAGAGTTCTGTACCTTGCACTCACTTCAATTGTCCAATTTGAGCATATTTGAAGACTTGAATCTTCATCTTTATGTAATCAACAATAAAGAAATCAAGAACTTTACTAATGACCTGGCCACTTTCCAATTAGCTCAGTTAGTAAAGCATTCCGCTGTGATGATGGCCATCTGCCGGACCCTGTTTTTTCCTACCTGGCCACCCTTCAAACTGCTCCCCCGATTCCAGTGGCCTTGTCAAACCATTATTTGGTGGCAATGACCATTGATACACCTAGCATTGAAAAAAACATTACTGGTAACCCCACAATGAGAAAGTAGTGGCGTAAACTGGAACCATTCACCTTTTCAAGGTTCATCGAAAGGAGTGTGCCCTTTAATAGACCCCGATATAGAACGGGCATAGACTTCCACCAAAGCATGGCTCAATTCTGCCTTGGATCATTTTATTCCTGCCAAGCTCTATAAAAGTAGGAAGCAGTCCCCCAGTTGTTTGGTTCAATGAAGCATTGCTCATAAAAGAAACAATTCAAAAAACTAGATTGCGCTTGTCACAAATCCTATGATGCTGCAGTATGAATGCAATACTTGAGAGCGATTAAATGCTACAAGACACTGAATAAAACAGCCTGTGTCGAATTATTTACAGACAAATCAAAAACAGAAGCAAGATTTCAAAGGAAATCTTCTCTATTGTGAACAACCTGATTAAACCCACCACCACTCCTGGATTAGCGGAAGCTTCTAACAGCCACTGCAGCAAGATTGGTCAGTTATCTTTATCTTTACTTTAACAGGGGTGAGACAACAGTCAAACTTTTCTCTCTTGACACAGGGACCTACCACTCTCAATGGGCTCCCTTGGACCAATTGGCTCTACTTGACACAGATTCTATTTCCACCTTTATGCTTCAAGTGAAATCTGGATCTCCGGATGACCCATTTAAACCTGATTATATTTTAGAATTTCAAGAGAGCGTCACACCCATATTTCTAGAATTGTCCGTCTTCTAAAAAAGCCTTTGCTAAATGCCACTTAGCCAAAAACTATCAACCCATTTCTCTTCTGTCGTTTCAGTCCAAGGATGGGGAGAAACATATGAACAACCTCCTAACCAAAATATTTGAACAATATAAAATATTAGATTATTCCCAAAATAGATTTAGATTATACAGCACCCAAACTGTTCTTTTAACAGTTGCTGAATCCCTTTACAGTACTGCAGATGCTGGCAAATCCCAGGCTCTGATACTCCTACATTTAAGTTCGGCCTTCGACACTGTCTCACATGCAATAATATTAACTCGCCTCCCTGACCTGGGGGTACAGGGCAAAGTTCTGGTCTGGTTTACCTTCTTTTTAAAGGAGTGGTCTTTTAAAGTTATACCCCCCTTTTGCCTCAAAGAGGACTGACTCCTGACATCCCTCTGGGTTCGGAGCTCAGTTCTACCCTTATTAATATTCACATCTCAATAGTGTTGTATGCTGATGACACTCAGCTAATTATTTCCCTGTCGGCAGAGTCGACTGGCTTTTGTGGCAAATCTAAAAAATGTGTATCAGCGTTGGCCAAATGGATACACGACAACTGTTTAAGGACTTAACTAATAAAAAACAGAGATCCAAGGAGTACCCAGTCTCAGCCTAGCTGCCGGGATGCGATTTTACATGCCCTCCAGAACACTACACTCCACCAATCTAAACCTGGCCCACATCCCATGTCACAGCAGAGCCAGACCGGGAGGTTTCTCCTTCCATGTCTTAGCTCCGACCCAATGGAATTCTATGCCTCCTAACCTTAGAAAGGTTCAAAACCACTTACTGATCCAGAAACAGTGGAATACCCTGCTCTTCTCCATCTGGGTTGACGATTTCGCCTCTCTGCCGCTGTGTTTCAAGGGATCATTTTATGTCCCTTGATGAACATTCACCCCCAGTCACAGATCTGGGTTTAATCCATCGTTGTTTTGCTCACCAAGCCACCCCAGTTCAGCCATGGAATCAAGCATCCTAGGACCAGTTTCTGGCTATCAGCCGTCTTCAGCCAGGATAGCTTGACTCCAGTGGCTTATTGAGCATACTGTTCCCATGAGGCACAAGGTCAAGACTGATTTGCAGATGGCCATGTCTGAACTGGGGTGGCTTGGTGAGCAAAATAACGATTGATTAAATCCAGATCTGTGACTGGGGGTGAATGTTTTGCCATTGTGCAACATTCCGTCCATCATCTTGTGTGTTTTGCTGTTAACCCTATGTGGGAAGGGTATACCCAGACGTGGGTCCCATTCGCACTACGCCACTGGAGTCAAGCGATCCTGGCTGAAGACTGCTGATAGCCAGAAACCGGCCCTAGGATGCTTGATTCCGGTCCAGGGAAGACATGGCTTGGTAGTTCGGGCTGGACTATTTCCATGAGGCACAGGGTCAAGACTGATTTGCATGTGGCCATGTCTGAACTGGGGTGGCTTGGTGAGCAAAATAACGATGGATCAAACCCAGATCTGTGACTGGGGGTGAATGTTTTGCCATTTTGCAACATTCCGTCCATCATCTTGTGTGTTTTGCAGGATTAAGATACAGTGCACACCAATTCCCAGCCCAGTAAAAGCCTGAAATAGACCCGAAATGGAGCATCTATCTACATGTTCGCCTCCTCTGTAGCTACCTGTGCACTTCCTCCGTTTTTATGTCCCGGCGAGCTTCTCTAAAGACGCTTTTGATCCTTCTACTGCCAACTATGGCGTTTGTCTATCATATGTGTTTATCGAGTCACACCCCTGATTTAGCTGTCAATGAACCCTGCAGAGCGAGCACACAGACATAAGGGAGTATTGAAGGAGATGAACAGTGATAAGGTAAAGCTGATTTTAAGAAATTCCCAACGGTGTAATGCTGCACTCACCTGAAAGCAATGGACATCTTGTCCCACTCTGCCAATGCTCCATCCCCTGACTGAGAAGCATGCTGGCACCAAACGGAAGACATTAAGTCCAATACCCTGGTAAGGTAGAAAAAGACAAAAAGCAGACACGTATTGGCAGCAGAGATATTGCATGTATATTACTGGTTGTGATGGAATCTCTACAATAAATGCTTCAATATTCCAACAAATTCTTGAACCATTCCTAGGAATGTGGCAAAGATAACTTAACAAACAGAAAAGTAAAGACAGGAGTTAGAACTTCAGCTGCTCCAGTGTGAACTGGAAAGTACTGTCAAGAAGAGTGTGAATGGAGCTACATTTGTTATATACTTCCTGGAGCTTTGCCATTATTATATACTTCCTGGAGCGTTACCTTTATTATATACTTCCTGAAGAGTTTTCTTTGTCATGTAGTCTTGAAAGGGTTGCTGCTGTTATACAATTTCTAAAATTGAAGTGACAGCAACACATTCTGATCCATCTCTTCTTACACAAACCCTTCTTATTTAAATGAAATCTTTGCATGTGCGTCTTGTAAAGCTGTACCTCTAGTAAGTGGGCACTCCTTGTGTGCTCTTTCTGTACTAAGTTACTGTGTTAACACTAGAAAATCACCTCCTTTTCTGAAATAAGTAAAATGTGACATGTTCTATAGAACATTTAGTTAAATATCTGTGTATGGTGAAATGTCTCTTGGTAACTTTCATAAATGGTAATGACCAGATGTCTTTTACAACTAGTTAAATATTGTGTATTCACATTCTCTTACATTTCCATTTAGTGATTTTAAATCTCTTTACATCCAACAGGAAACCAGCCTTGAATGCACAAATGATCGTGAATAATGTCAATAATCGTTCAAATCTGAAGAAAATTGGTTAGAAATAATGAGCTCCAATATTTAGAAAAAGATCTGCAGAGAGACTGAGGAACCTGAAGATAAACTGATATATCCTGGAAGAGGCAGTCCAGAGCAGTTCAGTGGATTCAAGAGTCTGAGCTGTGCACCTCCACGCAACAGGACTAAGAAATGACCTCTCGAAAATTAAGGCAACAACAATGACAAACCACTTCCTGTATAAACAAGCGTCCACCACCAGCTTTGATATAGGTGTTCGGTATGAGGTAGATACAGCATTGCTCTGCTTCCTGTAATGATGGCAGACCACCATTCAGAACGCTAGGTGTATTGTAATCTCTTTCTGGCCAAACCACTGGAACAAGAGAAAACCACAAGGGAGTGGAGCCTGACAACTGAATGGTAAAGGAAAGAGAGGTTCTCTGATCTACAACAGACTGTCCCAATTTGCTTCGACCAGAAGGAAGACTGATCTTCACTCATAAATATGCAAAACCATTCCGCAATCTAAAGACATTTGATAAATAAAGAAATAAATAAACCACCTACAAAGAAGCTTTACTTGCAACAATTATAATATATGTAGTTAGAGAGTCCTGTATTTCATTGTGAAATCTGAAATCAACCATCCAAAATACCACACACATACATGGAATGTGAAAATAACACAAGTGCTCTATCAGCCATGTTAGCTCCTCAGGAAACGCAGTCATGGGATGCAGACAAATATAAACCTGACCCAGAGACACTAACCAAGAAAGAAAAATCATTCAAAAGCAGCAAGAGCTTTAGTTTGTCATCGCTACTAAAGAACCATCAGCAAACTCACACAGGAGAAGCAACGTGCAATTGCAATGAATGTGTGAAGAACTTTAATCAGTTAACACTCCTAAAAGATAATCAGCGAACTCACACAGGGGAAAAACCATACCATTGCAGTGAATGTGTGAAGAGCTTCAGTCGGTTATCACACCTCAACATACATCAGCGAACGCACACTGGGGAAAAACCATACCATTGCAATGAATGTGGAAGTAGTTTTAGTGATTCCTCAAATCTCAGGATTCATCAGCGAACACACACAGGGGAAAAACCTTACCATTGCAATGAATGTGGGAAGGCATTCAGTCAGTTATCAAATCTTCAAAGACATCAGCAAACACACACAGGACAAAAACCATACCATTGCACTGAATGTGTGAAGTACTTCTGTCGGTTATCACACCTACAAAGCCATCAGCGAACACACACTGGGGAAAAACCATACCATTGCAATGAATGTGTGAAGAGCTTCAGTTATTTATCACAACTCCAAGTTCATCAGCGAACACACACTGGGAAAAAACCATACCATTGCAATGAATGTGTGAAGAGCTTCTGTCGGTTATCACACCTACAAAGCAATCAGCAAACACATACTGGGGAAAAACCATACCATTGCTGTGAATGTCTGATGATATTCAGTCAGTTATCAATTCTTCAAAGTCATCAGCAAACACACACAGGGGAAAAACCATACCATTGCACTGAATGTGTGAAGAGCTTCTGGCGGTTATCACACCTACAAAGCCATCAGCGAACCCATACTGGGGAAAAACCATACCATTGCACTGAATGTGTGAAGAGCTTCTGTCGGTTATCACACCTACAAAGACATCAGCGAACACATACTGGGGAAAAACCATACCATTGCAGTGAATGTGGAAGTAGTTTTAGTGATTCCTCAAATCTCAGGATTCATCAGCGAACACACACAGGGGAAAAATCATACCATTGCAGTGAATGTGTGAAGAGCTTCAGTCGGTTATCACACCTCAACATACATCAGCGAACGCACACTGGGGAAAAACCATACCATTGCTGTGAATGTCTGATGATATTCAGTCAGTTATCAATTCTTCAAAGTCATCAGCAAACACACACAGGGGAAAAACCATACCATTGCACTGAATGTGTGAAGAGCTTCTGGCGGTTATCACACCTACAAAGCCATCAGCGAACACATACTGGGGAAAAACCATACCATTGCACTGAATGTGTGAAGAGCTTCAGTCGGTTATCAGAACTCCAAACACATCAGCGAACACACACTGGGGAAAAACCATACCATTGCAATAAATGTGTAAAGAGATTCATTGATGTATCAAATCTTCGAAGACATCAACGAACACACAGGAAAATTACCATAGCATTGCAGTAAATGTGTGAAGAGCTTCAGTCAGTTATTGGCCTACAAAAACATAAACGAACACACACTGGGGAAAAAACATACCATTGCAATGAATGTGGAAGTAGTTTTAGTGATTCCTCAAATCTCAGAAGTCATCGGTGAACACAGACAGGGGAAAAGCCATTACAGTGCCGTGAATGTATGAAGAGCATTAGTCTGTTATCAATTCTGCAGAGACATCAGCGAACACACACAGGGTATAAACCATCTGATTGCAATGAATGTGGAAATAGTTTAGTCGTTCCTCAAAATTTAAGAATAATCAGCGAACACTCACTGGGGAAAAAACTTTCAAGTGTAGTGAGTGTGTTAAGTGCTTTAGTCAATTATCAGAAATACAAAGACATCAACAAACACACACAGGTGATAAACCCCTACCACTGCAGTGAATGTGGAAGTATTTTTAGTTTTTACTCAGCATTAAGGAACCCTCAGCATACACACACAGGTGAAAACTCTACCACTGCAGTGAATGAGGAAGTAGTTTTAGTGCCCCTTCAACATTAGGAAATCTCCAGCGAACCCAGTTAGGGGAAATGCCATTCAAGTGCACTACACAAACACAAACAGGAGAGTAACCATACCATTGTAGTGGATGTGGAAGTGTTTGACGGAAGGGTTTTCAGCTAACTACAGGGATTAGTGATAAAACCTATAAACACAACACACATGAATAAGTTTACCAAGCATAGACTGGAGAATATTTCTAGCTGATTTTGGTGTTTGGACATTTTGTGCAATAACTGGTTCAATGACAGGTGCAAGAGAACAACGCCCAAGGGCACAAGAAGTCAAAGTAGGAAATTGTGACCTGTACTCTGAGAGTTAATGCTTGCAGCGCACAACATTTACCTCCGAAGCACTGAGTTGGGATACATGATGCTAATTTCACTCATCACATGCATCTGTTAATGCACCCACCATAGTGGCACTTCCCCAGAGATGTCCAATATCAAGCAGGACCCTTGAGAAATTTGCTGGCTCACCGCTGACTGTAAGTGATTCACGGCCAGATTCATTTGATATGAATATATTTTAGACCTTTCATATTTACAGAGAATCAACCAACCAACTCCTAACTGGTCAAAGGACAGAATCCGTGCATGATGACGAAAGTAATGATCCCAGTGAGAGGTGACGAAAAGTTTAGTTCTTAATACGTATCTAAAAGCTTGACAGTTAAGTAAGGAATCTTGAGCAGTAAAGAATTCCAGCTCTTACAGTCCAGAACTATCGACTCCCTACTTTACATTTCTTGAACTTTGTCTCTGGAAAAAAAAATGGATTTAGAAGTAAAGGAACACAAAAGATACAGATTTTTGACACAAATGATATTCAGGTTTGTTTTTACAAGTAAAAAGAAACTCTTGTTTTATAAACTGCAAGTGAATGAATGGACATAAAAAGTATGTGGTGCCTCGTGCGCAAGCAGTGAAACTTTGTGATGCAGTTGGGACGTCCTCCGACCACAAATAAGATAGACCGTAGCGTTCTGAATCATCTGTAATGTGCTTCTGTGTTGCTGGAGCTGCCAAATAAACAGTGTTCTCATGGCCCAGCCTTGCTTAGACGAAGGAGTTCACTGATATAATATGCACATCAGAAGAAAGGATACATCTTCAGTAGCCAAAGATAGTAGAAATAAGTGCTTTCCACTGAGTTCATTTTAACAAATGGTAGAGTCTAGGATGTTCTTCCTGCTGCCGACCATCATCATCATCACCACACAGCCACTCAGGAACAGGAACGAGACTGCTCTTCAGCACACCCATCCTTATACATAATACACTACAGGGGTTTGCTCCAGGGCCAAACACACTTTACTTTCACGTTATCAGCAACACGTTCTAAACTGAACAAGTGGTTTGTTAGGCCATTAGTGGAATAAGAAATTTGAAACCCAATACTTTAGAAATCTGTATTAATGATACATAACCAAACATCCAAACACCACCTATGTATGGACATCCAAAAGCCTTTAAAAACCACACTACAGAGGTGTGTACAAGGATCAAACTCAGTTTACTTTGAAATTAACATGAACGAAATTATGATACAGCAAAAACAATCATGAGGCTATGAAATGTACACAATGATGACTAGATTTTACATATTAATATGAAATGTATGTTTTTAGATATGTAATAAAACAACAAATGTATTTGAATTCATGGTATTAGACTGCTGATTGTATAGGAGATCTTAAATGGGATTTATTCCCTAAATTATAAAGATAATTTGTGATGTCAGCAAGGAGCCTAGTTTATTTGGCAATAGAGGGGTCAAATCTCAATAGCATGACTGCTTTCAGCAGGGAGTCTGGGGCAGGTGGAATCATAGGGGACTATCCTCGCCAGTATGCCTTCTCTCAGAGTGAGAGATGGGTCTTTGCTTGAGATGGTACTACCTCTCCTTCTGTGTTAATAAAGAGAGAAGTACTATCTGTAATACTGAGATCTGAATTCACTCCTGTTTTGGGAACCTAATCCAGTCGTTTCTACCCAATCCATACCAGATTTATTTAGGAAAACTAAAAATATGTCTGTCTCCTGCCACTACTCTTGTTAATAATCCATAAAAATACCACAGAATGTTGAGTACTTGAAAGCAGTGTGCCACACAAGGGATTTAAACATGAATTTGTCAAATACAAATTGTACTTGTTTTCGTTTTTTAAGGTTCTTATATAGAGCTGCTTTATCTAATAATGTCTGATGGGTTTTCTTCCTGAGCCCTTTCTCCTTCAAAGAAGTTTTCCATCGACAGACCCAGTGGGAATTCCTATGAAAGGCTGACAATCTATCCAACTCTAAACAGGGCTGGTGGGAGGACCGTTGGTGTGGCTGGTATGATGTTTTGTTGCATTTTTGATAGCGTGCCCTGTCCACCATACCCTGAATCCAGCCCGTCTTTCTTTAGTGATTTTTTTGAGTTACATTTGAAGACTGTTCCTTTCCTTTATAGTTTGACAGATCGTCCATAGTCTGCCAGAGGAGCAGGGGTAACAACTTCCACTACCCCGTTGGACTAGGGTCCACCATATCTAGCGATCTCCACCAATCTGGCTATCCCTGTGTCTTCAGAGGAGCAACAGGAGCTCCTCTAAAACCACCTAAAGTGTGCTGAGTGGCTGCCATATTTCACACGGGCGCACAACAGACTTTTTTGTTTTACTCCTAAAGTGAGAGTTTGCTTTTGCTTTCTGTAAAATCAATAAATACTGTACTTGATACACTGAGAGCTTTCTACAAGGGAGTCTGGGTCATTTTTTCCTAGTTTTTTTCTGTTTCAGACAGCCAGTCTTTACATAATGTTCCTGAAGAGAAGCAAGAAGGTCAGAATGTCTAACATAAGTAAGACAAATGGTCTAATGTACGTACACCAACGGCCCCAGCCATGTCGGTCATTGTTGTGTGGGTTCCTGAGGTTCTGACCTCAATTCAAAAAGAGGGGAATAGTGATAGATTCTTCTCACCAACTTCCAAAATTCTCCAATTTATTTTTATAATCCATTCTTCCTTAGAGACTTTTGTTGGAAGTTTGCAACATTGTGTCCGATGTTGTGCAAAACCAGTGTGCCGTTCTCCAAGGCTCTACTGTTGCATTAAATGTTGTATAAAAGCAGTGTGCCACCATCCGTGGCTGTGCTGTTGAATCAGATTATATGTAGAAGTAGTGTACAGCCTTATCCGTCTGCATAAAGATGTATGTAAACTATAAGGTTGCTGCTGACTGCGGCATCATAGTGACCACCTTCTACCTGAAATCCTATTGGTTTGCTCCTGGCTGCGGTGTTATAGTGTCCACCTTCTACCTGTCAGACTC
Organism: Lissotriton vulgaris; assembly: GCF_964263255.1. Taxonomy (NCBI): domain Eukaryota; kingdom Metazoa; phylum Chordata; class Amphibia; order Caudata; family Salamandridae; genus Lissotriton; species Lissotriton vulgaris. The sequence goes on along the minus strand of NW_028251874.1, from coordinate 1,364,587 downwards.
CACGCTGCAGGATCCGATTGATGCACATAAAACTCCACCTCCCGACCTCACCAACACACTGCTACACAAAACACAGTGTGTTCGAGGGATAGGGCGAGGGAAAATAAATAGAACAAGATAGGGACGGAAGGGGACTGCAGGGAAGGGATAGCTGAAAGACAAGAAAATAAATACACGGTTATAAATGAACACAGCTAAACCCTACACTCATTTCATTCTCACTAAACAAAACAAGTGATTCACCTTAAATAAAGAAAGTGTGTTCCAATTCTTCTCTGTTGTATTATGTATTGAATAACAGAACCTCTGGTCCATAGAAAATACAAGAAAAGGTTAACCTCCTGTACCATATAGATCACCTATATGTATTCCTTAGTTCAGCTGGTAACATACCCCGCCTTGTATTAGTTCATATCCAAAATATAAATGTGCTTCGCTCCACAACTCGAAGTGATTCAAATCCAAAGAACCGATGACGTGAAAACTGAAAGTAGTTCCTTTAAAATGCACAAAAAAGGTTCCTTAATAGACACGGCAAGACGTAGCCTCCTACTACTGTCCTCCGCTCTATTATGTATCGATATCCACAGGATCCTCAAAGAATACTTGCTCCAAACACGGCAAGGCGTAGAACCCCACAACCTTCTGCTTTGGCACTTAACCCAAGAAACACTAGTGCTTTTCTTCGTAGCGGTGGTGAGTAGATATGTATCTCCACTACACTCCGCTCTCTCTCTGCATGCAAAAATACAAAAGTACTGAACACAGCCGTGTCCGTTTCTAAATCAGCAGACTGTCTCTGTTTCAATAACAAGAGTTATTTATCAAACAAACATGTATCGCGTTAAACCACGCGCTGCCTGTTACTCACAGGTCGAAGATCGCTGTTAAGTGTCCGCTCACGCTCTAGATCACTTCTCTTCAGTTCACGGTCTACAGCTTCGACCGTGACGAATTTTGCCACTAGACGCCAAACACCTTTCAACGCAACTCGGTAACTCCCCCGAGTCAGCGGGAATCAGCAGTCACGCGACTCCTCCGCTCTCCCATAAACAAACCAAGAAACGTCCAGAGTTTCTCTCGCCTGAAACAGGAAAAAGGTTTGCCTGCAAACAAGGTCTGGATACCAAAGCACTGCTGGTTACAAAATCACGAACGAAATGGAATGGGCCCACCCAGCTTTTATAGGACCACGCCCACCTCCAGGACTTCTGGGAGATGTAGTTTTTACAGTTTAGGCAGGCGCCTTGGCAGTTCCTGACACTACCTGAGATCCTATCTGTTTACTGCCGACTGCAGAGCCACCTGGGATCCTATCTATTTTCTGCTGGCTGCTGTCACTATTGTAGCAAATATATTAAGCTACCTAGCGTCTTCTTGTAAGTCGTACAGAATGGTGAACACACGTAGATGAACCATTGTATACACCACACTTTGTTGACGGGAAAACTGTGGAGGAGCATCTAGTAATTTGCCTATTAAAAAATTAGACCTCCTTTGCCGAAATATCAAATGTTATGATATGGTAACATTCCCTAAATTCCCAAATCTTTAAATTTGTGGATAGTGGTTTGCCTCCCTTTTATATGTATTGTGCCTCACTAATATTAGTTCTGTGATGCAGTGGTTCACAACCTGTGATCCTAGGGACCTACACAGTGGGTCTGCAAACGTTTTTACAAAATTAAATATTATTAAAATTAATGAATACTAATCAATAAAGTATGTTTGAATGAAGAAGCAAAACTGAAAATTGTGAACCTTTTTCAATATTTGATTGTGAATTAAATAAAAGATTTCAATATTTGAGAACGTGTTTCATGTATTCCTGTGTCTATATTTTTGAGTATTGTAAAAAATAGCTTAGGCCAAAGGTCCCCGGCATCCAATAATTACTGGATTACAGTAATGAATTCATGGGGGACTTCAGAATTGAAAAGGCTAAGAACCGCTGCTCGAATGTATTGTGTCTTTAACATTTGAATCTTGAAACAGGCTATTTAGGGAAATGAAAGAAACAGACTGCGAGAGCCAGTGACCCTGCATGTACTTCAACCAGCCCAGCCAGTATGACCCTACCGTCTTGTTTCAAACAATAATACATCTACCTTTAGAGCCTTAAAAGAGGTTATAAAGTATTTTTGGGGAGTGCATTTCGTTTTATTTACATGCTTCACAATGTAAGGTCCAGTTTTCAGAGAACATTTAATATATAACATTCTGAAAGCACATATATTTCATTACAACAATCTTCAATCACAAAACTACAAATATATATATTACCTAAACATTGTTAACATGATTATATGGTTATCACAGACAATATTATTTTTCCAAATAGATAACTAGACACACAACTGTTGTAAACTCCCAACACGTTATCCTGTCTGTGTTTGGTCGGTATGCGGCATGTCATTATCTTTCGGGGAACTCATGACTGTTTCAATTTATCCAAACAATAACTTTGCTACCACACAAGGCGACACAAGTCTGCTACCAGCTCCATGATATCTGCCTTACAAGGTCTGACAGTGAATGTGAAAAATATATATGTCGTCTTGTTTAACATATTTTCATCATGCTGGTTCATAGCAGTTACGTCTCGGATTAATGGGAAGTCCCCCAATGTAGAGTAAAAGTCAGTGGTTAACACTCATGAATTGAGCACTGAATTAGAGAGATCTTCATCCCGCGTTATCGCAAGAGCTCCTGCCAGACGGCTGCAGCCTCCGTTCCTATGCTGAGAGCCAAACAGAGAGGAGCAGAGCTAAGCCCAATTGATATGTATTTTCCTTCCTAGGGATCACTCTTTCTCAACTTCAGTCTTATTTTCACAGCTTCTCCATTGTGAGCAGGTATACAGTTTGCTGAGTCCCAAGAAACTCTACTGGCAAGTTAGCTATGCCAAACTCTCGTAGTGTAGCACATAGAAGTAGCCTTCCAGTTGCCAAGCTCCTAGGAACATCCTACTCTTGTTACAAATGTTCATATTATTCTTGCTGCTAGTAACATACATGAGTGCTGTTCTAATTATATTCTGTGTGGTTATTACTCATGTACTTAGCAACAGGCTTAGACAGTCGAAATAAACACTTTAAAACATATATAGTGTCTTTTCTTAGTACAGTACTTGTGAGTGCTATGCTAAAGAACAAAATTGGGTTCGAATTACCACTGCCTCCCTGAACTCTTCACAGAACTGTTTTAAAGTGTTTATTTCGACTGTCTAAGCCTGTTGCTAAGTACATGAGTAATAACCACACAGAATATAATTAGAACAGCACTCATGTATGTTACTAGCAGCAAGAATAATATGAACATTTGTAACAAGAGTAGGATGTTCCTAGGAGCTTGGCAACTGGAAGGCTACTTCTATGTGCTACACTACGAGAGTTTGGCATAGCTAACTTGCCAGTAGAGTTTCTTGGGACTCAGCAAACTGTATACCTGCTCACAATGGAGAAGCTGTGAAAACTCCCTAAAAATTAACCCGGATAAGACGGAAGTGTTGCCCATTTCCATCACGGGCAACCCCTGGAACGAGAGTTTCTGGCCGGTAGAGCTGGGTGCACCACCGAAACCAGCGGTAGCAGTCAAAAGTTTGGGTCTGTACCTGGATGGGAAACTATCCATGGAAAAACAGGTCACGACTGTAGTAGGAACCTGCATTGGTTTAATGCGGCAATTGAGAAAAATATCAGCGCTGCTATCGTTCTCCACCCTGAAACAGGTGGTTTCAGCTACAATCTTGGCCAGACTGGATTATGGAAACTCCCTGTACATAGGGTTACCCCAGCGGCTGCTGGATAAGCTACAGGGGGTTATGAACGATGCGGCCAGGTTGATCTACAAGAAACCTAGGATGACCCACTCATCCCCGCTGATGCAGGAGCTTCATTGGCTCCCAATTCGGCAGCGAGTAGTTTTCAAGGGACTGTGTATAGTGCATAAGACGCTGTACGGGAATGCACCAACATACCTTAAGTCCAGAATTTCTCTCTACACGCCGAGCAGGACTCTACGCTCTTCGGATGCTACTCTCCTATCCCAACCCCGATTTAAACTGGCCACGGTAGGGGGACGTGCTTTCTCTAAAACACTCCCGGCTCTGTGGAATAAATTGACCCCAGATCTTAGGAAGGAACGCAATTTGTTGACTTTTAGGAAAAAGCTAAAAACTGTGTTATTCAAACAAGCATGGAGCAGTCACTAAGCGCACTCTAAGATCAAGTAATATGCTCAGCCTTACTAGTTAATTTGGACAACCAGCGCTTAGAGGCCCCGGTGGCTATAACGCGCTATACAAATCAAATAAATAAATAAATAAATAAATAAATAGCCAAGAATGCACAGACACCACACCGGCACATATGCCCAATGGGGTTGTATGGGGGTTCAATAACTTGGAATTCTGTTTAAGTTTAAGCAATGGAGCACTGAACTTCGGCCAGGCACCCATGGGTGGGAAAGCCAAAGCCTATTCAGCTAGGCCAGAGCCCTAGTTTATGCAACACAACAATATTGTTTACATGATTATTGGGTTATCATAAACAATATTTTCTATCCAAAAAAAGACAGATAGATGAACAGTTATCATATGTTTTACTTTGCTTCACATAACATTTTATAATTAAAATGTCAATTATCACTCAAAAAGAGAACATGAAAACCATTCAAGATATCAAAACAATTGTAAATGAGAATAACATCGCAAATATATAGTATACATTCATAGTACATTTCCACACGATTATATTGATCATTTAAATGATATTCTTTTAAACCTGTGCACATTTCATTTAATTATTTTCTCAGTACAATATGACACTAAAGGTTATCTCATAGGATTTGTCTCTGGTAAATAAATAACCATTCATATTTAATATTCCTCCATAAAGCAATTGACTTAAACAATAATATATTTTGCTCGATCCCTAAACATCCACTAACTCTGTAGAGTAGAGATACTAGTTCTATTAAACGGAACAGTTTCCTTTTGTTAATTTATCTCATTAAAAAAAGAGGTCTTTGAATCTTAAAAATGAATTCCTTCTCCTAACTTCTAGTGAAAAAATATTAACTCTGCTAAAAGAGAAATCCTATACCTGTTTCTTATAGGTTCATTTAATTGACAATACTTGTGCTGAATCAATGTAAGAGTCTCAAACTTATATTGTGTATCATTAATCATTGCAAAATATCTCAACCTACGATTAGTGTAGATAAGTATACCTTTCTCTTAACAGGAGCGTACCTTTGCCGACTTCTTTCTGTGCCTGTCCTGCTGTGGGGGTGACGCTGCAATCCTCACAGGTGAATCCACGCGGCAGCAGTACAGCGGAACGCCCGGTCTCTCCCTGCCGTCGCAGCTACCTTGTCATCAGCGCAACCGCAGTGGGGGGGAGACCGAGGGGCAGGGAGGAACTACATCTCCCAAGTGCCCTTGCGTTTCCCAGCCGCCTCCGGGGGATCGTGACGCGCCAGGAGGCTCTTTAAAGTGCAGAGTGCCCTCGGTGGAGCGGGGACTTTCTCTTAACAGGAGCGTACCTTTGCCGACTTCTTTCTGTGCCGGTCCTGCTGTGGGGGTGACACTGCAATCCTCACAGGTGAATCCACGCGGCAGCAGTACAGCGGAATGCCCGGTCTCTCCCTGCCATCGCAGCTACCTTGTCATCAGCGCAACCGCAGTGAGGGGGAGACCGAGGGGCAGGGAGGAACTACATCTCCCAAGTGCCCTTGCGTTTCCCAGCCGCCTCCGGGGGATCGTGACGCACCAGGAGGCGCTTTAAAGTGCAGAGTGCCCTCGGTGGAGCGGGGACTTTCTCTTATCAGGAGCATACCTTTGCCGACTTCTTTCTGTGCCGGTCCTGCTGTGGGGGTGATGCTGCAATTCTCACAGGTGAATCCACGCGGCAGCAGTACAGCGGAACGCCCGGTCTCTCCCTGCCGTCGCAGCTACCTTGTCATCAGCGCGACCGCAGTGGGGGGGAGACCGAGGGGCAGGGAGGAACTACATCTCCCAAGTGCCCTTGCGTTTCCCAGCCGCCTCCGGGGGATCGTGACGCGCCAGGAGGCGCTTTAAAGTGCAGAGTGCCCTCCGCGTCGCGGGAGCTGCGCCGGGCTAAGCCCGGGCAAAGGGCGGGCCCTCTACGGCCAAACAAGGCCAAACAAGGCTGGGCTGGGCATACTTTTTAACATCTACGCCCTGACCCCCGATCTGTAAAACTCTCTAATAACAAACTCATACCATCAGAAATGTCTACATCCGCGGCGGATGAATTCCCACCGGATAAATATTTCTCGAGAGCAATTGCCGACGTCGATAGAGATATAGCATTGGCAGAGCGACGTGCGGAACGTCGCCTCTCTATTGAACTATTAAAAAACACAGTCATTGCTCCAATTCCTAAGGAAACAAATATACCAGACTTAGAAAATGTCACAATTGAAAACACAGACGCTGATCTGTTTAATACCGAGAATATCCCTTTGATCTTTCAAATCAGCTCTTCCCCAAAGCTGGCTAATATGTCGATATCTGTTGTCACCCAGTCAGACCCACCTCCCCCTTCCAATCTTTTAATTGATCTTAATACCCCCATAGATCTAAAAGCTTCTGAACATCCTAGTCTAAATCTTTCTGTGGCTCAAATAGGCTCAGGGGTTGATCAACATGTGCAAACACGACCTCCCCCTCCTATAGAACTTAGACCATTAACTGATAACAATTCTTTAAAAAATAAACGCGGTATCATACGCTCGCCTCCTAAAAAACGAAGAAAAAGAGGCGGGGGAAAAATAGCGAGCTCTACTCGTAACTTGTCGCCATCTAAAGTCTCTTTGGGACAGGAATTAGCTGGAATTGTAGAAAGGGCCCCAAGCTTAGCCTCGACTAGCCCATCTGATATCATCCCTTCTTATGTGCCTCCATCATTGAAAGACTTTACTGATGCGATGGAACAGCTTTTGAAAGCCTTGCTGCTACCAATAGTAGAGAGAGTCAAGAGACTAGGCATCCAATTAGATGCTCTTGTCGAAGGTGCTAAACAAACGATCCAAACAAAAAATGATGTAATAAAATCAACGAACTCGGAGGCAGAAAAAGTGACAACTAAGGTTACAGCAACATCCGCTGCAAAAACAGCTATTGTGCCAATGCCTTCTGCAAAAATAAATCTAGCGAATACTAAGGTCTCTTTTGCCACCAAGAAGATGCCCCAAGAATCACAGTCTCTTCAAGTAAATGCACTTGTGAAATCAGCAAGATTGGGGAATAAAAAGACCTACTCCCAGCTGAACAAGGAAAAAAACCAAACCAACCCAGATTCTACGTGAAAGAAATGTGGATCTACCCCCAGACGCTTCCAAATATGTTATTATTCTAACAGGATGCTTCGCCCTTACCATCAGGATCTTTTGAACATTATAATAAGGTTATTTATTGGCTATGCAACAACAGACCACTGCCACCTCACCTTAATGGTGACATAATTTCTGTGCGACGAACAAATTGGGTGGGAATGCGACCAAAGGACATTGAGGGCGATGTCGTGATTGTCACTTTTAGAGATCACAGAGTCATCTCGCACATCATGGATTGGTTTACAGATACTAGTAGGGGGCCGATTATTCCCAAAAATGTGAGTTACTTTTATCCTGAAGCCTTGATACCCCGTAAGAAATATTGTCTAACACAGCCCTGCGAAAACTATCTTTCTTCCCAGCAATATAGATCTTCATATAATTCCTATCCCTCAAGGCCAAGATATATGGAAAACACCTTTCCTCGTTCCTTTCCACATGTTTTCTCTGGCTATGGCCACTGCCCGCCACCTACAACGCCTCAGTGGAATATTCCTTGTTTTAACCCCTATGCGCCTCTTTCCGGCCTGGATGATATTGAATGACTTTCCACCCTAGATGCATCCTCGACAAATTGCTTTGAGCACCTTCCCAAATATCAAAACCTGAACACTGTGCCTTCTAAAAATCTGAAGTCAAAAACATTTATGGGGAGCAAAAATGGCAGCGAGGGTGTTAGGTCCCCTTTTTGCAAAATCAGTAGCCCGAAGAAAGGACTTCTTCTCGAGTCTTTGGACTTATACAAAAATGTGCACCTTTCTATAGTTGGATCACAGCTCGGTACAAAAGTTTCTGGTAGCACATTGACTTTAGCAAGGGTGGATAGCTCTGAGAGAGGGAATGTAACTAGTGCGAGCTCCGACGTAGCACCTTTAAATAGCGTTTCTCTGTGTACCAAGATAGACTCTAGTGGGTCAGCAAGTCGGGCAGAACTTCCGGAACCCTTAACCAAACAATCTTGGGTAAATCAGGAGAATAACACAGAGGTATCTTATAATCATTCTATGAATCGTGGCACACTTTCCCAAATTCAGATACTTAGTTGGAATGTGGCTGGCATTTCCACTAAAATAGGCTTACCATCTTGGCTTGATTTAGTTAGCTCTTTTTCAGTTTTATGCTTCCAGGAGACGTGGGTACAAACCCCGGTTCATCTTCTGGGCTTTCAGACCTTGCACTCACCGGTGTTACCGAGTAAGCAAGGAAGAAATAGGGGTGGGCTGTGTGTTTACGTTAATATTGCCAGGGGTTTGAGTGTACGGAAACATTCTCTCACGGAGTCTTATCAAATTATCTCCATTCAAACAGGTAAATCTTTGCATCTGCTAATAATAAACTTTTATAATAATATGCCATTACATGGCTTGGAGAGGGTGTTAAATGAATTGTTTCACGCCGTTATTTCTGTTAAAGAGCTGCTTGGGGGGGAATGGGCCATCGCCTTTATGGGCGATTTTAATTGTTACACCTGCCAGTATGCTTCAAGGGGACTCTGTGACTTTATTTCCTCCCCGGATAATGATGATACCTCAAATCATTTCATGCACTCAAAAACAGGGGAGGCACTAAATAGCTTTTTAGCACATTTTAACTTAGCTTTTGCAAATGAGCTATGCTCACCTCCATTACCCTTTAAACCCTCTTTTCATGAAAGAGGCTTAAACTCTACCATTGACTTTGTACTCTTTTCTAAGATGCACGCCTCCTTGATATCCTCATGGAATACGCTAGATCAGATATATGGTGATCATACTCATTCGGTAAGGTATGACCAACCAATTTCAATAGGGGCGGTAAATGGCTACACTCTTAAATGGGAAAAAATTGAGCCTGCTGGTCTTCTTAAGAACTTAATAGAGATGAGGTGGGAAGAGGTCCATATTTGTCTGTCTATGTCAGAACACCGTCAAAAAATTTTGGAATCTTTTTCAAAAATACAAGAAACTCTAAAAAAGTTACTTTTCCCGCCAGTTCAAGCCAGGCCCTTCTATATCTAAAGGATGGTTCGATAACAATTGCACACGAGCACTTAAGATATTGAAAAAGGCTTTACAGTCCATCCCGAAGTCCGTATCTGAGATACGTCAGGCTAGATATCGTTACCGCCATGCTATCAAGAGCAGGATAAAAACTTTGAAGGCTTGGCAGACATTGTTGTCAGCCTCTGAAAGTCGCGATTCCTCGGTTTTCTGGAAGCTAGTCAACGCCCCACTTCCGTGGGTTAAAATGCCTGAGAAAAGGTTAGACCTGGCCATTGATGGAGATACTTGGGCTGCCTATTTTCAACAGCTGTATAGCAAACCAAGTCTTCTTGGTACACCTTCATCGGACCCTATTCTTTCCTCTCCTACTATTACAGTGGGCTTGAGATAGTGTGTTCCTGACATTGTTTTCTCATGTGATGAGGTCATCCTTGCTATTAAGGAGAGTAGATCTGGCAAGGCCCCTGGTCCAGACGCCATACCAGTGGCAGGCTGGCTAAGGTTAGTCAGAGACCATACCAATCCTTGGTAGGTTTTCTCGGGACCCTCTAAAAGGGTCCCCTGGATGCATTTATTAATACATTCATGTAATGGCAGAGTTTTTGGCTCTATTTAGCAGTGATATAGATCTTAGTCTTGCTCACATCTAGGATAGGTATTCTTAGCTTGTGTTGGCCCTTTTAAGCCCTTTCTTCCAGACCTAGAAGAGGATAGCTGCTTAATATGATGATAGTTCCTTTATTCTTGACTCTAACCTGTCTATTGCCTATTGGCTTTGACATACTTGACACATTGGTATGGTTTATGTAGGTATTCTGGCAGAGCTAAGGGGCATTTCATCCCTTTCAGGCCTACAGGCCTAGAACTAGAGGGACTCCATCTTGATGGAGCTGAGAGGCTTTTCAGGGTAAAGGTAAAGTTTATAGTTAAAGCTGTTTTTCACTTGGAGAGAACCGGTCTGGGCCAGCCCTTATCGGTAGGCTGTATTATTCTCTGTGTGGAAGACACAACAAAAGGCCGGCCGGCTGGGTGTGTGTCCTTGATGCGAGGTGATGCAGAGATCTGGTGGGCGGCAGGCTGATGGCTGGAACTTTCCATGAGGAAACAGCATTCTATATCAGTGAAGTGCAGAGGCGGAGTCAGTCAGTCGTGTTGAGGTGGAGGAGTGGTAAGCAGTCGAGTGGAGTTGGCGGAGCGGAGAGGAGTCAAGCTGGAGTGGTAGAAGAGTGAGGAGGTGTTGGAGTAGGAGAGAGAGAGAGGGTTCAAGCTGGAGAGAGCTGAGTTGAATAGTGAGCTGGAACTGAAGGAAGCAGTCAGAAGCAGTTACTTATCAGGAGGAGGTGTGAATAGCTGGAGTCTGAAGTAATGCCTTTTAGAAGAGACGGAGGAGAGATCGTGGACTAACCTGTGGGAGCAGCTGGAGTTAATTGGACATTGGCGCAGAGACAGAGTGAACAAGCTAGTGGAATGAAAAGCATTAGAGCGGCAGGAACCATTAGATTGAAGCTGGAAGGTGGAGACAGTTCGTGGGGGAGAGGAGTCCACTGCAAAGTGATCAGCGCAGAGGTGTATCCAAGAGTGCAGGAGAGAGAGAGAGTCCGAGATGAGCCAAGGCACAGACGAGAGAGGAACCCAGATGACAGCTAGAACAAGACTTCACACTAATCAGGTGATATTGATTCCGTCACATTAGTTTACTTTACACTTGCATCTTAATCTTGTCTTTATTCCCTAGGCTATTGTATGTCTAATCCTTTTCTTTCAGCGGTGTGTTAAAGTTACTGCTAGTTATAGAGACCCCATAGTTTTGTATATGTGTACTTTATTATTGTTACAATAAACAACCCCCAGTTTGTAGTAAACTGAAAGGTGCCTTGTATTCTTGTTCAATCCAGGTAAATGTATCTCCTAGGTGATTATTAGTTATATGAATGGATGAGTAATCCCAATCAGGTAAGTGGTGATCACATAAATAGGGAGCGAGTGGACCTATGATGCCAAGAATAAGAGGTACATTATATTAATTGGCTAACTCCTAATATTGTAGTAGCAAGCCCTTAGTGAATAGGGAGAGAGAGACTTCCCAACATATAACTGAAGGTGCTCATAGGAATGTGGTCGTCGTTGATATACGGCGTTAGTGAGAGCGCTGGGGTGGATGACCAGCGTGTATACCCACAGGATTGTGGCTTGTGTAAGTGAGAGCGCCAGGGGGGATACTGGCGTGTAGGTTTGCCGGATTGTAAACCGTTTGGAAAAGAGAGCATTGGGTTCTGCAGGCCCATGTGTAGACGCACCGGATTGTGTGTCATATCTGCCCTGGGGTAGATTAGTCTGGGTCTGAGTGGCCGCGAGACTATAAGGTATCCTTAGTAATCAGTGAGTATTCTTAGTATCCCTATAGATTTAGTGGTGTTTCTAATAATATGAGCTTGTATATTGCGAGTTCCCCATCCTCAGGTAGGTACCCAGGTGCCTGGATAGATGGTCCTGAGGAGGGAGGTGGTTACGTTCTGGCTGGGTTGGAGGGGCCCCTAGGGGCTGATCCCATCTAATCAGAAAATCCGGCCTTTACATCTGGCGTCTACGAACAGTTTACGAAGCCTGTGTGCCTGGCCATGTGCTTAGAGAGTTTCCCATGTGTTGTGAGGGAGGGCCCTGAGCGCCGGTTCCATCTGGCGTAATGTTGAAGATTATGTAGCCTGTGTAACCTATGGGCTTGAACAGTTGCAGCGTGAGGAGATTGCAATACATCATGGCATTTGGCTTATTCAGGGTGGAAGGAATGGTTTTCATTTTGGTGTTTAAACTGTCAGGGTTGAAGGATGGCATTACATGAGGGAGCCAGTTACATCTTTGTGATGGTCCAATTGTATAAATGTGTGTAAAAAATGCTTTTAAATTGTCCATTAAATTGCTTGCTGCATCTGCCTATGCTGTGCAATGTGAAATGTGTTCATTGTTATATGATCTGTGGAGTTCTTTGCATATAGCTCCTTGTAAATATGGCTTGGGAATAGCGCCATGTTAATGTGGCTTGTGAGGTGCATGTTCTTATGTTGATTTGCTGTGTTCCTTGTGCATTGCGCCTTGGATATGTTGTTTGTGAAGAGCTTGTCTTGTAAATATGGCTTGTGAATAGCGCCATGTGGTCGTGGCTTGGACAGGGCATGTTATTGTTGCGTTAGGTAGGAGAGAGCTGGTTCTCTTTCAAATGCTTGGAGAAATTGTTTTGTGTTATCTGTGAACGTGGAGAGATGAGTTCATGATTTTCCCATGTATCTGCAGTCATTGGGAATTGATTGTGCTTGAGCTGCCAAAGGGTTAATATCTTGAATTGAGATGGCAGTCTTTATTTTTAACATATGGTTTGATTTTGACTTTTATTGGTTCCTGGGTCTGCCTACGTGCTTTGTCAGCTTCTTGACGGAAAGGTAACATCTTGTGCTTTGCGAAGGGCTCTGTTCATTTCACATTCTTTTTGAAGTGCGTTTATGAATTTGTGTGGGTTTGCCTTGGAACAGATGACTTCATGTGTCTGACTCTTAGGGGTCGGTAAGTTATAAATCAACTAGTCGGATTGAGATAAGGGTTTGCACGGAGAGAGCTGTGTTCTTTTAAATGTGCTTCTTAATATGCATCCACAGACGTGTGGAGAATTATTTTTGAATGCATGGTTTAAAATGTGTGAAATATTAGAAGATGGCCCAGTTGGTGTGCGCGCGCTACGGGGCTGTTTTCATTAATTTTTCTTTGAGGGTTTTCCATCTAGAAAGGAATGTGCTGGCCGATGTTTTGCAAATGATCACAGGTTGAGAATAATCGATCTTGCCCGACAGTGCATGGTAACATGTGCTTTTAATTAGTGAAAGGCAACCGTGTGCTTTTAAAATAAATGTGTTCTCATTATTTTTTTTTTCCCAAATGCAAACTGAACCTTTTTTTTTCAAATGTGAATGTATGCAGTTAAACCGGCATCTGTAAGTTGACTCACTCAGTTAGAAATTAAATGGCTGTTTGATAATATCTGAATGTGGCCCTTTTATTAGGTTGAATTGCAAAGTTTGCGCTATAAATTACGCTGTAATGCAAAATTACATGTTGCCCCTGGTCGAACAAAATACAATGGTGAAATGTGTCTGCATTTTATGTTGTTTTAAAAATTATTTCTCTTTCAACAGCTGACAGTATATATTTTTATTTTTTTGGATGATAGTGTGTATAGTTAGGGTGGAGCAGAATATATTGTTAAAATATGATAACTATAACACACTACCATCTCCCTTACATTAGTTTAATTTGCATTTAGTTATAAGGCTCGCCTATGTATTTTGACAAGCTGTTGATGGAAAGGTAATACCTTGCACGGTAAATGATATGTGCAGGGAAATATTAAACCCAATAGTCCATGATAATTCGTTTTTTCAAATGCAGAATGCATAATTTTGTGTGCAGAAGTAAGTTGCCCCTTTCTAAATAAGTGCCCATATTTCAATTATGCTGCCTTTTAGCTGAATTAGTTAGACTAAAGTCTTTTAGAAAGTGGAGCTTTTAAGTAGCAGTACATTGTAACAGAATTGTTTTTTTTTAAAAATGCTAGCTTTCGTTAGTTAGAGAAATCAGGCCTGGGAACAAGCTTACAAGGAATTTGTTTGTCGACCTTGGCAGACCAGCTGGTTTGTGAAGACAGGTTTTTTCCTCTGCGGGCTCCGAACACGCCTGTCCTGTTTTGATTGGCCATAATCCAATTTTGTTCCGCGGACGGAATGTTTATGTAAGGGAGGGGTGAACTCGCTCTTCCTGGCTGTCGGCGCAGACGGCTTCATTGCCTACTGATAAGGGATTCTTGCAGACTCTTGGCCCTTGGAGTTAGTTAGATACAGTAGGCCTGGGCAGGCTTCCCTGATCAGGGAAAGGGAGGCTTGCAACGCCCTGCTCCTGCTGTGAGATCATCACTTGGCAGTGTTTCAAATTACTTCACACTGTAGCCTGGCTCCTGCGTATTCTGAAGGGAGGGGCTGTCTCACAGAGGAGGCCCTTCTGGATGTCCTTAAAAAAAAATTTAGATTTTGATAATGTTTTTAATTAATTAGGATATTTTCTTTTCAATAATGAAAGGCACCCGGGGTGCTTTTTAAATAGAAAATTTTATCATGCAAGATTAATGATACTTGTTTTCTTGTCCTAGGATTGCTGGGTTGTGGTGTTGGTGCGTGGGTCGCCCCCCCCCCCCCCCACTTCCTTTCTTATTTTAGTTTTTTACTTTCATGTTTTTATGTTAGTTTGTTATTTTTGGAAGATGGATCCAGACCAGACCAGACCGGATTAGTGGTGGATGGCCGCATCGGAGGAAGTGTCCGGATACCGAAGATGCAGGGTGGTGACCTACACTGATGTCCCAAAATTGATATTGGACTTATTTTTGAAACAAAAAAAAAACAATTATACTTTTTTTTATTTGTCACAGAATACGGCGTGATAAAATTTCCCGCGAAAGGATTTGGTTATGTAATTCCTTGGCCTGCATTATTCCCATGTTTTTTCTTTGCAATCACTACGAGCAGGCCCCACTTTTAAAAAAAAAACATGTCATCATGGTTTTGATGGTTATGCAGTCACCTATTATAGTTTTCCTGTTTTTTGCAGAACAGTTTTTGCCAATGAAGGACAATTTTTTTTTTAATGGTGGTACACACATGTGTTCCACAGTGTGATGAAAACTAGGTGCTAACTGTTTTAGGGTTAGTGCTACACCAGCTATCTTGTAGGAATGGGGTTGTCTTCATTTTTTCCTGTTATTACAATTTCACTTTGATTGATCAAAGGGTGGTTACCCTAGACTTTAGATTGTCCTGGGAGGTGTGTATTTTAGTATGATTATGTATTAATGTTTGCCCAGACCTTGAGAACCGTTTGTCATGTCTATTTCTCAGATTTCACCAAAATGTTTCCTTAAGTTGACCATAGTAGGTAGGCCTCATTTAGGCCCATTGTTATTTTCATCCCACAAACAAGCCCCTACACCAATAGATTTCATGAGTCGTCATTAGCTTAAGTTGACCATAGTAGGTAGGCCTCAATTAGGCCCTTTGTTGTTTTTTCATTAGAAGTTGAAACACATTTAGTTCTTAAGTTGTCCGGAGTAGGTAGGCCCCATTTAGGCCCCTTGCTGTTTTCATTCAACACATAAGTCCCTACATCACTAGACTTCACCAGTTATCACTAGAAGTTGAGGCACATTTAGTTTGAGGATGGCTTTGTTAGTTTCTGTTGTTATCAGGTCCAATCTCAGATATGTTTCAGCATTCAAATCAAGGGTGCTTTGATTTGTTTTCAGTTGGTTGTTAGATTTGTATTCCCTACATTGAGTTTCAGGTGGAATTTCCTTAAGTTGTCATTCTTTTTAGAGAGTTTTTTAGTTTTTGATTTGTTGATAGCTTGTGTTGATGTTTGTTTATATGGATGTTGTTGTTTATAGATGTTCGCAAGATAAGGATCTAAGGGTGGAATGTAATGGCAGAGTTTTTGGCTCTATTTAGCAGTGATATAGATCTTAGTCTTGCTCACATCTAGGATAGGTATTCTTAGCTTGTGTTGGCCCTTTTAAGCCCTTTCTTCCAGACCTAGAAGAGGATAGCTGCTTAATATGATGATAGTTCCTTTATTCTTGACTCTAACCTGTCTATTGCCTTTTGGCTTTGACATACTTGACACATTGGTATGGTTTATGTAGGTATTCTGGCAGAGCTAAGGGGCATTTCATCCCTTTCAGGCCTACAGGCCTAGAACTAGAGGGACACCATCTTGATGGAGCTGAGAGGCTTTTCAGGGTAAAGGTAAAGTTTATAGTTAAAGCTGTTTTTCACTTGGAGAGAACCGGTCTGGGCCAGCCCTTATCGGTAGGCTGTATTATTCTCTGTGTGGAAGACACAACAAAAGGCCGGCCGGCTGGGTGTGTGTCCTTGATGCGAGGTGATGCAGAGATCTGGTGGGCGGCAGGCTGATGGGTGGAACTTTCCATGAGGAAACAGCATTCTATATCAGTGAAGTGCAGAGGCGGAGTCAGTCAGTCGTGTTGAGGTGGAGGAGTGGTAAGCAGTCGAGTGGAGTTGGCGGAGCGGAGAGGAGTCAAGCTGGAGTGGTAGAAGAGTGAGGAGGTGTTGGAGTAGGAGAGAGAGAGAGGGTTCAAGCTGGAGAGAGCTGAGTTGAATAGTGAGCTGGAACTGAAGGAAGCAGTCAGAAGCAGTTACTTATCAGGAGGAGGTGTGAATAGCTGGAGTCTGAAGTAATGCCTTTTAGAAGAGACGGAGGAGAGATCGTGGACTAACCTGTGGGAGCAGCTGGAGTTAATTGGACATTGGCGCAGAGACAGAGTGAACAAGCTAGTGGAATGAAAAGCATTAGAGCGGCAGGAACCATTAGATTGAAGCTGGAAGGTGGAGACAGTTCGTGGGGGAGAGGAGTCCAGTGCAAAGTGATCAGCGCAGAGGTGTATCCAAGAGTGCAGGAGAGAGAGAGAGTCCGAGATGAGCCAAGGCACAGACGAGAGAGGAACCCAGATGACAGCTAGAACAAGACTTCACACTAATCAGGTGATATTGATTCCGTCACATTAGTTTACTTTACACTTGCATCTTAATCTTGTCTTTATTCCCTAGGCTATTGTATGTCTAATCCTTTTCTTTCAGCGGTGTGTTAAAGTTACTGCTAGTTATAGAGACCCCATAGTTTTGTATATGTGTACTTTATTATTGTTACAATAAACAACCCCCAGTTTGTAGTAAACTGAAAGGTGCCTTGTATTCTTGTTCAATCCAGGTAAATGTATCTCCTAGGTGATTATTAGTTATATGAATGGATGAGTAATCCCAATCAGGTAAGTGGTGATCACATAAATAGGGAGCGAGTGGACCTATGATGCCAAGAATAAGAGGTACATTATATTAATTGGCTAACTCCTAATATTGTAGTAGCAAGCCCTTAGTGAATAGGGAGAGAGAGACTTCCCAACATATAACTGAAGGTGCTCATAGGAATGTGGTCGTCGTTGATATACGGCGTTAGTGAGAGCGCTGGGGTGGATGACCAGCGTGTATACCCACAGGATTGTGGCTTGTGTAAGTGAGAGCGCCAGGGGGGATACTGGCGTGTAGGTTTGCCGGATTGTAAACCGTTTGGAAAAGAGAGCATTGGGTTCTGCAGGCCCATGTGTAGATGCACCGGATTGTGTGTCATATCTGCCCTGGGGTACATTAGTCTGGGTCTGAGTGGCCGCGAGACTATAAGGTATCCTTAGTAATCAGTGAGTATTCTTAGTATCCCTATAGATTTAGTGGTGTTTCTAATAATATGAGCTTGTATATTGCGAGTTCCCCATCCTCAGGTAGGTACCCAGGTGCCTGGATAGATGGTCCTGAGGAGGGAGGTGGTTATGTTCTGGCTGGGTTGGAGGGGCCCCTAGGGGCTGATCCCATCTAATCAGAAAATCCGGCCATTACAATTCACCACCGACATGAGTAGGGGATTTATTAAGATGAGATCAGTGGGATATAATGCACCCTGCCTTAGGGCTGTAAGGCCTAAAAGTAGGGGTGACTTACCTATACCTCATGCAATGTCTGTGGGCATGTAACAGAGGACAGTGTGCCATGTCAACTCTGCAGTTTTCTGTGCATCAAGACACGAAGCCTGTAATGGCAGTTTGCATGGTCTTGGTGAGGTGTCCCTAGGGCGGCACAATTTGTGCTGCAGCTCTAGTGGACCCTATGCAGTACCAATGCCCTAGGTTCCAGGGGTACCGTTTACTAGGGGCTTAGAGAGGATGCTGAAGGGTATACACCTGTTACAACGCAACTTTTACAACTACCTACCATTACAACGCAACTTTTACAACGCATACCATTACAACGCATTGCGCTGGGGGGCGCTCTAGGATAGGGAATAAGTTTAATTTACTATCCAACACCTTCCCTAGTGTCCACGGGGACTGGAGTTGGAATAGTAAATTATACTTACCACTATCCAGCACCTCTAAGCGCTATGAGTTGTAATGGTATGCGTTGTAATGGTCGCGTTGTAATGGTAGGTAGTTGTAATGGTATGCGTTGTAACGTCATACATCCTGCTGAAGTTGTGCTAATCATGGTGCAGTTTTAGGAAAGAAATCTGGCACTGGAATCCTCATTAGCAGGGACGTAGTGCAGCTGCATTCAAAATCACACCATGAATCAGGCAAAAAGTTGGGGCTAACTATGTCAAAAGCGGCCCTTCCCTACAAGTGCAATGGAGTGAGGGTGTGTGCTAAGATCGGTATATCCTGCTGCATGTTTATCTCAGGCAATGAACTGGAATAACATGACTGGGACTCTTGCTATCCAAGCTTTGCGACTTTTACAAAGAGACATGCGTGACGAGGGAGGTGTCACTGAGCAGGAGTGGTAAATGACTCTCTTTGCTCTCCTCGTGGCTGACTGGCCTGTGCATGTCATTGTTGACAATTTTCATATTTTCATTGTTTTTGTGTGGTTTCCTGCACTTTGGGGTTTCCAGCTGTAAAAATATGGTCATTAAATTGGGTGGAATGCAAGTAACTATGGAAGTAGTAATAGTCAAAACTGAAGAACAATCAGTTCCCAATAAATTGACACTGTCAAGAAGTATGGGATAGATAATGTAGCTGAAAATTCAACTAGAGGGGGAAATGTTAAAATTGATGCCAATGTTTGTAATGATACATTCGCTCATAAGAACAAAATTGCATTACTATTATCAAATTTTCCCGTCATACACTCAACCCGACTCAGAAGTACGTGATCAGGCAGGCCCTGCGACCTAGGCTTGAGGTTGCTGATTGACAAGTCACAGATAGCGTGGCACATAGCCGGAAGAGAAATGAGCCAACAGGAAACTCAGTCCATGCCCCAGATAAGCGTAGCAACACCACAATGGTCTAGGGAGATTGGCCCTAGTCAAGCACACATGGCCTGAGGCATATTCCCAAAACACCATATAGTCAGATGCCCCATGAAGTTAGGAATACACAGCCAATCGGGACACTACACACACACTGATCATGCGCCCCTCATGCAGGACATCTGGACACTTTACCCACTGGCCCACATTGTGTCCACGCAAGGTTGAGGTCCACCTGCATTTGTTATCTGGGGCCTTATTTATGACTGCACAGACAAGGCCTGCATTCTTTTACCAGACGATCTATAGAAGTACTTTATGATACCCAAAGAAATTTGTAAAATCCTGGTCAGATTGATTGTACTTTGAGATAGTCTTCAGACACGCTTCTGTAACTGTACTCCAAGCCGAAGTGTTTAATAAAATCAACTGTTCCTGTTTTGCCAAATGCCTCTTGTCTTTTGTTTTTTCAGGGTAAATTCATATTCGAGCAACAGCATAAACTTGCTACAGGCCCACTAATACCATTTAATTTACAGTCCCTGGGTACACGTAGTCTCACTTTACTAGGGACTTACAAGTAAATTAAATATGCCAGTTGGGGGTAAGCCAGTATTCACATGTTGAAAGGAGAGAGCACAAGCACTTTAGTACTGGTTAGCAGTGATAAAGTGCGCAGATTCCTAATGCCAACAACACTGAATTCATAAAACAGGAAGGGGGAAGGCAAAAAGTGTGGGTGTGACCCTGCAGAGAGGGACAACTAAAACAAATTATACAGTATTTAATTGCTATGTCACATTGTTTTGTACGTAAAAGGCGAAATTACTGAGGTTTCCACAAACCCCTTAGCTCCGAATCTGAAGGAAAGCCTCCCAGGATAGAATGACCAAGCGCAGCCTGTTTCGTCGAAGCGATCTCCACCAGGATTATTCAGTCTACCTCTATAAACATAGCTGGTGGGTCTGACAGTCTCCTGCCTAAGCAGAAACCTGTGCAGAGATTTCCAGGCTCTTTTCTCATCTTGGGGATGGAAAAGGGTGGGCGCAGATTTGGGACCTAAGGTACTGTTCCAGGGGTCTGAAAATGACGATTTATTCACAAGCAGAATCTCCTTTCTCCTCTGGGAGTAATGTACCACAAGACAGAAGAACAAAGTACAAGAAAACAAAACTACCAATAAAAAATGATGTTCTTCATTTGATTAGTTTTTTATTGTTTCTTGATGCAAAGGAATATGGACAATATTTTGGTTGAATGAATTTTTACATTAACATTTGATATTATACATCACTGTGGTTTATAGAGCACCCCGCGGGGGCCTGTGAAAAGTGTGTCGTTTTCAAACAGTTTCTGTTTGTGTTATATGTTATGTTACTGACGGGAGCCGATCAGGTCAAGCGACAGCACCTAGAAAATAGAAGCAAGAGAATACAGTTTAGAGTACTATATTCGCATTTTTAGAGTGCAGAGTGTCAATTTCAGACACATATTCTTTACCCCAGGGGCTCACTCCTGGCACTCAGCACCCACACATCATGGAGTTCGATGAAATTTCACATTTAACAACTAATCAAGCAGATGTAAAGGCATATTCAGCAGAGGAAGCAGAGAGTGTGTATGCACTGATAAAAGATGTCAGAGATTTTCAGGGAAAACCTGGGTCCACCCCACAAATGATAAAACAATTACAATACACATTAAGGAAACAAATTAACCAAAGGCTTCACGCCACTACGTTAATTCAATACCACAAAGTAAAGCGTATTCCACGCAGATTGCGTATATGCCTTAGACCACTACTTTTCAAATTCAACAAGCCGTTCATGTTAAGGTGGTATGCGATACTTAATAAGTGTTCTTTAGATTTGATTTTACTCATAGTGGAAGAGCTGTCCAACATTCTAAAAGAATTAGACACTGAGATACAAGAACTAAAGACGGAATTATCATCAAGGTTATCAGAGGAAGAATTGGCCACTACCCTTAAGAACATTAATGATCAATTGGAAGAACATACCAGGGAAGTACACGAACGTAAACTGCGCAAGTTTAAGCGCGATACAATAGACTATAAGCTAGACGAGGTCTATTCTTGGGCAGATCAGTATGCCCAAAGAAGAACTTACAAAAAACCCCAAGCTTCCTCTTCAGAAGAGAGTGTGGCAAACGAACAAGACACCTTACCCACCCGCACACCACCTGCAGCAACTCCTAGTACAAGTAGTGAGACAGGAGCTGAGGGAGGCCCGAACATTACCCCTGGGCAGGCTTTTTTAGAGGGGGGCAAAACATCCAACCACCCCCCCCCACGGAACAATCCCAGTCAAAACAAAACGGACAAGGAGGGGACAAGGTTCAACAAAAAAAGCAAAGAAACAGGAGGAACTTGTGATGAACATTTCAGACTACCAACTAAATCAAACAGAATTAAGGGTTTTGAACAAAGGCATGTCTTTTGTTCCGACGTACTCCACCAACAAATTGGAAACTGAGGTTTCATTATTTAAGTTCATGAGGAAACTTCAGTTACGGTGGTTTTTCCATACGATTAACTCAGAGTCTGCAATCTCAGCCACTACACCAGAAAAACCACAGGTCTTCAGACCCAAGAGTACCTTTATGGCTCCATTTTCACACAAGGCCTTGGATCTATTTGAAACTTTGGTAAGGAAAGATTTAGAACAGATCTCAATCACGAAGACTAGACAAAACAACTTGACCAAATTAGAACATCAAACTTTGGCAAAATTGGCACAGAACGACATGTTAAAGATCGTTCCGGCAGATAAAGGAGGAGCACTGGTTGTACTCAACCATTCTCATTACCTGGCAAAGGTCAATCAGCATGTTACCGATGAAGACACATATATCAAATTGGATACTGACCCCACAGTTCGTTTTCAAACCATTTTTAACACGATTCTTGAAAGAGCACAAGAGATGGGTTGGATAGATGAGCAAACCCGTAAATTTGTGACTGTCCAATACCCTAAGAGACCTCACATATATATGGTGCCCAAAATGCACAAGAATTCAGCAGACCCCCCATTCAGGCCAATTGTGGCGGGATGTGGGTCTCTGCATGAACCCCTAGGCAAGTTTTTAGATCATTACCTACGGGTCACTGACAGAATTTCGACCTCATAAATATCGACCTACAAGAATATCGAGTCAATAATATCGAGGGCAAAAATATCGACATCCTATCTATAACATGGTAAGTACAAAAATATCGAAAAAATAATATAAATGTAAAGAATATCGATGTTAAAAATATCGACTTTTTTTCTTTTAATATATAAATGTAAAATTAAGTATATAACACTAATAAATAATATATACATATTTAAAAATAACAAACTGACAACTGACAAACCTGCCTTGCTGTTTGGATTGCCCGTGGACTCCTTGCATCTCCACCAACGCCTCGCGGAACCCGCTGCGCGGGTCCCGCTTCGCAGAGGGGCGCTCTCCTTTGTGGGCTGTTAGCTGCTGCTGGGGTAAAACAGGGGCTGAGGGCTGCGAGCAAGAGGTCTGGGACTACATTTCCCAGGAGTTCCAGTAACCCCGCCCGTTCCACCTGGGCTGCTCTCCCTCCCCGCCCCGCCCCCAACGACCGGGTGATCAAATACCTGCCTGCCCTGCACTTCGTGGGACACCCTGACAAACCTGCCTTGCTGTTTGGATTGCCCGTGGACTGCTTGCATCTCCACCAACGCCTCGCGGAACCCGCTGCGCGGGTCCCGCTTCGCAGAGGGGCGCTCTCCTTTGTGGGCTGTTAGCTGCTGCTGGGGTAAAACAGGGACTGAGGGCTGCGAGCAAGAGGGCTGGGACTACATTTCCCAGGAGTCCCAGTAACCCCGCCCGTTCCACCTGGGCTGCTCTCCCTCCCCGCCCCGCCCCCAATGACCGGGTGATCAAATACCGGCCTGCCCTGCACTTCGTGGGACACCCTGACAAACCTGCCTTGCTGTTTGGATTGCCCGTGGACTCCTTGCATCTCCACCAACGCCTCGCGGAACCCGCTGCGCGGGTTCCGCTTTGCAGAGGGGCGCTCTCCTTTGTGGGCTGTTAGCTGCTGCTGGGGTAAAACAGGGGCTGAGGGCTGAGGGCTGCGAGCAAGAGGGCTGGGACTACATTTCCCAGGAGTCCCAGTAACCCTGCCCGTTCCACCTGGGCTGCTCTCCCTCCCCGCTCCGCCCCCAACGACCGGGTGATCAAATACCGGCCTGCCCTGCACTTCGTGGGACACCCTGACAAACCTGCCTTGCTGTTTGGATTGCCCGTGGACTCCTTGCATCTCCACCAACGCCTCGCGGAACCCGCTGCGCGGGTCCCGCTTCGCAGAGGGGCGCTCTCCTTTGTGGGCTGTTAGCTGCTGCTGGGGTAAAACAGGGGCTGAGGGCTGCGAGCAAGAGGGCTGGGACTATATTTCCCAGGAGTCCCAGTAACCCCGCCCGTTCCACCTGGGCTGCTCTCCCTCCCCGCCCCGCCCCCAACGACCGGGTGATCAAATACCGGCCTGCCCTGCACTTCGTGGGACACCCTGACAAACCTGCCTTGCTGTTTGGATTGCCCGTGGACTCCTTGCATCTCCACCAACGCCTCGCGGAACCCGCTGCGCGGGTCCCGCTTCGCAGAGGGGCGCTCTCCTTTGTGGGCTGTTAGCTGCTGCTGGGGTAAAACAGGGGCTGAGGGCTGCGAGCAAGAGGGTTGGGACTACATTTCCCAGGAGTCCCAGTAACCCCGCCCGTTCCACCTGGGCTGCTCTCCCTCCCCGCCCCACCCCCAACGACCGGGTGATCAAATACCGGCCTGCCCTGCACTTCGTGGGACACCCTGACAAACCTGCCTTGCTGTTTGGATTGCCCGTGGACTCCTTGCATCTCCACCAATGCCTCGCAGAACCCGCTGCGCGGGTCCCGCTTCGCAGAGGGGCGCTCTCCTTTGTGGGCTGTTAGCTGCTGCTGGGGTAAAACAGGGGCTGAGGGCTGCGAGCAAGAGGGCTGGGACTACATTTCCCAGGAGTCCCAGTAACCCCGCCTGTTCCACCTGGGCTGCTCTCCCTCCCCGCCCCGCCCCCGACAACCCGTCCATCACCATAACAGCCATAAAATAACGTGTGAATACCGCTGCGCGGGAGCTCGCCGGGAGAAGCCCGGGACAAGGGCGGGCCCTCTAAGGCCCTCGTAGGCCAGAGGAGGCCGGGCTGGGACACCTCCCTAACATCTGCTGCCCAGTGGCCCCTGACCTGCTTCATCGGATATGACGACAGAGGAGGATACCCCTGGAAAAAAAGGTAGATTACGCAATGGGTCATTGGAGAACTATTTTCAGAAGAAGAGTGAGGGCGAAAAGGACTCTATTCTAGCAGAGCGTAGGGCAGAGCGCCGTCGCTCTGTTGAGAGCATGAAGCATAGACCCCTCACGGATAGCTCCTTGCTTGTTATGACCCGGGAAGGAGGTTCAGTAGACTTGAGTGAGGACAATGCTAGTCTAGAAGGCGTCCCACTATTGTTCCGTGATTTTGTATCCACACCTTGTCTGCCTGTGGATAATATCACAATAGTTTCTCCTACCCCTAGTCCCAGTCGCATTAGGGCCACACCTAAACCTAGGAAACAGAAACTTAAGCCTCTACCCACGGCTCAGATTCATCGCCCACCACCTAGTAAAAAAAGGAGAAAACTTAGGGAGGCCCCAGGTAAAGCAAAAACCCCGCATACTGAGTTTGGTAAAAGGGCAAAACCCCCCATTGCAATTGAGATTACCCCAGCAGAGGTTCGGGATTCTACACCAGCAGTAGTACCATCATTGATTTGTACTTTACCTGAAGTAGCCATGCAGGTGGTGGCTTCTGACAGTAATATTAGAGATACAGCAGCTGATACTTTACCTCCCCCCACATTGATAGGAAACTTGGAGTTTTTGTTGAGATCTCTCCTTGTACCAATCAATGAGTCTATCAAAAAGGTGGAAATCAGACTTACCATATTGGAAGCAGCTATAACTAGTATGGCCACTCTGTCAAAAACCCAGGGGAGTGGGGGGGTGCATCCTACACCCCCGATAAGGCCCCCCCCTACCTCTGTCCAAAAGATCCCACCTGCCCCAGCTCAGTCGGCCAAGCAAACTATTCAGCCTCAGGGTAGAGCTGACCCTCCCTCCGAAAACCCACTGCCTCCTAAACATGTAAAGACACCAGTAGTTGAATCGGGTGGCGCCTCAAATAAATCTATTCCTAAGGTCCCGGCAAGCAACAACCAGGATGTACAAGAGGAAACTAGTAATAATAGAATACCACGCAAAAAGGTGCCACAAGTGGAGATTCCCCCTGAAGCAGTGCCCTTTGTGGTGGTCCTAACAGGGGTCCCTCAGCTAGCAGAAAATAAGAAGGAGGGATATGTTGACCTTAAGAATAAAATTATTCATTGGTTAAGGACGTATAGGCCGATAGCGCCCAACATAGATGGAGATATAGTCCATGTTAGACGGATTAACTGGCTGGGGAGTAGAACTAAAAATATGGAGGGGGATCTAGTGGTGGTCAATTTTAGAGACGCTCGGGCCGTTGATTATATCCTAAATTGGCCACCAGGAAACGGGGGAACTTGCATCATTCCTCGGGCCCTAACATACTTCTATCCTAGGCCAGAGGACACCCTATTTAGATATCCAAATAAACCTCATTCTTATAGACCACCCCTTACTTTGCCCTACAATAACAATTATACCCATTTTGGGCAACACTTTTCCTTGGTACCTGAACAGATCTCTGCCTGGTCTACTGTCCCTTATAGACATACGATGAACCATGGCACCAGGATGAATCATTTGAGGCCTTTTACCCCACTGGACACTTACAATCGGTTTTCCCAGCTTTCTGGGCTGGAAGATTGCGATTGAAGTTCAGCGCCTGGGGGGGAGGCAAGTGAACTTCTGGGTGGGGGGGCCCCAACAAGACCATGTGGTAGCATAGGTATAGGGGAAGGTAGTTCTTTTCCAGCTCAAACTATTAGTATTAATAACATTACAGAGGTTCCTTCCTTTGACGGGCCTATGACTAGCATGGTTGGTTGCCTCGTAACACCTATTCACCCGGCACAGGAGGGGGGGAGATGTAAGACCAGGCGGGTAATAAATTTCCTTTCTTGGAACATTGCGGGGCTAAAAAGGAAGTTAGACATTCCAGAGTGGCATACGTTCATTGAGGGGTTCGATGTTTGCCTATTTCAGGAAACTTGGAGCCTATCACCATTACACAAATCAGGGTATACAACCCATTTTCTGTCAGCAGTAAGTAAAGGAAAGGGTAGACCAGCGGGAGGTCTCATGGTCTGGATTAAATTTGGAGTGTAATGATATACTCCATCTCTCCTCCAGAGGAAAGTTAGAGGGTAGTAGGCTTGACATTTTCAATGTCTATGCTAGAGGGACACCTGGTGACTCTACCTCTCTGACTTTAACAGCCCTGGACTCCGCCTTAGCTAATTGCCCTTCAACAGCAAAAATTATTGTGGGGGGGGATTTTAATTGCACGTTTGAACCCCTCCTCGGAGATGACCCCTTGGGCATTGAAGAGGAGGATTCAAAATGGTCCATCCCAAGTTTATCCTTGCCCCCCATTAGGAGGTGGTCGGCTAGGGCTATTCAAATCAATACATTGACCAGGGTTCACAAGTTAAGAGCCCTCAATGGCAGGACTATATCCGACCAGGCAGGGGCATTGACCTTTAATAGGCTTACTGGGCCATCCCGAATTGACTATATCCTAATGGATATTAATTTTTGGGCAGAGCTTATTGACATGGAAGTCCTCCCAAGCCAGGATAGCGATCACAATCCCTTGTGCTGCAAGTTTTATTGGGGCACCCTTAAAGATAGGAGGATGAATGTCACCTTAAAAAAATCTAAAGAGATTATCCCCTATAATAACAACCGTAGATTAAAATGGGATAAGGCTAAACTCAAGGAGGAAGATTTAGGGGCGATAAAATTATTGGTTGAGGGCTTGTCTTCTGATCTGGAAGATTGGTGGGTGAAAATCAGACCAGCAGGGTCCCATACCCCTCCCTTGACTCAGCCTATAAAGCTAGAATTGATCATGTTGGCAAATTTTTCATCTCGAAAGGGAAAAGCAATAGGGATACTGTCAATCCCCCCTCTTCTAATAAACCTTGGTATACAGTCCTGTGTAAGGGCAAAAAGAAAAATCTGACAAAAGCCCTGATTTCTGGGGATCCTTTGCTGGTTAGAGCGGCCAGGAAGGAATACCTAAATGTATTATTATTGGCCAAGCGGGAGTGGGAGGAACAGCATTGGCAGGACTTATCCAATGCTGTAAGTAGTAGGAACCCGAACCTTTTCTGGGACCTGATCAATAGAACTAGGCAGAGGAAATCGCAACCATTGGCTGCACATATAACCAGCCAGCAATGGTTTGATAATTTCTCATCCCTTTATGGAGGTAATGAGGAAACAACTAGCCCTGGGGCAGATAGTTTGAGAGATGGAGTTTTCTCTGGGGTGGACGATCCTCCATTTACGACCATGGAAGTAGTGATGGCGATCAGGCACCTAACCCCAAAGAAAGCAGCTGGACAGGACGGGATTCCTGGAGACCTGTTGATAGCGGAGCCGCAGGCTTGGGCTAAATTAATCGCTACTATAATGAATTTGATCACCAGGGGTCACCAGGTGCGAGACTCCTGGAAAGGGGCAGAGGTAGTAACCGTGTTCAAGAAGGGGGTAAGAGACGACCCTGCGAACTACAGACCTATTAGTCTGAAAGACATAATTAAGAAAGTGGTCGGCAGGGTCATCATCTCAAGAGTAGGAGATTGGATGGAGGAGGCCAGTATTCTCTCTCACCTACAGGCGGGGTTCAGAAGAAAGGTAGGCACGATGGACCAGGTCTTTCGTTTTTTTGTTATCTATTGGAAGGCAGTTACCATCAAGAAAGGCAGTTTATATATGGCCTTCATAGATCTCAAGACGGCTTTTGACCTGGTCCCCCGGGCAAAATTATGGGAGATTCTAGGAGAGATGGGTTTCCCAAGTGGTCTCCTGAACCTTATCGTAAAGCTCCACGAGGGGAATTACGCGAAGGTTAGATGGGGACCCCAGGGACAATTGACAGAGAGGATCCCTGTGCGGAGAGGAGTACGTCAGGGATGTGTTATGGCTCCGACCCTCTTCTCCCTATTCGTGAATGGAGTGGTGGACCATCTGAAGGGGGAGGAGACGGATGCCCCATCCCTGGCGGGGGAAAGAATCCCCACTTTACTCTTCGCCAATGACACCATATTAATCTCCAAATCCCCAGTGGGTCTACAAAAACTCTTGAACCGGTTTAGCTCCTTCTGTACCGCCCGAGGCTTAACCATCAATACCTCAAAAACTAAATTGATGGCACTCTCCCCCTCTAAAAGATTCAAAAATAATTTCCTGCTTAATGGTGTCCCTTTGGAGCTGGTTGAGTCTTTTGACTACCTTGGTGTCCGGATAAACAGCCGAATGACCTGGAAGGATCACTTGGCCAAAATGTTACTCAGTCATCAAAGAGTCGATACTCTTTGATGACTGAGTAACATTTTGGTGATTCTGAGGGAAGTCCGTGAATCATGTAGTAAACCTGTCTCCCCGGCCATGGCCATATACGAGGGTCAGATTCTCCCAGCTGCATTATATGGCTCTGAACTTTGGGGGTTCGAAAATGTATCAGATCTATCGACAGCGGAAAATAATTTTCTAAGGAAGGTGGTGGCTCTTCCTGCTTCCACCCCACTAATTCCCCTGAGATTAGATCTGGGCAGAAGAGCATTTAAGGACTTGGTAAGTCTACGCCCGTTGCTCTTTTGGACCCGTTTAAGAAGAACGGAAGAGCTTGCAAAATATGCTGAGGGGCTGGACGATCTTCTTTTACTGGACACGGGAAAAAAAATTGGATGGTTGAATAAATTGAAAGACTTGGTTCTTAAGTTAGGGCTAAGAGATGCTTGGGAGTCACAATCGCCGCCACCAAAGGATGTGATCAAAAAGTTATACTGGGACTGGGTTCAGAGTAATGTGTTGAGGGCCACGGATGGGGGCTCACTCACGGACCAATTTTTGTTATTTAAATGTGTGAGGAAATTGGAACCCTTCCTCGACCTGATAACTAAACCCTTTGATCGCGCACTATACCTAAAACTGCGATATGGGACGCTTCCGGTGCATGACTTTATGGTGAGGTGGTCAAACTCTGGTGCCCCCCTGCGTTCATGCCCTGGCTGTGTAGCACCAACAGAGTCTGTGGCTCATCTATTTTTTGCCTGCCCAGCTTATAAAGGGGCGCGGAAATTTTGGCTGAAACCTTTCTGCAGGGAACTGGGGTTGAGGTGCCATAGACAGGCTCTTCGTGTACTCTCCACGGACTCATCATCTTCCTTTATGATTTGTGGGGTAGCAAAGTTCTTGGGAAGTGCATGGATGACGCGATCCCGCTTACTGAAACTGCAGTCGGGGGGCCCAACGGTCTGATGCCATATCTGCTGGTAGCAAATTGGTGATTGTGTTGCACCTTATTCTTTTACTGTATTTTAATATTTTATTGTGTATTGGAAATGTATTTTATATGTATTCTTTTATGGTGATCAAGTTGCCGAATAAAGATATTCAATATTTAAAAATATCTAATAATGTTTAAAATTAATAAATAATACATATATTAATAATACATTAATTAAATATATACACTAAATATATAATATATATGTACTGAACAATAAGTATTAATAATTATTTTACTAATTTATAAATTAATAAAATATATTCTATTTTACTAATACATTTACAAACATAAAACAATAACATAAATAAAATGTAAGTAATATAAAAATTTAAATAAACATTTAATTCTTTTACAATTAATTATATAAAACGTTGGATAGCGTAAGGGTAAAAATTACTATTCCTACTCCAGAGAGTGCAACAGTAGGGAAAGCGTTTGATAGCGTAGGGGTAAAATTACTATTCCCACTCCAGAGAGTGCAACAGTAGGGAAAGCGTTGGATAGCATAGGAGTAAAAATTACTATTCCCACTCCAGAGAGTGCAACAGTAGGGAAAGCGTTGGATAGCGTGTAGGTAAAAATTACTATTCCCACTCCAGAGAGTGCAACAGTAGGGAAAGTGTTGGATAGCGTAGGGGTAAAAATTACTATTCCCACTCCAGAGAGTGCAACAGTAGGGAAAGCGTTGGATAGCGTAGGGGTAAAAATTACTATTCCCACTCCACAGAGTGCAACAGTAGAGAAAGCGTTGGATAGCGTAGGGGTAAAAATTAATATTCCCACTCCAGAGAGTGGAACAGTAGGGAAAGTGTTGGATAGCGTTGGGGTAAAAATTACTATTCCCACTCCAGAGAGTGCAACAGTAGGGAAAGCGTTGGATAGCGAAGGGGTAAAAATTACTATTCCCACTCCAGAGAGTGCAACAGTAGAGAAAGCGTTGGATAGCGTAGAAGTAAAAATTACTATTCCCACTCCAGAGAGTGCAACAGTAGGGAAAGTGTTGGATAGCGAAGGGGTAAAAATTACTATTCCCACTCCAGAGAGTGCAACAGTAGAGAAAGCGTTGGATAGCGTAGGGGTACAAATTATTATTCCCACTCCAGAGAGTGCAACAGTAGGGAAAGCGTTGGATAGTGTAGGGGTAAAAATTACTATTCCCACTCCAGAGAGTACAACAGTAGGGAAAACGTTGGATAGCGTAGGGGTAAAAATTACTATTCCCACTCCAGAGAGTGCAACAGTAGGGAAAGCGTTGGATTGTGTAGGGGTAAAAATTACTATTCCCACTCCAGAGAGTCCAACAGTAGGGAAAGCGTTGGATAGCGTACGGGTAAAAATTACTATTCCCACTCCAGAGAGTGCAACAGTAGGGAAAGTGTTGGATAGCGTAGGGGTAAAAATTACTATTCCCACTCCAGAGAGTGCAACAGTAGGGAAAGTGTTGGATAGCGAAGGGGTAAAAATTACTATTCCCACTCCAGAGAGTGCAACAGTAGAGAAAGCGTTGGATAGCGTAGAAGTAAAAATTACTATTCCCACTCCAGAGAGTGCAACAGTAGGGAAAGTGTTGGATAGCGAAGGGGTAAAAATTACTATTCCCACTCCAGAGAGTGCAACAGTAGAGAAAGCGTTGGATAGCGTAGGGGTAAAAATTACTATTCCCACTCCAGAGAGTGCAACAGTAGGGAAGGCGTTGGATAGCGTAGGGGTAAAAATTACTATTCACACTCCAGAGAGTGCAACAGTAGGGAAAGCGTTGGATAGCGTAGGGGTAAAAAGTACTATTCCCACTCCAGATAGTGCAACAGTAGGGAAAGCGTTGGATAGCGTAGGGGTAAAAAAAACTATTCCAACTCCAGAGAGTGCAACAGTAGGGAAAGTGTTGGATAGTATAAGGGTTAAAATAACGCACTTATAAATAAACGACTTTTGTAATTATAAATAAATTAACTATTATATAATTTTAAACGATATACAATACCTATACTTAATTTTAAAACACATGCTTAGCAAAATATATTTTAACTAAAATTAATGTAAAATAATAACATTCAAAAATATTTAATTACCAATTAATAATTTATTAACAATTATATTATTAACAATACAATTAGTTTTAATACATTATTAATTAATTAAATTTACTATACTTCCCACCATATTTCCCTATAAAACCACTACCAATAATATAACACATTTATCCAATAATGAATTATTGATAAATAATTAGCAAATAATTCATATTAATTAACTTTTAATTAAAATTAATTACCAATTAATATAATTTATTTGATAATTGCTACTAATTATTAATTAATTAACCTTAATTAAATTACTCCCCACCCTATTCCCCTATAAACTCACACCCAGCTACAGAAAATATATATCAATTAATCAATTAATTTATTTTTTTCCAATTAATTATTAATAATTAGCAATTAATTATAATTAATTCATTAATCCTACTAATAATTAATCAACTCACCATAATTAAATTACTTCCCACCCTATTCCCCTATAAACCCACAACCCGCTACAGAACATATAGATCAATGCATAAATTAAATTAAATTATTTTCCTATTATTTTCTAATAATTACCAATTAATTATAATTTATTAATTAATCCTACTAATTAATAATCAATTTACCATAATTAAATTACTTCCCACCCTATTTCCCTATAAACCCACACCACCCGCTCCGGTACTAAAACATACAATTTTCTTATAAATTAATTTATTATTATATAAAATTAATACACATATAATAGTAATTATTTTAAATACTTAAATTAAACATATAACACATACATAAAAAAAACTATAAAATAAAACAAATATCGATATTAGTGTCATCGAAATTAGTAACATCGATATATATATGCTATCGATATTACTAACTTCGATATTACTGACATCGATATTAAGAATTTCGATATTACTTTCCTTGGGTCGATATTCTGTCCTACGATATTCTTGACTTCGATATTATGCTCCTTCGATATTTCAGACTCGATATTATGGTAGGTCGATATTACCAACTCTATATTTTGACTGTGTACCATTACCTACAACCATTAGTACAGCAATGGAGCACGTACATACAAGATACCACAGACTGTCTAAAAAGGATCAGTGAAGTGATTATAACACCAGAGGAAAATCTTTTGTTATGCACTGTGGATATATCAGCTTTATATACCTCCATCCCTCATCAGGAGGGTATAGAGGCGGTTGAATGGATGTTACTACAGCATGATTATGAGGAAGGCACTAATGTTTTTCTTCTAGAATTGTTGCATTTTTGTTTGTACCATGGATATTTCAGATGGCAAGACAGTTTTTACCTCCAAAGGACAGGTACCAGCATGGGTTTTACTGGGGCACCAACTTTTGCTAATATATTCATGGCAAAGTATGAGAATGAGAACATTTTGCAAAATTCCCAATGGTCACAACATCTTAAGCTTTATGTCAGGTACATAGACGACATTCTTATGGTGTGGGATGGTACACATGAGATGTTAGAGAACTTGTTGACAGAGTTGAATTGTTGCCATGACCAAATCAAGATCACATACTCTATTGATGACAAATCCATTAACTATTTGGATATACTCATAGAAAATAAGGGAGATGGCCTACATACAAGACTGTACAAAAAATCCACGGATCGCAATAGTGCATTACACTATAGCAGCTTTCACGCTCTATCTTTAAAAAATCACCTACCTTTTTCACAGTTTTTACGTGCACGCAGAATCTGTTCACAGGAGGAACAAGGTATTCAAGAGATGGAGGTTATGGTTCAGGCATACAAAGAGAGAGGCTATCCAGAAGAGGTATTACAACAGGCTAAACTTAAAGCCAGTCAGAAAGACAGACAAGAACTGCTCGCAAAAACAGTTAGACAACCACTCCAGAGGGAGGTATTTGTAATTAAACACTCCACATCGAGCAGATCCATCAAGAAAAGCATTCTGAAAAGATGGGAAGTGATTGAACAAGAGACTGATTTCAAAAATGTGTTTTTTGATAAACCATTGTTTGCACATACTAGATCTAAGAACATAAAAGAGATATTAAAACAATCCGAGATCAGTACAGGCAATGCTCGACATAGAGGCAGGGTAAAGTGCCACAACTGTGGCCACTGCGGCAACGCAATGACAGGGGATGTTTTTATACATCCACAGACAGGCAAGCATATACAACTAAGACACACGTCAGACTGCAACACCAGCATAGTAGTCTATGCCATTAAATGCCCTTGCGGGCTGGTATATGTGGGTAAAACCACAAGAAAGGTTATGGTCCGTATAACGGAGCATAAGAGCCTGATAAGAACGTGCAACCCCAAATCCAACTTAGCAATGCATTGGAAAGAGAGACAGCACACTATCCCACAATTGTGTTTCACAGTGTTAGAAAGTATAAATCAGGAGGTACATGCTGACACCAATCGCCAATTATCACAAAGGGAGACATACTGGATTTGCAGTTTGAATACGCTAGAACCGAATGGACTTAATGATAAAATTGAATTTGCATGTTTTCTGTAATAAGCATATGTATTGAGTACAACAATTGTTATTATCATTGACAGTTTGTAGAGCAACTTTGTCATAACCAGCACTCACTTAGTTGTAGATGCACGTACTAGCATCCCTTTCACATTTTTTATATATTTTGTTCACGTACTATTTTGTATATTTTTAATACATGTCCAATCTGTTTCACCACTTCTCCTGAATCCCCGATTACACGCACCATTGACTAGGTAAATATGGCGCCCGCTGCAGTGATTAGCTCATAGAGTCCGTTTATAGTGTTTACGCGGAAACGGCAGTTAACTTATAAGGATGGCGGAAAGATAGCGTCTTTGAACGCAAGACGAGAGATGTGACAAGTTCCCAGCAGCAAGGTAATGAGAGGCACGGATGCGGGTTAAGGGTGGGGAGATGACAGGACCCGTCAGCGGGACATTAATGGCACCGTGTGTGTGTTTTTTTCAGTTAAAGAAAACGAAAGGCAGGCCACATTGACGCTTAATTTCAATGGGAGAACGTTCACCGATATAGGTAGGCGGCAGTTAGTTTCTGTTTTTAGCGTTTTTCAAAAATGGTCAGCACAGATAGTAATCATCTTGTTTTAACCATTTAGGAATATCATACTTGTTACAGTACAGTCGTGAACTGCAACGAGTCAGGTACAAGGTTTTTACTATATTTTTTTGGACATGAATACAGCGTGTCACGTGGTGGTTTTCAAATTTTGCTTTTAGACACTTTGGTGAAGGCTAAGCTAAGCTGGTACTCGTTTTGACAAACTTGCATTAGAAGTGATATGCACATGAGGTGGAGTCTGGGGCTCCCTTATTTTCAATTCTGATTATTGTTACTGTGTTGATTTTGATTACAGTATTCCCCTGATGAAGGTATTGTTATACCGAAATGCATTGGGATTTACTGAAAAAGATGAATGGATGTACATGAAGTAATGTACCACAAGACAGAAGAACAAAGTACAAGAAAAGAAAACTACCAATAAAAAAGGATGTTCTTCATTTGATTAGTTTTTTATTGTTGATTGATGCAAAGGAATATGGACAATGTTTTGGTTGAATGAATTTTTACATTAACATTTGATATTATACATCACTGTGGTTTATAGAGCACCCCGCGAGGGCCTGTGAAAAGTGCGTAGTTTTCAAACAGTTTCTGTTTGTGTTATGCCTTAAAATGGTCGCCAGTGCTGAGTTGAGGTCAGCGGTCTAGTTGCCAGCCGCTATCACGGCGGAATCCAGGTGAGGCTAGCGCCTTGTCAGAACTGCGCACTTCACCAGGATTTTCACCGTGAGAGGAGCGTTTTGTGTCAGGAGCCTGAGTTTTAGTGTTATAGTTACCGAGTAAGTAAATGATTCCGAAATAGTTAAAGACATTCGGAAAGGTCTTGAGACGACGACTTTGGCATTCCAGAGGAAGGCAAATAACAAAACCTGAGAGAGCGAGAGTCAAGGTCAGCGAGGCTGAAAAGAATACTTACCCCAGTTCCAGAATAAACCGCGACAACATCATAGGTGCACCTAACGAAAAGAGAAGATAAAAGCTAAGTGATTTATAGACAAATAGTTGTTAAGCCAATGTAAATAAATGTAAATAGTATTGAGGAATATAACGCATACTTACCTGAGACCCAGCATCAAGAGAAGCAGTCAGCGTTCCTTGTGCCCATGCAAAATTAAAACCTGGGAACAAATAAAACCAAGAAGAAGAGTTAGTGAGAACAGGAAGAATGCAGAAGGAAGGAAAGGGTTAAAATAAAGTAAGTTAAGAAATAATACACAAGTAATTAGTAAGGTCAGAGAAGAGTTTTAGCGAGAGACTAATAAAACTATATGTGTTATAGGAAAGCCAGTAAAAGACAGGCAAAGAAGGACACAACGGAGCAATTGAAAATCCCAGAAGTGAGGATAACAGAGGGCGCAAAAGATAGAGAAGTGAGTAGGAATAAATAGAGAGAATTACAAGAGGAGAGGAATAACAGTGATTTTGATTATTTTTTGAATTACAGGAAGAGACTCTATCAGAGCCAGATAGCACTAAAACAAAAAGAAGAAGTTAGTGCGAAAAATAGAAGAGAAGCAAGTTCTTAGTATTAAAAGGGTAAGGAAGTCAGATGTTAAAAGTAAAAGATTAAAAGACAGAGTAAGGTTAGAATTGGTTGCTAATATTATTCATTGTCTCCAGGGTTTCGCCAATCGTCAGAGGTCTGCAGAAAAGACTTCAGGAGGAACCTACCAGAACAGTCTCTTCTCTTATTATTTGTTATTTTATCCACTTTCTCCCTTCCCCCCAAGGTAGCATATGCGGAGACTTGTGAATACCAAGCTCTGGGTTGCTGTCTAGGTGGATTTGGGATCTAGCATCTCTGTTCCTGTGTATATTATTACTAATTTTCGTAGAGTCTGACAGAGTGAAGTGCCCAAGTTGCATTTTACACCTGAACAGAGATGGCGGAGGGGATAGACTTACAAGGGCTAGGAACCATTTTAGACACAATCCAAAAGGAGTTAAGTGCAGTCAGAGAGGAGAACCAGAACCTTAGGCTAGAAGTAGTTAACTCCAGAAAAGAGACTGCAGAGTTAGCGCAAAGGCTTAGACAACCCTTTAGTACTGGGTCAGATGCTCAAAGCCCATTATCAGAAAGTGTCAATAGGATGACCACTCAGGTGATTCACTCCCTGTCACCAGGTATTCAATTGGCAGCACCGGAGCGTTTTAGCGGAGACCCACAGAAGGCGCAAATATTCATCACGCAGTGCTCATTACATTTCATGTGCCGCCCTTCAATTTTCCCGGATGCGCAATCTAGAGTAGCCTTTGTGTTGTCGTACTTGAGTGGGGATGCAGCGTCTTGGTCTTTGCCTTTGATTACCAAAGATGATCCAATATTACGAAATTACGAGAGTTTCAAAGAAGAGTTTCTTAGAATTTTTGACAGACGACGAATATCTCAAGCTGTGAACAATGAATTGCTTGACCTGAAACAGGGAAATCGAGATGTGGTCTCATATTTGACTCAGTTTAATAATAATCAGAGAGTAAGAGAGCCGCGGTATTCTACGGTGGGCTAAAGGGCGAACTAAAAGATGTGCTGGCTGGAATACCAAATAGACCGACAGACGTCTCCGCGTTAGTGGATTTAGTTTTAGAAATAGATTTCCGACAAGGGGAAAGAAAAGGCGAAAGAAGAAAA
Organism: Lissotriton vulgaris; assembly: GCF_964263255.1. Taxonomy (NCBI): domain Eukaryota; kingdom Metazoa; phylum Chordata; class Amphibia; order Caudata; family Salamandridae; genus Lissotriton; species Lissotriton vulgaris. Next base: position 1,327,017 of record NW_028251874.1, on the reverse strand, counting down.
GATTTCAAATTGGTGGTTCCCAGATTTGATCGGGTCAGATCGGAAGGAGGACGAAGCTATGAAGGTCAACAAGGGACGGAACGCATGCAAATTGGAACCATCCGGGGTCCCCTCTCAAAAGAAGAGTAGGAAAAAAGAAGAAGCAGCAATCTGTGTATGTATTGTGGATCTGGAGGTCATTTTGTTAGGAATTGCCCAAAGAAACCAAAGACGAGTTTCAAGCCGAAGGAAAACTAACAGCACCATCTGTTGGAGGAGTTGAGCAGGTGGGTGCGATTTTAGACAAGACTCCATAAGAACATAGAGTGGCTAATACCTTACAATCCGCAGCACCGCATTTAATTCTATCAATGGAAGTAAGATTTAGACAAGTCACGCTGCCGGAAGTATCAGTGATGATAGATTCCGAGGCCACTGGAAACTTTTGCGATTTGAAGTTTGCAAGTAAAGTGGGAATCCAGGCTATCAAAAAACCCAAAAGTGAACCTGTGAGAGCGGTGGATGGGACCAATTTGTCTTCAGGTCCAATAGTGAGTCATACGGAACTAATTCATTTAATCTCTAATGATGGGCACGAGGAAAAGATCCAGTTTAATTTGATCAACGCTTCCCAATTCCAGCTAATACTCGGACTTCCTTGGCTCACCGAGCATAACCCAACAATTAACTGAAGTACACGAACCATTAAAATGGCATCTGATTATTGTTTGGAAAATAGTTTTGGAGGTCAGGAAATGGATCAAGAGGTTAATCCTGCGCATTCTCTGTGTCAGGCAGGAGAATTCATTTGTGTTATCCATGTCCAAGAAATACCAGAAGAATACTAGGATTTTGAAGATGTTTTTAATGAAGTGGAAGCGGAACAACTACCACCACACAGAGTCTACGACTGTAAGATAGAGATCGAACCTGGGTCGAATTTGCCTTGCAGTCGTGTATGTGCTCTAACAGAGAAAGAACACCAGCATTTACGGGAATATCTAGACAAGTACTTGGCCAATGGGTTCATTTGACCCTCACAATCCCCAGTATCTTCGCCCTTGTTTTTTGTGCCTAAGAAGGAGGGAGATTTGAGGGATTGTATCGACTACAGAGCCATCAATAAGATTACAAAGAAGAATCGCTATCCGCTACCATTAAAATCTGTCTTGCTAGATCAAGTAAAAGGAGCAAAAATATACACAAAATTAGATTTGAGAGGCGCGTACCATCTGGTAAGAATGAAGGAGGTAGACAAATGGAAAACTGCCTTTAGAACGAGATTCGGCCTGTTTGAATATCAGGTAATGCCCTATGGCCTTTGCAATGCCCCTGCTGCCTTTCAACATTTCATAAACGACGTCCTGAAGGAATTCATTGATTAGTGTGCAATTGTGTACATTGATGATATCCTTATTTACTCCGTGGATGAGGAAACGCATCAGGAACAAGTTAGAGGAGTTTTACAGTGATTGAGAGAAAACAGATTGTTTGTAAAACTAGAGAAATGCGCCTTCAACGTTACTCAAGTGGAGTTCTTGGGGTTTGTCATTTCACCAATGGGCATTCTCATGGATAAAAAGAAAATCGAGGCAGTGGTAAACTGGAAGTCCTCAGAGAGCGGAGGTTCATTAGTGAGTTTTCACACAAGATCCTACCACTCACTCGACTATTGAAGAAAGGTCTCAAATTTGAGTGGACAGCTGATGCAGAGGAGGCCTTTCAATCCCTAAAGAAAAAATTTACTACTGCCCCAATTCTACAACATGCTGATCCAAGTGAACCTTTCTTTGTAGAAACAGACGCCTCAGATCAGGCTGTGGGAGGAGTCTTGTCTCAACGGAATAAGTTAACGGGTCAGCTGCACCCAGTTGCTTATATGTCAAGGAAGTTAACTCCAGCAGAAGTCAATTATACTATCACGGAGAAGGAGTTATTGGTCATAAAAGACGCCTTCAAGGAGTGGCGACATCACTTGATGGGGGCACAACACCAAGTAACTGTATATACAGATCATCGGAACTTGAAATTCCTGAAGATGGCTAGAACTGTAACTCCGAGACAATTACGTTGGTCGCTGTATTTTGCAGACTACGACTTCTTCATAACTCATCGGCCAGGAGCGCAAAATGGAAAAGCGGATGCCTTGTCTAGAATCAACACAGAAAATCAGAAAGCTCCTTTGGAAAACCAACCAATAATCCCAAGTGAAAAAATAATTGGAGCAACAACTTCGATCAATCTTGAACATGGCATCATGGAAGTAATGGATTTGGAAACCATGCAAAGATGGTTGAAAGAGAAAGAATGTAGAAGAATTCATCACCAACTACCTTACTTTCAAGAAGCCTTGTACATACCCACCAGAGAATTGCAGCAGCAGATCATGAAAGAGTGTCATGATGCGAAATTAGCTGGACATAAAGGAGAGGCAAAGACCAAGGAACTGATAAAACAACACTTTTGGTGGCCCAAGATGGCTAAAGACATAGAGGAGTATGTCAAGACTTGTGAGATTTGCGCTCAAGGGAAATCTGAACGGCAGGCTCCAAAGGGATTGCTTTTGCCCTTGCCCACCCCACCTTCCCATGGTATACCGTTACATTAGATTATATCACTGACTTGCCGCTCAGTCAAGGTTACAACACCATTCTAGTAGTTGTAGACTCCCTTTCGAAAATGGCACATTTCACAGCCCTAAAAGGAGTGCCAACGGCTAAACAATTGGCAACTCATTTTAACACAGAGATAGTGAAAATACATGGAATCCCCAAAATCGTGATTTCTGACAGAGGCCCACAATTCATTTCACATTTCTGGAAGTCCTTTATGGAAGGGTTAGGTACTGAAGTTTGGTTTTCCACGAGTTATCACCCAGAAACTGACGGTCAAACCGAGAGGGTGAATCAAGAACTAGAACTGTACTTGAGATTGTGTTCTTTTGAAACAAGAAGGAAACTGGTCGGACCTTCTGTGGGCAGCAGAGTTCGCCCACAATAATGCCAAGAACGTTTCCACCGGGTTTTCCCCCTTTTATATCAATTATGGTAGGCATCCAAATTCAACAATCAGACAAACTGAAATTTCAGTTCCAGCAGTGGAGGAAATTGTGTCCCACTTAGAACAAGTACATAAGAGTGCGATCGAAAACCTAGAACTAGCCAAAGGAAAATATAAAATCTATGCAGACAGGAAAAGGCGAGTATGTCCCTGTTGGACTTGGCCCTTTTCCCCCAAACTTTTTTACTTTTTGCCCTCCTAATTTGAAATGTCTCCCCCATGGTAATAAACCTGTATAGGCCTTGTGTGGTGTGAGACACCTTGCTAATATGTAATGTCATGCAATGGTGTGATTGTAAAATGTACCCTGGTGAAATGTTGTGTTTTTAAAATGGCTGCCATGGCTGTGCGTTGTGCCACCTGACTGCAGGAGGTTAGCAGTCTAGTTGTTAGGTACCCAGCCACCCCTGCATTTGGAGGGAAAGCCTGGCACCCAGGGTGCTCTACTCCTCCCCCTGAGCCAGTTAGAACTAGTTTGCCTGTCTGAGGTGGGTTAGCGGTCTAGTTGTCTGGTTCCCAGCAATCCCAGCATTTGGAGGGACCTCCTAGAAGCTTCCGGCCTTTCTGGTATAAGGAGAGCAGTAGAGATGTGATGAGCAGAGACAGAGCTGGGACAGGAATGTGAGGGGACCTGCTGCCAGGGGATACCGCCACTTGGGCCTGTGTGCTGGACCCTGCACCCATCTAGGACCCCCCTACTGTCCCCAGGGCTTGTAAAGCCCCACTTCAGGAATTCAGGCTGCTGTGTGGGAGGAGGGCCTTGCTGCAGTGGGGATGGTGAAAGCCTACCACCCTGTTTTGATGATGCCCCCACTACCTGCTGACCTGGCCCAGTAGTGCTACTGCTCTGTCCCCTGGGTCCCTGAGGAAGGGGGGCCCCCCTAGGTCGCTGGAGCTGCTGGGACCCCGCGCTACGCAAGCGCTGCGCCAAGAAGCGCCAAGATGGGAAGGAGTGTTGTGGACTGGACCCCCCAGGAGGTGAGAAGAGTTCCCCTGGGACCCCTGGGCCTGTTACTGGGACTGTCCGACCCCCTTGTGCTGTGTGCCTGGAAGCGCTGGCCTGCAGAAGACTGCTTGTGTCCCCAGAGTGCTGTGACAAAGACTGCCCTGCTGATTGCCTGCCAAGCGTGATAATCTGGAAAGCGCTGTGCTGCAGAAGCGCTGTATGGGGAGGATTGTACCCCCAAGGAGCTGTGCTGTGAGGAGCTGCCTGTTAAGCACTATAACTTCAAAGCGCTGGAGAAGTGCTGTTGGTCCTTTGAGACCCAGGGCCCTGAAAGCTGTGTGGCCTGGGTGAGGCAAGTGTGGCCGTCCACAAGCCGTTCTGAACCCCCGGGCCCCCGTGAGGAGGAGGGGTCTGGGTGACGCCGCGGGAAGGAGGAGCCTTGAGGCACATTGCTGGTGCCTGCCCCTCTCCCTCTCGAAACTGCAGAGTGGCATAGGCCTGAGTGAGGCCTTGCGGGCCCCAAGTGACCGGTGCAGGTCTAAGGAGAGCCCTGCGACGAGAGTGCTGTGCAGCAGGGGCCTCGAGGCACTTTGTCGGTGCCTGGCCCCTACTGAGAGGGAGACCTCCCCAGAACCCCGGTGAGTGGGGCCTATGTTAAACTGTGTGGAGGGTAGAGTGGGCAACGGGGCACAGGGTCGGTGTCCGCCCCCCCCTATGACTTGCTGTCAGGATTGGCAGCAGCGCAAGTAATAGAAACGCCACTAACCTTCTTCCTATGCCCAGCGGAGACGATGTCAGATGCTAGATCCTTAAATCCCTTCCTGCACGACCCCCAACAGAGAATTGATATTACTCTGCCCGACTTCGTGCCCAGAAGGGAAAAAAGGAGAGAAGAAGCGTCGGAGGAGAACATAGATATAGCTGTACTTCTCTTCGTAACTCTCCAGGACGTACTGGTTCTAAGGGACGGTTCTGTGACCCCTTCAAGGTTATCTGAAAGGTGAATAAACATACAATTACCCTTAAGGTCTAATAAATACCTCCCTCTCCTTGTAACTAGGGTAATGCCACCACTCACCACGGTTTCTCCTAGTGCGGCTTTGGAGAAATGTAAACTCTCTGTTCCCATCCGCTTAAAGGGTCCAATGTCACAAAGGTTTTAGTCCCAAGGAATTTGACAGGAGACTCAACCACTAAATTAATAAACTTAACCAAAAGGAACTTAAATCATAGTCAAATGAAAATGTATCTTCTTCTCCTATTGTTGTTTAGAACACAACCTGGACTCCATTAACCATAAAGCCTTTCGTAAGGTGTAGGCAAATTGACTTCAATGATAGTTCACATCCATAACAAACGGACCTTGAATCAGGAATATCTTCTCGGCTCAGCCGCGCCGACTTCCTTGTCCTCTCTATCTATCAGCCCTTACCCTGAACGCGTCTGACTCCCAGACGCGCACAACATAAAAAGCTTCGTTTACTCACGTGTTGTCCAGTGCGTATTCGCACTGGAACAAACGCCGCGGCTATCCTTTCTGGCGAGACTCAACCCAGAGTTCAGGCAACAAGTTCACGAATAAAAGGAGGCGAGCCCGCGCTCCTTTCTTTTCACATCAAGGTTCGACTCGATAATCTCGGGCAATCCAAAAAGTCTCGAAAACAAGTACTTCTCCTCACGCTTGATTTCTTCTCGCTGGAATCCGGCGGGGAACACCATCCGCCATTCCTCTCTGATACTTCAGGATCAATTGACAAGCACCTTACTCACCTTACTCACGAGTCTCCCCCAAGGCAGTCTGGGAGTTGTAGTTCGCTGCAACATACCCGTTTTCGCAGCATTCCAGGAATGCAGCCCCCTTGTCCTCGTAATCGCTACAGAACCCCCTCTCGAGGACAGCCGTCCCGGCGGTCGACCGGGCTTACCAGGATATTGTACATGAAACAGATCAACCAACTCAGGACAATTTAGGTTGATCACAGGCTCCCAAGTCCTCTCTTCTGGGCCGTACCCCTTCCACTCAACCAAATACTGAATCCGCCCCCGAACCATACGGGAGTCAAGAATCACGTGCACCTCATACTCCTCCTGCCCATCAACATCGATTGGAAGAGGTCTATCCAACAGCCTAGTACTTGCAGGACAGGGTTGGAGTAGAGAAACATGAAAGACGGGATGAATCTTCCACGTACCAGGGAGCGACAGCCGCACCGCCACAGGGTTAATGATCTCCACGATGCTATATGGCCCTACATATCTAGGCTTCAACTTATTCTCCCCTTTCAGATGTAAATGTTTTGTGGAAAGCCACACCCTATTCCCCACCACATACCCGGGAGCAGAAGACCTTCTACTATCAGCAAAACGCTTTTGTGAAGACTAAGCGGTAACTAAACTGTGTCGTGCCTCAACTAGTACCGCCTTGAGATGTGCGTGGTGTTCATGTATGCTTGGCACCGGGGAGTGAACAGGAACCTCAAAAGGTAGTGCGTTAGGGTGATAGCCAAAAAGACAAAAAAAAGGTGAACAGCCCAAAGTGGAATGAATGGCGTTGTTATAAGCAAATTCCGCCATCCATATCAAAGTAGTCCACTCAGTATCATTTTGCAAGACAAAACAGCGCAGATATTGTTCTAACGTCTGATTTAGACGTTCCGTTTTTCCGTCCGTCTGGGGGTGGTAGGACGAAGAGAGTCGAGCATCAACATCCATGGTCTTACAGAGGGCTTTCCAAAAGCGAGAAGTGAATTGAGTACCTCTATCGGTTATAAGTACACAAGGTATCCCATGGGCTCGGACTATATGTTGCAGGAACACTTGCGCCAATTCCACAGATGTAGGCAGGCCTTTCAGGGGTATAAAGTGTCCCATCTTCGTTAAATGGTCTACGACCACCAAAATCACAGTCTTCCCTTCACAGGGTGGCATTTCAACAATAAAGTCCATTGACACTGTGTGCCAAGGTTTTGGAGGAATTGGTAGTGGTCTAAGGAGGCTAACAGGTTTAAAATGGATTGCCTTCCCTTGGACGCAAACAGCACAGTTCATGATATAGTGTCGCACTTTTTCTCTTAGTTTAGGCCACCAAAAAGTACGCTCCACACCAGCAATAGTCTTATAGATTCCCAGATGACCACCCAATGGGGAATCATGTATCCAGTTTAACACTTTCTGCTGCAGGACTTCAGTAGGGACATAGATAGCTGATCCCTGATAGGCGAGATCATCCTTTTCCGTTCGATGTTCAGGATCCTCCTGTACCCATTCCTGTAAGTCAATGTCTGCAAGAGCCACTCGAACATCATCCAAGAACTCTTGTGTGGATACCAAGGCGATCAAAGATGACTGTTTATCGGATTCTTGAAGGATAAGTGGAGGTGCCTCTTCTTTCTCAGCACTCTGCTCCTCTGTTTCTCCGATACGTGAAAGAGCATCAGCTTGCCATTTTGAGGCCCCGGTCTATATTTGATAATGAAGTCGAAATCCGAGAAGAACAGAGTCCACCTCAATTGCCGGGGAGTAAGCGCCTTTGCAGTTTTCAGAAACAACAGGTTTCTGTGATCGGTGTAGATTTCGACGGTATGAATGGCTCCCAGCAGATAATGACGCCACTCTTCACAGGCCCTTTTTATTGCAAGAAGTTCTTTATCCGTGACAGAATAGTTGATCTCGCAAGGTGTGAGTTTTCTCGAGAAATAAGCCACGGGATGCAATTGAACCGTTTCAGGGTGGCTTTGTGATAGAATTCCACCAATGGCATAATGAGAGGCGTCTGTTTCCAGTACAAAAGGTATCTGCGGATCTGGATGGCGTAAGATCGGAGCCTGTGTGAACTGTTCTTTAAGGTATTGAAATGAACTCTCCGCTTCCTGGTTCCATACAAACAAGGTGTTTTTTCTCAACAGACTAGATATGGGATGGATGATCCTGGAGAAATCTTTAATGAACCTGCGGTAGTAGTTGGCAAAACCAAGGAAACTCTGCACTGCCTTGACATTTTTGGGGGTACTCAATCCTACGATAGCCTTCACTTTACTTGAATCCATTTGGAAGCCTTGAGCTGAGATGATATAACCAAGGAAGGATACTTCCTTCACGTGAAAAAGACATTTTTCAAGTTTAGCATACAAAGAATGATGTCTTAATCTTTGAAGCACTGTTTTCACGTGGTCCACATGCTCAAGAAGTGTAGATTGAATAGATTAAAATGTCATCTATGTATACAATGCAGAATGTCTCCAAACAACCTCGCAGTACTTCATCCATGAAGTACTGGAAGGCGGCAGGAGCGTTACAGAGCCCGAAGGGCATCACACGATACTCGAACAATCCAAATTTTGTTCTAAACGCGGTCTTCCACTCATCCCCTCTCTGTACTCTAACCAGATGGTATGCCCCTCTGAGATCGAGTTTGGTAAAGAATCGGGCTCCCTTCAACTGGTCCATGAGTACAGGTATGAGCGGGAGAGGGTAGCGATTTTTTACCGTCATTCTATTGATGGCTCTGTAATCGATGCATGGTCTCAATGCCTCGCAATCCTTTTTCGGAATAAAAAACATCGGAGATGATGCAGGGGATGTTGAGTGTCGTATGAACCCAGTAGCCAGGTTTTCATCAAGGTAATTCCTCAAATACAGTCTCTTTTTCTGTTAAGGCATATACCCGGCTACAGGGAATATCAGCACCTGGAATGAGTTCAATTCTACAATCGTATACACGATGTGGAGGTAGATCGGTAGCCTTTTGTTTGTCGAACAAGGAACTGAACTCCTGGTATTCATCTGGGAGAGCGGTGGCACAACAATATTGTCCAATGGAGCATCCGGAAGCCAGACATACCGAAGGCGTAGGCTGCTGCACTTCGGGATTAGACAAGTTATGTCTACAATTCGCCTTACAGAATGCAGATGATAAGGTAATGGTGCGTGCCGCCCAACTAACCTGAGGATCGTGAAGGGTCAACCAAGGCATTCCCAATATAAGACGAAACTGGGGTGCATCTATCAAATCGAATTGTATTAGTTCTTGGTGATTCCGACTCGTCTACATCAACAAAGCTTGAGTATGATATGATACAGGGCCAGATGACAGGACTGTTCCATCCACTGCTTTGACCAGTTCAGGTTTATCCTTTTTCTCGCATACTATCTCAATTTTCATGGCGTATTCTTGGTCAATGTAGTTTCCAGTGGCACCTGAATCAAGCAGTGCGTCTATCTCCATGGCGTCACTTGAATTGACCCATAAGGTTACCTTCAGGTTCATGTGGGCCACGGCAGGATGTAAGGTATTCGCGAGCGTAGGTGAGATCATTAACGGTGAACAACCCAAGGCAGAGACCTCTTCCTGATTTGGGCGTGCTAGTTTTCCGCCGGTCTTCCTGCTTGTATGACCGCCTGATTAGGGGGCACCATGGTTCATCCAGGCAACGCATTCCGCGCTCTGTAGTCCTTTACGAAATGACCACCTTTCCCGCAATACAGACATTGTTTTAGTCTTCTTCTTTTTTCTTTCTCTTCCTTCGAAAGGGGGCCCCTCAGACCTCCTATCTGCATAGGTTCGACCCCTTCAGGCATTTTAGGATGGTCCTCGATGGTGCTCCGTGGACGAGGATAGAAAAAACGACTGTCGCCTCTACCGCGATCTCCCCGTCTTTCCAGGAGGCGATGATCCAATTGAACCGTTAAATCAATCAATTCCTCGCAGGAAGAGGGTAGTTGTACAACTTGTGCTAACACGTCCTTTAGTTCCCCTCGGAGACCCTGATAAAAGCTAGATATCCTCTTTGACGTAGGCCACTCTGTTTCGACCACAAGTCGATTGAAAGATGTAATATAAGATAACAAGTCTTGAGATCCTTGCCGCAAGGTTAACAATTCCCTATCCAGAGATAACATATGAAGTTTTCTATCAAACAGTCTTCGAAGTTCCAAACAAAAATCATCGAAAACGTGCAACACAGGATCGTTTCTCTCCAACAAGGGTATAGTCCAACTTGCTGCATTGCCTCCCATGTAGGACATCATGAACGCTGTCTTTGTTGAGTCATCTTGAAACACCCCAGGCTTGCACAAAAAGTGTAACCTACACTGATTCAAAAATGTTTCGAATTTACGGGGATCCCCGTAAAACCTTTCAGGGGGTGCCAAGGGAATCCCTGTGTTTTGTATGACTGGACAGTAGGAACTGAATCAGAAGAGGAAGGCATAGCGGGAGATGACAAAGAGAACCCACCCCCTTCAGCTCCCTGGGAAACAGGAGGTACCGTGGAGGAGGGAGGAGGTAGAGTGGCTGTTTTTATATACGAAGCCCCCCCTTGACCTTTTTGCGACAGCTCAGATACCTCTTTACTAAGGACACCCATTTCCTTATAAAGGACTTGACTCTCTGTTCGAGACGTGGTGACTTCCTGCTGCAGAGCCGCAAGGCTCTCCACCACGGAATTCAATATGCTTTCAATATTCATCGTCCAGGCCGGGCTTGTACACTTAGGCTTGTCAATCTGTCAGGATTGGCAGCAGCGCAAGTAATAGAAACGCCACTAACCTTCTTCCTATGCCCAGCGGAGACGATGTCAGATGCTAGATCCTTAAATCCCTTCCTACACGACCCCCAACAGAGAATTGATATTACTCTGCCCGACTTCGTGCCCAGAAGGGAAAAAAGGAGAGAAGAAGCGTCGGAGGAGAACGTAGATATAGCTGTACTTCTCTTCGTAACTCTCCAGGACGTACTGGTTCTAAGGGACGGTTCTGTGACCCCTTCAAGGTTATCTGAAAGGTGAATAAACATACAATTACCCTTAAGGTCTAATAAATACCTCCCTCTCCTTGTAACTAGGGTAATGCCACCACTCACCACGGTTTCTCCTAGTGCGGCTTTGGAGAAATGTAAACTCTAGGTTCCCATCCGCTTAAAGGGTCCAATGTCACAAAGGTTTTAGTCCCAAGGAATTTGACAGGAGACTCAACCACTAAATTAATAAACTTAACCAAAATAAACTTAAATCATAGTCAAATGAAAATGTATCTTCTTCTCCTATTGTTGTTTAGAACACAACCTGGACTCCATTAACCATAAAGCCTTTCGTAAGGTGTAGGCAAATTGACTTCAATGATAGTTCACATCCATAACAAACGGACCTTGAATCAGGAATATCTTCTCGGCGCAGCCGCGCCGACTTTCTTGTCCTCTCTATCTATCAGCCCTTACCCTGAACGCGTCTGACTCCCAGACGCGCACAACATAAAAAGCTTTGTTTACTCACGTGTTGTCCAGTGCGTATTCGCACTGGAACAAACGCCGCGGCTATCCTTTCTGGCGAGACTCAACCCAGAGTTCAGGCAACAAGTTCACGAATAAAAGGAGGCGAGCCCGCGCTCCTTTCTTTTCACATCAAGGTTCGACTCGATAATCTCGGGCAATCCAAAAAGTCTCGAAAACAAGTACTTCTCCTCACGCTTGATTTCTTCTCGCTGGAATCCGGCGGGGAACACCATCCGCCATTCCTCTCTGATACTTCAGGATCAATTGACAAGCACCTTACTCAGGGACAGGAGGGGCTTAGTACTCACGAGTCTCCCCCAGGGCAGTCTGGGAGTTGTAGTTCGCTGCAGTATACCGGTTTTCGCAGCATACCAGGAATGCAGCCCCCTTGTCCTCGTAATCGCTACACTTGCTTGGGATGGTAATCATACCCTGAACTGGGCGACGGCCTGAAGTGCCAACTGGTGTAGGCTGGAGGTCAAGGCTGTGCCCCTGGGTCCCCCAAGGAATTATTAAAGCCCCAAGAGCTAGGGCCAGGACTTGTGCTTTTGCTGAATTTCGCGCCCAGTGGGCTTATGGCCTAGTGTTATTGCCCCTGTTAATGGTAGGCACCCCCCATGTGTTAGTCGCCTGAGGAGATATTTAGGGTTTCCCTACTGAAATGTTTATTCCTGCACAAGTGGCCAGGTTAGAGGAAATGCTTGATTATCCCTGCCCATGAATGGTTGTGACCTGTTACTAATGTATATTGATGTTTCACGCCTGCTAAGTGATCCTACGCTGATTCCAGGCTGTTATACAACTAAGGTTGTGGGCCGATGCGGATGTTATTTACCTGCCTAAGTGAGCCTAATGTACGCACTGGTGAGGTGCGCAATGTGTTGGATACCCAGGGTATTGCTCAGGAAAAATGCGCCAGTGTTGATAGGCTTATGGTTAAATGCCTAATGTCACAGCGTAATGTGTATGCCTAAGGTTCTATTGCATACAAGGTGCCTACTACCCTGATGAGATGGTCATCTCCCTGGCATAAGGTGATGAGACTGATATCTAATGTTGATGTGCCCTTTTACTGCAGGTGTCCTGCCCCTCTGCTGGCCTGACGTGGCATTCCAGGCACTGGTTATATACCATGTTAATGAGAAAGCCTGCTGCTTGATTACAGGTGCTCCTGTCTGTTGGGATTTGCTGTGATGCCATGAGGTTTTTCCCTTACAGGGGTTGGGTTGGAGTTATAGTGCATGATGTGTACTTCTGCTAATATTGTATTTTGCAATTACAGCCTCCCACTGAAGATTAGAGCCTGAGTTGGCCCCGCCATAGTGACCCTAGGTTCAATGTTAATTTAATCACCTTCTTTATTTCAGCCATGGACTTACAGACTCAGCCCTTACTTCCCATGTAAATAATCCCCCTGATACACTTGGCTCTGGTGCCAGTTGGCGCCGGGTTGTGATACCACTGTTGATGCATTTTTGCCTTGCAGGTTGGAGATATACTAAACTACTTATTGATTTTCCAACTCAAACTGTTGTCCTGCTCTTTTGTGGTGTGCCTGGTGTGTCGTCTATGAGTACTGCGTGAGTGCTTCACATGTCCTCTGAAGTTTGGCCTGCCTGCTTGGTTCCGTGCTACCCCTTGGAGATCTGGTAACCCCATTTCTTACAGTCCTCATCTAGAAATAGGAGATTATGTTTGGGTAAGCACAAAGAACCTGAGGCTAAAAGGAAACCGGAAGTTCCAGCCGAGATTTATTGGGCCTTACCAGGTAGAAGGAAAGATAAACCCAGTAACGTACCAAATCAAATTACAACCCAAACTGAAGATCCACCCAGTCTTTCATATATCTTTGCTAAAGAAGGCTTCAGCAAATTTGCGAATTGACTCGCCACCAAAACCCCTTCAACTGGAGACAGGTACAGAATTTGAAGTTGAAGAGATATTAGACTCTAAGGGGCAAAAAGGGCAATTATACTATTTGGTGAACTGGCAGGGTTATGACCAGAAGAAAGGTCTTGGGAGCGGGACGAAGATGTCCATGCTCCAAGATTGATCAAGTAATTTCACCGGCGATTCCCAACAAAACCATGAAGGAGAGAATCTACCTTCTTGGGGGGGTACTGTCAGGACTCCAAGACTCCAAATCGGTGTAATAGCGCAGAGGAGAGAAGGTTGCAGTGCTACTCGAGTGAAGGGAGGTACCTGGACGGAGTCAACTCGGAAATGGCACCTTAAAATGGTATCAAAGGGGGCGTAGGAACATCCCACGCTGAATCTTGAGGAGCACCAATGGGCCTTGGCCTCTAAATTATCAAACGTTACTTCAATTTCAAGCTGAATGTATCTTTATTCCAATTATATCATCATTGTTGTATATTTGAACATCATATAATCAACCGTAGATTTGTCATTGGAGTCAACATTAACGTTTCAATCCTTCATGAATCCCATAATTAATCCCAATGCATTTCGGGACATGAAGTCCCTTCATCAGGGGATCTATTGAGGCGATAAACATCGTATTAGGGCGGACATAAGAAAAAGGCTCATCTAACACGCAAGTGAGTAAAGAAAAAAGGAAGTAAGTGCTCCGCGTAAAAGTTGTGATCCCTAATCGAGGTAGTGAAAACATGCAAGTGATTTAGAGCTCGAAAAATCAGAAGTTACAGGAATCTTAACACAAAAAGGAACGAAAAATCAGATGGAATCTAACAACAATCCCTGTTAAAATGCCACGGTGATAGTAAATGTAAAAACAAAGTCACGGACAGGGATAGTCGAGCGTGCAGGAACCTACACCGAATCAGTGACCAATATTGTCAGCGTGAATTCTGATTTTTCGAGCTCTAAATCACTTGCATGTTTTCACTACCTCGATTAGGGATCACAACTTTTACGCGGAGCACTTACTTCCTTTTTTCTTTACTCACTTGCGTGTTAGATGAGCCTTGTTCTTATGTCCGCCCTAATACGATGTTTATCTCCTCAATAGATCCCCTGATGAAGGGACTTCATGTCCCGAAATGCATTGGGATTAATTATGGGATTCATGAAGGATTGAAACGTTAATGTTGACTCCAATGACAAATCTACGGTTGATTATATGATGTTCAAATATACAACAATGATGATATAATTGGAATAAAGATACATTCAGCTTGAAATTGAAGTAACGTTTGATAATTTAGAGGCCAAGGCCCATTGGTGCTCCTCAAGATTCAGCGTGGGATGTTCCTACGCCCCCTTTGATATTGTTTCCAATTCGTTCTCTCACCGGCCGGGAGAGAAACATTCTTGAGGCGCCCAAAAAAGTTAAGAAAAAGCTTATTGCGCAATACTACAGGATTACACTTTAAACCCTTCGGTGTGCCACACCTCCATTCCGTTTGTAGACCTTAAAATGGTCGCCAGTGCTGAGTTGAGGTCAGCGGTCTAGTTGCCAGCCGCTATCACGGCGGAATCCAGGTGAGGCTAGCGCCTTGTCAGAACTGCGCACTTCACCAGGATTTTCACCGTGAGAGGAACGCTTTGTGTCAGGAGCCTGAGTTTTAGTGTTATAGTTACCGAGTGAGTAAATGATTCCGAAATAGTTAAAGACATTCGGAAAGGTCTTGAGACGACGACTTTGGCATTCCAGAGGAAGGCAAATATCAAAACCTGAGAGAGCGAGAGTCCAGGTCAGCGCGGCTGAAGAGAATACTTACCCCAGTTCCAGAATAAACCGCGACAACATCATAGGTACACCTAAAGAAAAGAGAAGATAAAGCTAAGTTATTTATAGACAAATAGTTGTTAAGCCAATGTAAATAAATGTAAATAGTATTGAGGAATATAACACATACTTACCTGAGACCCAGCGTCAAGAGAAGCAGTCAGCGTTCCTTGTGCGCATGCAAAATTAAAACCTGGGAACAAATAAAACCAAGAAGAAGAGTTAGTGAGAACAGGAAGAATACAGAAGGAAGGAAAAGGTTCAAATAAAGTAAGTTCAGAAATAATACACAAGTACTTAGTAAGGTCAGAGAAGAGTTTTAGCGAGAGACTAATAAAACTATATGTGTTGTAGGAAAGCCAGAAAAAGACAGGCAAAGAAAGACACAATGGAGCAATTGAAAATCCCAGAAGTGAGGATAACAGAGGGCGCAAAAGATAGAGAAGTGAATAGGAATAAATAGAGAGAATTACAAGAGGAGAGGAATAACAGTGATTTAGGATTATTTTCTGAATTACAGGAAGAGACTCTATCAGAGCCAGATAGCACTAAAACAAAAAGAAGAAGTTAGTGCGAAAAATAGAAGAGTAGCAAGTTCTGAGAATTAAAAGGGTAAGGAAGTCAGATGTTAAAAGTAAAAGATTAAAAGACAGAGTAAGGTTAGAATTGGTTGCTAATATTATTCATTGTCTCCAGGGTTTCGCCAATCGTCAGAGGTCTGCAGAAAAGACTTCAGGAGGAACCGACCAGAACAGTCTCTTCTCTTATTATTAGACTTGTGAATACCAAGCTCTGGGTTGCTGTCTAGGTGGATTCGGGATCTAGCATCTCTGTTCCTGTGTATATTATTACTAATTTTCGTAGAGTCTTACAGTTATATTGAGTCATCAAGACGTCTGGAACTGGATGCGCATTTCTTCACGTTCATTAACCTACCAAGTGAAGTGAGAACGCGGTATGAAACAAATGAATATTTGCTTTTCTCTGACATTACAATGTTTACAGCTGGTTGCCACATTCTCCTCACCTGACAGACGCAACTGTCACAACTGTCAACAAACAGCCAACCACCTTCGTCCAACTGTCTTCAACTGTCACTCAGCAACTGTGACGTTCGACCTCTACACGCATTTGGTGGCCATCTTTAATGTACTAATGTTGTTTCTATAGCGTTCCAAACCTCCGATCATCTCTGACGTAGCTATGAACGTCACGCAAACGACACCATTTTGTTTGTTTACTTCACCCATGGTCCTCACAAAACCTTCAGGTATCTACGAGGCATTTTCAACACCACTGTGTTTCTCACGTCTCATTGAGGACATCAAAGGCAATGAAGAGGAAGTACGTTTTCTTTCAATACGCCGATGCAGGCGTGCCTTTCTTCACTGATAGGCATAGCATGGTACAGCTCAGGTACATTCCATTTCTAATTAACATTCACAGTCCTGTGATGACATACACTGAATGGCATCATCTCAAAGTTCAACCTGGGGTCCACCTCCGCTTCTCCCACCTCGCTTCTCTCCCATCGCCTAGACACCATTATTGCTGCATTCGCCCTCCTAAAAAAAAATGGTTACCAGATACTTGATAAATTTGACACCCACTCAATCGTTTTTAGCTGCGGGAGGTAAACCACCCATCAAGTGGGACTTTCTGGATGATGAGGAGTGCAGAAAGGAAGTACAAGATAATCATGCATTATCAAGGGGCAGCTGTCATTAACATTTTTAAAATAATTAACAAGAAAGTAAGAGGAGTAGATGAGGGTGACATATTAAAAAAATGTTGATGATCTTAACAATTATTACAAGCCTACTGTTTTCCCTGCAGAGTGGGAGAAGGCGGTAGTAAAACCCCTGCTGAAAAAGCCCTCTCTGGATCCGGGGATCCTAAAAAACTTCCGGCCTATTTCCCTGCTCCCTGCTCCTGCGAAGATGCTTGAGACACACCTTAACAAGCATCTCGCTGCCTTTGTGGAAAGCACAGGATGCTTAGACTCCTCCCAGCATGGATTCAGGAAAGAATTTAGCACCGAGTCAGCCCTCACCATCGTGCTTGACAAGATCCGCACGACAGT
Source organism: Lissotriton vulgaris (assembly GCF_964263255.1). Classification (NCBI taxonomy): domain Eukaryota; kingdom Metazoa; phylum Chordata; class Amphibia; order Caudata; family Salamandridae; genus Lissotriton; species Lissotriton vulgaris. The sequence goes on along the minus strand of NW_028251874.1, from coordinate 1,309,970 downwards.
AGATGAGGGCCAGACCTCTCTCCTGGTCCTGCTAGATCTAACTGCGGCTTTCGACACCCTCTCCCCCTCAGTACTTACATCGCGGCTGAGGGAGGTGGGGGTGAAGAACGCAGCTCTGGATCTCTTGACCTCCTTCCTCACGGGGAGGGAACAAAGAGTCAAGCTTGGGGAGTTTCTATCTCCATCCCGTCCTGTGCTATGTGGGGTTCCTCAAGGGTCAGCACTTAGCCCGACCCTCTTTAATATCTATGTTACCCCACTAGCCAAATGAATAAGATCATTCGCAATGGAGGTAGTCTCGTATGCAGACGACACTCAAATCCTCGTCTCTCTTCCCCATTCAGATGAACTAATCGCCTCCAAGTTTAGATCTTGTATGGAGGCGGTTGGTAACTGGATGATCCAGAACTCTCTGAAACTGAATGGGGAGAAGACGGAGGTGATGGTGTTTGGGGGGAAAGAAAACATCTGGTCAGCCAATTGGTGGCCTGACTCTCTTGGAACGTGCCCTTCCCCCACATCCTCTGCTAAAAATCTCGGGGTGCTAATAGATCCTGCCCTTGACTTAGGCAACCAGGTGAGCAGAACCATTTCCACCTGTTGGGGCCTGATTCACACCCTACGAAGGGTCAGGAAATATCTTTCCCTCCAGGCAAGAAAACAAATAGCTGTTGCTCTTATCGGCTCGCGTCTGGACTATTGCAATGCGCTGTATGCTGGACTTAATAAAGGACAGCTGCAGCGCTTACAGGTAGTCCAAAACGCCATAGCCAGATTTGTCCTGGATATCCCTAGACGCTCTTCGGCCACTGCAGCCAGGAAAACGCTGCACTGGCTGCCGGTAGAATATCGTATCCGGTTTAAGGTCCTATGTATGACCTACAGAGCCATCGCCAAAAAGAGCGACACTGGAATAGGATCCATCATCTCCCACTATGTCCCCCGAAGGAACCTGCGCTCCTCTGGAAAACTGCTTCTGGCAGCCCCCCGTGTACGAAGAGCCAAATGGGGTGGCAGAGCCTTCTCCACCCTTGCTCCTAAGTGGTGGAACGAACTTCCTCTGGATCTGAGATCTCTCCCGTCCCTACAGAACTTCCGTACTGCCTTAAAAACCCTTTTCTTCCGCCAAGCATATGTTTAGGGTCTTATGTTCTTTCCTGATCATTCTTTTATCTTTTGCTAGGTGCCTTGATACCTGCGGGTTATTGTTCTTGCGCATTATAAATTTTCTTTCAATTCAATTCTTTCTTTCAATTCAATACTGTTAGTGATGGGTGGACAGGTATAAGTTCTTCCATAGAAAGCAAGGGCATGAGGAATCCATTTATGACTATGTGGCAGTGCTAAGAAATGTAGGGGCATATCATTCGAGACACATATTGTCGCTTTTTTGGCACATAGCACAGAAAAAGAGGCGATTCTAATATCGCACAATCATCAAGGCGGCACTAACATGCATTAGTGCATGATAGCTGCCGTTTTACGAATGCCTCGCCTTGCATTACTGATTAGATGCAAAGTATGCGTTCCTCACATAGAATCCATGTAGAACATCGCTGACACAGCATCGCGATATTTACAAGATTGCCCCAGAGCCGTGAAGCGCCAATAATAGTTGCACTAATGCCCCTTAACGCTGGATCCTAACGTCTGGTATTTTCTTGACTACACTATGTGTACTATTGGAGGTGGATTCTAGGGTTGAAGACAAAATATGCGGCAAGTAGGGCACCATTCGCAAATTACATAAAGTCAGGAAAATTCCTTTCTCTATCAGAGAGGAAGTAAAGTCCCATTTAGAAAAATTACTCACGGATGACATAATTGAGATGGTGGAGTCATCCGAGTGGGTCACCACTTTGGTTGTGGTTAAACTAACCAATGGGAAATTGAGATTATGTATAGATCTACACAATCGCAAGAAAATGTCCTTGTGGATCAATATACCCTACCACGCATCAATGAGATGTTGGCAAATACCAAGGGTGCTAGGTATTTTTTCACCATAGACTTAAAGGCGGCGTACCATCAAGTTCCCTTACATCCTGAGAGCAAGAGCTTGACTACATTCATTACCACCTTTGGGGTTTTCCGCTTTAAAAGGGTTCCCTTTGACTTGGCATCAGCCGCTGCCATGTTCCAAAGGCTGGTCTCCAACTGTAGAACAGAGGCAGTTGTGTATTGAGCCTGGACGCGAAGAGGTCTATCACGCAAGGACCCCATTTGTTGTTGAGTTAGCAGACAATCCTGGGGTGAAGACGCCAGTCCCTGGATTCTCGAAGAAAACGAGAATTCCAATCCGCCACCACATTGGAGCTGCCTGGAATGTACTACGCTGTCACTGAAATGTGGTGGAGAAGGCAGTAATGCCAAAAATGCTTGGCTATTTCCACTAGTAGTCATGACCTGGTGCCCCTAGTCGATTGATATACCGTACTGTCGAGACATTGTCAATTCTCAAGAGAATGCAACAGCTCGCTTTCTGCGGGGACAGAGTCCTGATCGCAAAAGAGCCCGCCAGCAGCTCCAGACAATTTATGTTGAGACGCAGCTCCTGCAGGGACCATCTGCCTCCCGTCTCCACTGAACCACACTCCCCAGCCCCATCTGCTGGCATCCGATTCTATCACCACTTCTGGGACTGACGCAAAAATGGCCTTGCCATTCCACGCATCCATGTGCTCCAACCACCAAGACATTTCTGTCCTGGCCTCGTGACTCAACAGAATCTGTTCCGTGTAACTCAGGCCCTTGCGTAAGTGTAAGATCTTTAATCGTTGGAGTACCCTGTAATGAAGGGGACCCGGGAAAGTGGCCTGGATTGACAAGGCTAACAGGCCCATCACCCTGGCTAAAGTCCGTAATGATATCATTTGAGAGGACAGCGCTCTCCTCAATTCTCTCTTGATAACAACCCGTTTCTTCATTGGAAGTAAAAGCTGTGTCGTCACCGAGTTCACTTGTAACCCCAAAAACTCCATCGACTGAGCAGGAGTCATGATAGATTTGTCAGAATTGATGACAAACCCCAACTCTTGTAGGAGTTGTGTCGTCAATGCCAGATGTTGAAGAACTGTGCTCACACTCGGAGCCATTATCAGGATATCGTCTAAGTAGATGATAAGTAGATGATAAGCCTGACCCCTCGCTCCCTTAGGAATTGAATCACCGGTTTCAGGAGTTTGGTGAAATACCAAGGGGCCGACGATAGTCCGAATGGCAGAGCGGAAAATTTGTACCAATTGTTTCCCATTGGAACTGAAGAAATCACCTGTGGGGAAGACATATAGGGACAGCTAAGTAAGCGTCTTTGAGGTCAAACCTTACCAACCAATCCCCTTCCAAGAGCAAGTCTCAGAGTAAGTGTATGCTCTCCATCTTGAAGAGGCGATACACTACCCAAGAATTGAACTCTTTGAGATTTAATACCAGACGAAAGCCCTGATCTTTCTTCGGGACAAGAAACACTGTGCTTGTGAAACCCTGAGGGTGAAGTGTACTTTGTACAATTACCCCTCTCTGCATCAAAGATGCCACTTCGCTATCTATAAAAGACCTCTCTACTCGGGAAAAATGTAGTGGTTGTGGTCTGTATGTTTGTAAAGGTGTGGCATAAAAATCTATCTGAAAACTGACTACTGTCTGCAGTACCCATACGTTAGGGTGCTCCATTTGTGTAGAAACAAATCAATCCGATCCCCCACCTTGACACTCCCACACTGAGGCAGAATTACCTGAATAGGAGGATTCTCTGTTGCTACCCTGTCCTCAATAGCCTCCTTTCTGGAATCTGCTGTGACCCCCACGATTTCTGGTGGGTCAAAAGTTGGACATTTGGGTTCCTCTCTGCTCTGAACTTCTGGAGGCCTGATTGGTCCACGACCGGGCACTCGACCTCTGTAGCGACCGGCCCTGGTAAAAAGTCCAGCATTGAAAACCTTCTTAATATTGGCCTGGACCTTATCCAATGCATATAAAGTGGCGATGTATTTACCTAGTTCCTTCACAAACTTATCGCGAACAAAAGACCATTGGCCAAGGGACCAGCTTCCGTTGTGGCCATGTCTGCCAATGCGCATCAAGAATGACCACCTGCGCTCTGTTGAGATTGCGCAATTGGAATTACCCAAAAAACACAGGGCCCTCTGTGCCCATTCCAAAATTTCCATCACATCTAGCGGTGTGTTAGTATCTTTGGTGTGCACCGCAGCATCCAGGATCTTAGTAATGGGCAAGAGATATCTAATAATTTATCCTGGCACCCTCTCCAGGCTCCATCCAAACCCTTCTTTGGATCCTTAGAACATTTCTTTAGGAAAGAGGCCATGTTAGGGTCCAACTCGGGTGTGTCGGCCACTTTACCCAACAAGGCTGGTCTAGGACATTCCGAGCGTAAAGTGGCACGCACGGCATTCTCAAACCCCTGGCAAAAGTTCTCCAGGACATAATGTGGTACTTTCACACAAGGTACCCAGTCTGTGGAACGCTGGTGGGTGATATTTTTCAGGTCAAAAAGGAGATTTTTGGTAGGTGGAGGTGCGTTGACGTGGTGAGTTTTGCATTTTTTTTGTGCTGGTTTTAGGCGGTTCTATCGTGTCCTTGTCAGTGTCAGAGGTGTCTGGGGCAGGCGGAGATGACTCATCCATGTCCCCTGCCAACAGGGTGGAATTTTTGGCCGGGAAGGTTTCGCCGTAGGAACCATGATCAAGGACCGAAGACGCCACTTGTGCAAGGCTCCCCGCAGAGGAGTGTTGAGATGTGGTGCCTAAAGCCGCCTGCATCTGTCACTCTCCATAATTCTTCAGGGGTTCAGCATTTGGGTGTACAGCCTTAATTAACGCACTGTTCACAGAGCCCTGGACGTGGGTATCCAGGGCTTCGACCAACTGCTCCTCCAAATGGTGCCCTTGGGGCACCTCTTCATAGCCATCATAATAATCAGCCCACTAGTCAGTCTCCTCGGCGTAATATGTAATAGGAGATGTGGAGGAGCTTAAGGGGTTGGGAAGAACCCCAGGGTGATCATTGGCAGGAAGATAAAGAATAAACTTGCAAGCCAAAACCCTGACTACACTGTCCCTCAAAGTGAAAGTACCACACACTGGCCTAAGTCTAAGTAAAAGTACCAAAACTGCCAAAAGGTCTTTTATATCTTCGTGGAGGGAGCCATCCTTTGCTTCCCCTAAGGCAGAGCCTTTTAAACGCTTTTGCGCCCTATTGGGCGTTCAGGAGGCTGAGGGCTGAGCAGCTGCACTTGTTGATGCGTGAGAAGCCAATCGGGACTGAAATGTCCGATCCGGCATCTCGCGCATGCGCGAGCGTCGTAGCAATGAAAAGAGGACTGGATGCCCCTGCAGTGCGCATCGCGCGCATTGCGCGCATCACGCGTTACCACGCTCCCGCTCCTCTTCACAAACAAAAATGCCGATGCGCTCCGATTACCATAAACACAGCACAATGCATGAACAGAGCGCGCGGACAAGGTACAAAGCGCAATTAACCTCTTTCAAGCGCGCGTGAATACATCTACCAGAAATGAAAGAACACATGCAAAACACTTAACTCGCTGCTACAGCAGCAAAGAAAGAGGAAGTGGTTTTGCATGACGAACTATATATACGCTATGGACTGATAATGACTGGTGCATACTATGGAGGGAGTTGCACTTCCAGGGTATGCTTAAGCATACTCTGAGCAGCGAGAAGCATAATCTGAGCCTCCGTGGACTGACATAGAATAGGCATAGACATCATGGGACCTGGTATGGATCATGGGTGGTTACATTTCTTGATGAGGTTTTCATTAAGGAGGCGTTACCCAAATGTATTGTCAGTGACCACGGCCCCCAGTTTACCTCAGAGTTATTCCGCAACTACTTAGGATGGAACAATATAACACACAAAACCACGTCTGTGTATCGCCCTGACAGTAATGGGGCTGTTGAGCGCTTCAACAGGGTCCTTAAGGGCATTATAAAGCTATCCACATTTAACAATTTAGCATGGAAGAATGAAGTTTGCAAGACTTTATGGACATATCGCATTACACCATGCAACAGCACAGGACACAGCTCAGTCGAGCTCATGAGGGGCAGGACCCCCATGTCTAAAGACAATGTGTGCTGGCTAGCTGCCAACAAAAGAGTAGAAGGGTCGCCTGAACAAGTAAGACACAGTTTAGAAAAAACCCAAGAGGAATGCAAAGCACGTTATTACCCCAAACATAGCTGCAAACCCATGCATTTTGTGTGGGTGACATGGTACGAGTAAAAGTGAGTGGGTTCACATCAAAGAGTCATAATAGGTTTTCAAAACCTCTCAGGGTAGAAAAGGTGTTTTGCAGATGAGGCTGAAGTTAGCTACTTATTCGGCCAGCTTCTTATTCGCAGGCTGAAGTTAGCTACTTATTCGTCCAGCTTCTTATTCGCTGATTGAAGCTAGCATCTCATTTAGTCAGCATCTTATTCAGCCAGCATTTTATTTGCAGGCAACATTTTATATAAAATGCAATCGTAAATAATTCAATTAACTCCATTTTATGGGACTCTGCATTGCCATACAGTGAATATGTTGTTTTTGAAATACAAAGCATAACACTATGACGTCTATTAGTATTAAGTCTGACACTAGCAACCTTTCCACCAAAACATGGGACAACTTTGCCACAATCACAATTTAAGCAATGGACGACTCCTTTACAGAACCTGTTTGTAACTTGCCTGATCTGATCATAATTTGTGGCACCATATGGGTTGCCTTGACCTCAAGCCATCCCGGGCAGTTATATTCTAATAAGTAATCCTACTTTACCTATAAAAAAAATTCACATTCGATTACAATCATTTTAAAAACAATCCATCCTCCTACAAGCTCCAGAAGGACTAACACTGAGCCAAGCAATGTTAATACCTGTGCCCACTGTGCCACCCTCAAGCCAATGCATTCATAAGGAGTTATTGATGAATAATTAACCTACATTTCTCCCATCAAGATCAACTTGGCTCACTAATTTTCATATTGATCCTAACAAAGGAAGGCCCCCTCTATACTTCTGATATGTAAATTGCCTGAGCCAAGCTAAATTTGTCACCACAGGTGGCACCAAACTGGTTGCCTTCACCTCAATTTCTTCCTATACAGTTGCATGCAAATAAGTAATTGTTGTTGTCTTATAGGAAAAAAACATTGGCTCACAAATATGTATTTTGTTATTCAAACATACCACATCTGCCTACAAGCTCCATATGTATTTAGCCTGAGCCATGCCACGGTTCCACTTGTGCCCACTGTGCCACTTTCCAGCCAATGCTTTTCTAGGGAGTTATAAACGAATAAGTAACCATCCTTTCTCCCATGAAGATCAACTTGGCTCACTAATTTTCATATTGATAATAACAAAGGAAGGTCCCCTCTATACTTCTGATATGTAAATGGCCTGAGCCAAGCTTAATTTGTCACCACAGGTGGCACAAACTGGTTGCCCTCACTTCAATGCAATCCTATACAGTTGCATGCAAACAAGTAATTGTGGTTGTCTTATAGGAAAAACACATTGGCTCACAAATACGTATTTTGTTATTCAAACATACCACATCCCCCTACAAGCTCCAAATGTATTTAGAGTGAGCCATGCCACGGTTCCACTTGTGCCCACTGTGCCACTTTCCAGCCAATGCTTTCCTATGGAGTTATAAACGAAAAGGTAACCATCCTTTCTCCCATGAAGATCAACTTGGCTCACTAATTTAGATATAGATCCTAACAAAGGAAGGCCCCCTCTATACTTCCGATATGTAAATTGCCTGAGCCAAGCTAAATTTGTCACCACAGATGACATCAAACTGGTTGCCCTCACCTCAATGCATTCCTATACAGTTGCATGCAAATAAGAAATTGTGGATCTCTTATAGGAAAAACACATTGGCTCACAAATATGTATTTTGTTTTTCAAACATACCACATCCACCTACAAACTCCATATGTATTTAGCCTGAGCCACGCCACGGTTTCACTTGTGCCCACTGTGCCACTTTCAATCACAATGCTATCCTATGGAGTTATAAACGAATAAGTAACCATTCTGTCTCCCATGAAGATCAACTTGGCTCACTAATTTTCATATTGATCCAAATAAAGGAAGGCCCCCTCTATACTTCTGATATGTAAATTGCCTGAGCCAAGCTAAATTTGTCACCACAGGTGGCATCAAACTGGTTGCCCTCACGTCAATGCATCCCTTTATAGTTGCATGCAAATAAGTAATTGTGGATCTCTTATAGGAAAAACACATTGGCTCACAAATATGTATTTTGTTTTTCAAACATACCACATCCCCCTACAAGCTCCATAAGAATTTAACCTGAGCCATGCCATGGTTCCACTTGCGCCCACTGTGCCACATTCCAGGAAAGTGCCTCAGAGCTGCTACTAAGGGCATCGGAAGCCACGGGTTCTGGAGGCCCCACTTCGACCCCTGACCCTGCTTGCAGGTTAGGCCGCTCCCCACGCCGCACAGCTGCGCCTGTGTGTGCTTGCCTCTGTGCCCACTGCTGCCGCTCCATAAGTGTGCCGCCCCCTCTTCCCTGCGTGTATTCTTCTGCATTGCGCTATATCCTTTGTGTTGACTTGTTGACTGTTTTGTGCCGCTTTAAATTACTTTCGGTTGCCCCTTTGTTAATTGCTTTTTGGTGCCCCTTCCCCCGTTACCCCTTTGCCTTCTCTTCCCGCTGTGCCTCCCTGCGGCCCACCCCCTCGCTCACCCATTCGCCACCCCGCTCCCGCCTCCCAGCTGCTCCTCCCTCCCACCTCCCCTTATATGGCGGCCACAGCATGGCCGTGGGCAGAGGGAACGCCGAAGGCGCGCCTACGCTAAGCCCATCTGCGCCCGCCCGTGCCTGGCCCATGCCCAGCACCAGAACCCCTGGCCCCCTTGAACGCCACGACGACCGTCTCCCCTACAACTCCAGCACCCTCCACGCACCACGCACTCAACGCCGGACGACCACGCACCTGCTGCCTGGCTGCCCCAAAGCTCACCCAAGGACTAGGCCTGGGTGGTCAATTGCATTCCGCTCCCGGAATTTGCGGAATTTGGATAATTTTGCGTTCCGCGGAGAACGCGAAATTGCCCAAAATTCTACCTTCCACGACTTTGCTAAATTTTTGCTTGTTTGCGTTCTCAAAATGCGTATTCGCCTGTCAAGCGGACACCAGTTTGGACAAACAGGAACAGGGCTCGGAGAAGGTGAACCCGCCAGACACGTTCGGAGAGCCGCACACGGCCTGGTGTCCGCTTGACAGGAACCACAACCGGTATCCTCTGACAAGACTTACATAGCACTCGTTTCGAAAACGGAACATCACACAACTTTGTGAAATATATCGGGTGACCTCCGAGCCCTACTTATACTTCATGTTACCAACAAACATAAACAAAGATTATAACCGTTGCTGGATACACTCACACCGAGTGCCACTGGTCAAGGGCCCGGCTGGGTCGGAATTATCACCAGCTGAGCGACCTTTTGACATTGATACGGCCATCTAGCCCTGAGGAATCGCGAAGGCGATGAAACACGTGTCGGCTGGCTGTATTCTGCATTAAAGACTCCAAGATTCACTCATCTGTTGGAGTTTTTGTCACTTCTGTCAATTGGTGTTTGAATTGTTGTGAATTTGTTACCGAACAATCTATATACTCAATTCAGAGTGCATCGGCAATCCATGTATTAGACAGTAGTAGTTTTTCTACTCAAGGGAGTGGTTCAGGTTTGTCCACTCGCCGATTAGCACCTAGGACACTCATTGTTTCTATAATTGTATGCGTATGAACTGGCAGTGCACCCACCAATAACTGATCTAAAAACCTTCTGTTTCCCTTCCAACACCCCAGGCATCGCCTTCCTGACGGAGACCTGGCTGAACCCCTCTTCGGCACCCGACCTCGCCATAGCGATCCCAGAAGGCTATAAGATCACCGCACCAAGGGAGTAGGAGGAGGAATCGCCATCGTCCACAGGAACACTCTCAAAGTCTCGACAAACACCGATGACACCCTCAGCACTGCCGAACACCTGCACTTCGAGATGCGCACAGACCCAAACACCACCCTCAGAGGAACCCTCAAGATAGTGGGAGAAGGGGCCCTTATTGCAATTTCCTCTGTGGATAACAAAATATGCAGGGACAAAAGAGACAATCTTTCTAAACAAGTGCTCAAGCTGGTTTGCATTCACAAGAGGACAGGCCTCCATGGGTCTGGCGTCAGCTGGAAGCTGCGCGATCACAGCTAGCTAACCTGGACATGGACAGAGCGGAGTACGCTGCCCAGCCACAGAGACATTCCTTGTACGTGGGGGGGAACAGATGCGGATGGCTTCTAGCTATCAAACTATGGGCGCAAACCCAGGAGGTCACTGTTCAAACGGTGGGGTACGAGACTGGCTCTGAACACACTGATGTCTTGTACATAACACAGACGTTCCGTGATTCCTAAGCTGATCTCTACACAGCACAACTTCCTGGGGAGGGATTATTGGCATACCTCTAAGGGGTGACCCTAGCCAAATTGACCTCAGACCAGACGCCCAGACTGGACAGCCCGATTCGTATAGATGATGTGATTTCTACTATTGCCCGTCTCAAACCTCTTAAAACTCCAGGCCTAGACGTGTTTTTGGCCACATTTTACAAAACCTTTTGTAATATCATAGCACCAATATTAACTAAACTATATAACGCAATTGCCGACTCCGCTGACGTCCCACCCATGATGCTCCTGGCTTCCATAGTTGTGATCCTGAAACCTGGCAGGGATAGAAAGCAATGTGCCTCCTACCGACCAATATCCTTCATAAACGTGGATCTGAAGCTCTTCACCGGGAACTTGGCGGCAAGTTTAGGCCCAATGCTGCCAGGACTGGTGGACCCAGACCAGGCGGGCTTTGTTGCAACCCGACAAAATTGCGATAACACGCAAAGACTGATTCATCTCATAGATAAGGCCCAAAATCAGGATTTGGAACGCACATTGCTATCTATCGATGCCATGGAGGCGTTCAATAGGGTACACTGGCAATACTTAGAAGCCACCATCAAATACTTTGGAATGGGGGACCGATTTAGAAAATGGATATTCAGCAACTATACCCGCCCATCAGCAGTAGTGTGGGGAAATGGACACATGTCAGCCCCCTTTCCGATCACCAGAGGGATGAGGCAGAGGTGTCCACTCTCACCCCTCCTATTCGCTCTTTAGATGTAGCCCATGGCACAAAGGGTACAGGAGAATCCCCTGATTAGAGGGGTTTAGTATCTGAAAGAAACATGTTAGTTATAGATTCTTTAACTTAGAATTACCCCCATGCGTCAGACTGGATCCGGAAAGTTTTTTCGTCAGCAGTACCTCTGCGCGTCGGAAGGTGGCGTCGGTCAGCTCCGCGTTCGTCATCGTGGTCGCTGGGAGGACGTCGCGGCAGCTACGTAGATTCCGCCCTCGCGTGCTGATGTCAGTTCTTTCTTTTTCCGCGCCAGCCAGCGCAGATCCAGGAAGAGCGGTACCTCAGTAACTTTTTGACTATCTTTTTCTTGACTTTTGTCAACGTCTTTTTGAGTCTTTGACTCCGTAAGGTGCATGAGGGATGTCCGGTTTTAAGGCCTGCGGATCCTGCCTTTGCATGATGTCGGTGACGGATCCGCACCACGTGTGTCTTTTCTGCCTGGAGTGCGACCATGACCCCAAGTTGTACTCCGACTGCCAGTTGTTGATGCCAAAGGCTTTGTGGGAGCGGTCTTGAAAGCTGCTCGTACACTGGCAGTCAGTTCTGCACCGATCAAGGTCCTGTTCCAGAGGTAGGCCGAGGGACCCATCGCAGAACCATCGTCATTCCGGCGCGAAGTCATCCAAGACTTCGCACTCAGAGGCGGGTAAGTCGAAGCATAAGAAGAAGTTGAAGAAGCATTGTTGCTCTTCGACTTCTCCTCGTTGATCAGCCGATCTGAAGAGGCACGCGGATGGTGCCACTCCCACGGCTCCACGCGCGGAGCCTGAAGGGTTTGTTGTGTTTTGATTTAGATACCCGTACATAGGTTTCCCGAATCATGCCCTTATATAGGCACAACTCTTATTTGCCCTTATTTAGGCATAGAATTCCAGTCCTTATCTAAGCATTGCCAATGCAAACCAAATACAGGCATGGTCACTTACATCCGTCCATCCCACGTCACAACGAGTTCTTGGAAAACCAGACTCTTAAGCCTTTAGAACTTCCCCTGCTTGGATTATTGATTTCTCCAAGAACTCATTTATTATGCATGAACAACTATTCCTTAGGGGTTCATTCATGACGTTCCTCTGCCCAACTTTTACGTCAATGCTAGCATTCCTAAATACCTTCAAGGTATAAATATACCTGCACTTACCCTGGCAAACCACGGCTCGGGTACACAGCTGGATACGGCTTGTCACGGCAAGATCAGAAGGAATCTGAGTCCCTGCGTGACTCACTGACCAGATGCTGTCATCCTCCTCGCAGAGAATCCAGCTCCAGTGTTTCTGACTCCCTTCGCTGGGTTAGAGATCGAGACCCGGAAAGAGATTCCAACCTCTCTCATTCTAAGGTATGGAGCAGACTAAAACCTAGAGGGACTCTTGGCAATACTAACTATAGCTAAACTAGACTATAGTAAAACAGCACCTACTTCTTACCTCAAACTACACTTAGGTTAGGTACACTGGGGTAGAAATAGCTAGAAGCACCAGACAAGTATTCACATTTTAGCCTGTGTTATTTATGTATGTATTTATGAATATATATCATAGCTAAAATCCATGCTATTGCAGTATTATTTTATCTTACTGCTAACGCTGTACGTATTCTATTTCGCATTGTGTCTTACGATTGCAGCAGTTCATATCTCTTGCACGAGAAATAAGACTGTTCAATAAATCCTTTTTATTGAAAGGCCGTCTATCTATTTCTGTATAACTCTGCAGAAAGGAAGCATGCACGATTGACTGAGAAAAACTGTTATCTATTGTTTCCACGATTCTGAGAACTGTTCCGATTCTAAGGGAAAAAAAGTTGTCATGTTTATGCGGTTGTCAGAAATGTATCCCTTCTTGTTCATTTCAGAAGTTTCTAGTGAGTTTTCTGGCACACACAAGTAATTAAGTTTAATGTACTCAATAGAGGCATATTGACCTCAGTCCTATGCCAAAACTATAGTGTATATTATTCTAATGCCCAGAGCCTATAAGGGAAATAGGAACTACACTACAGGTTGACTCCGAGCTTCCCTCCCTTTCCGGGACCCGGAGCGACCCCCACCCAGCTTCGTACGTTCTATGAGGCGATGCACGCCATCTTTGGGCAGACCGAAGGACTTGAGGTAATATGAATTTTTATGGTCAATTGTGTCCCCTATCGTAGACCCCACCGGCTCCATGTACGTGCTTTAAGTACATGTATGTTCCCTCCACTTCCAGCTATGAAGACACAAATGCATTTGCGTCCAACGTTAACATGTCCTCTTTCAGATCCACCATGAATGGGTCAGATATTCCGTTCCTAAGTGTGCCTTGCCAACGTCTTTACATGGTGCACTTTTCATGTTTCACTAGCTCTGGCGAGTTAGGCCCTGATTCCTGCCATCGAGCCCTTTCTGCCTTCTGTTTCTGAAAGCTACAGTCTGCTGCTTCCTGACCTCTGCCTTACTCCCTGTGCGGCGAGCGGTGCTTGGCTCGGCCTGTTTGCCTGCCAAGACTGTATTCAGCCTTCAAGTTATCTGCTCCGCTCCTCGAAAATACATTCCTGTCTAGTAGTTTAGGAAAACATCTTCCCAGCTGCAGAGCAAAGGGCCCGGCCTCACTGTCTCCATGCAAGTAATTCATAGCTCCCGTTACCATGGTAGGCCCATGGCCCCCTTGCTTTACACGTAGACACGTAGACGCATATGCACTCACTAGCAGTCAGTGTAGAATAGCCTCTGCCCGAGAGACCTTTCCTTCTAGATAATACAGTTCCTCAAACACCAGATATTAGATATGATTTGGGATTAGGTTGTTCTGACACCCCAGACTTCTGTCTCCTCATGTAGGGCTAAATGTCAAGTCCCCTTCACCCTCCAATTCTACGTCAATCACACGTCATGCTGCTGCGCGCGCATCTCTGCCACATGTTTCTGCTGACACTGCAGGATTCTTCTAGGGATCCACCCACTTGTGACACCTCTATGTGACATTTCTAGCACACACCTTCGTGTACGCCCTCATGCACGCCTTCTGTTACGTACATATGTCTTTATCTCGTTTTTCTCAGCTGTTACGCCTCCTGCATCTATCTCTACTGTAATGCATTGACTATATATATGATGTTCTGTTATTAAAGTATTGTACATGTCCATTGCAATTCCCTTCCTGAACCCTTGTGGTGATGGAACATGATACCTGGTTCGAACCAATTCCTTTTTAAGGAATAAAACCCCTTTTAAAACCTCAAATACCACGGATTCTGTCTCTCATTTTTGACTGAGTTATTCTTATTTAACTTTACCGCATAAATTAAGTATAGGTAATTTAAATTTACCACATAATTGGCGCCCGAACAGGGACCCCTCCCCCACCCCACGCGCCGGCGGTGCGTTGCAGGCACGGTCCCCTGCCACAGCCGGACGGACAACTACGCGTACCCGCAGGATTTCCTGTATCTCCCTCAGGCCAATGGAGGTGACTGAGGCTGCGATCGACACCCAGACGAGGCGGTGAGAAGTGCGGAGGATCCCGACCAGAGCCTAGCTGAGAGAGCAAAGTCCGAGGTATTCAGAGGCCCACCAGTTCCGAAGTTCCGAAGTACCTACGTCACGAGTCGAGTCGAGTCTGGTCCAGTCCAGTATCAAGTTTCCGAGGCCTTCTGTTCCGTGCTTCCCGGTGAGTACCGTTGCTGGGGACGCATCTAGACGAGTGCATTAGTTTGTGCTCGGTCAAGACGGGTTTGGGTACACAGACCCGGTCTGCACTGTTTTAGCGGTGTATCTGTACTGTTTAGCAGTATATCCGGTCTGCACTGTTTAGCGGTGTATCTGTACTGTTTAGCAGTATATCGAGTATGCAGGTAGCTAGTTTTATTCTAGTTATTGTTGTTCGTTTTCAAAATGTTTCAATGTGTTTTAATGTCGTGGTATGAGTGATTGTTCGATCTACATTATTGTGTATATTGTATTAATTGTGTCCAAGTCTGAGTAAGTATCAAGTACCAAATAGCACGGCTGAAACATGCCGCTGTTCTCCAAACTAAGACAGATAGGAACTAGAAAAGGGATACTAGAGGAAGCTGTTCCCGTTCCACCTAGGGACACACCAGGGTACTTTATGTACCACAAACACGGCCTAGATGCTGTATTATATCTTGATTTATGGGTGGATTACACCAAAGATTTAGCAGAGAATCAGAGATGGCCCGCTGCTGGGACATGGGATGCCGATTGCATCATGAGAGTAGAAGAAGCATTATGGAAAAAGAAAGCCAGACAGTCACAGAAAGATGCCATTGAGTTATGGCGGAAAGAATCACACAGACGGACAGAGAAAGCACTCAGGAAAGCAGAGAAAAGTAGAGAGGATTCAGACAAAGCCCGAGAAAACGTATTAGTAGAGGAGGGGATACGAGTAAAAGCAGAACAAGTAGACCGACAACGAAACACTCTTATGAATGGTATGTATCCTCTTCTGGCCGAGGGTTTACCTAAGGCCACTCCGGAAATACCGAAGAATCTGCCCCCTCCGTTGCTCCCGACTAAAGTACGTCACAAGACCACAAAAGATATATTCCTTTCTTCCTATTTAGACGATGTAGCCCCCGAATATGTTAATATTCCGCCGCCACGCACACCACCTGCTGACGGCATTCCACCCCGAGATAATCTACCCCCACTACCGCAACAACAAACTCCTCCTCCCGTTCCACATCCTGCGCCTATTCTCCCAGCCCTTCCGGCACCTATTCTCCCTATTATTAACCCACTAAACCCTTTTGGACCTGGCACCTCGGGAGGTGCAGCAGGAGGTTTTCAAACACCGCCACAAGCACATCGATTAACTTATAGGGATCTAGCACAACAACGTACACCTCAAACAGCGAATTATGACATACTTAAGGAACCTCTTACAGATTGTAGATATGATCCAGTACCCGGGAAAGACGACAGAATGATGTTATCATCAGTACGTCTACGACGAGTTGCAAACTGTTTAATGTTACTACCAGGAATGATTGATCACCTGGACAGAATATATCATTTTGTCCAAACGGGGGAAGGCCCTGAAAGTATTGGCGAGGCCATGGCATACCAGAAAGTTGACACTCAAAAAAATGATATTACGTTTCTTCATAAACTGCTTGATAAGAGACCAAGATAGGCCTGGCGTAGACCAGGAAGAAATGAAAGCACTTAATAGATGGGGTCAGAATATAGCAGACGGAAAACATGATAAACAGAGTAGTATAGAAAATATGTACCGAAGGATCCGAAAAGCAGTAGAACAAATACATGAAAGAAGACAGTCAGAAAGAGAAATAGATGCAGACAAGAGTGAATACTCGGAGGAGGAGGAACAACTAGAAACGACTACGGGAACATTGCAATTACCAGCTAGAGAAACGATAGCCTATGTAGGTAAGGGAAGACCTTTTAATAATTCAATACGTCCGGTACGTCCCGAAAGCAAAAGACTTTTTCAAGCTGCCATGTCAAACCCGAAATCCCCTGAACATCTATTTCAGGCTACTGATAAAATACTTCAAGAACGAATGGGGTACCATTTACTCGATTCCATGGATGAACAAGAATTAGCCAGGTCAGCAGTACAATGGGCTGACAGTTCTGATAAATATAGTGATGATGGCTTAGTGCAGACCTTTTTGAACCTTTCCCCTGACGAACAGAAATTAGCTTGAATATACATGATTCAGCATCTCATTACGTTGTTCAAAGGCCAACATTCTGATCCAGGCCCCCTACCTGATATTTTAATAGAGCTACTCTCGAATAGATGGAGAGATCTAGGTACCGACTTAATTAAAGTAATTCTAGAACATCGACACAGGTATAGTGTTTTTCTGAATACACAGTTTGTTCCAGCTCCACCCGTAGAAAGAAAAATGTATTACATAGACAGACAGAACCCCTTGCGAGAAGTACATCCAGTTAGGAATGATGATAATACCTTTAGACGCGTGTTTGTGTACACGCCCATAACTAAAATGGAACTGTTAGAAATGAAGAAACTAGTGCCCAGTCACGATAAAGACCCTGCAGGTTTCCACCGTGAAATAAAAGACATGTTACTCATGGGTGATTATACCTATCCCGACATTATGAAAATCCTGAAAGTATTATTACCTGCCGGTATTTACGAGAAACTGAAAGAAAAAGAATTGGAGGTGGGAGAGCAAAAGATTGAGTAGGCTGCATTAGAGAACGAAGAAAATACTCGTACCCCAGGCCTAGGGCTTGGGGACAAAACTAAAGCGTTACCAGGATTGTTAGTACAAGTATTGCCACGTTTGTTAGCAACGAAAAAGGAGGACTGGGATGCAATCTCAGCCTGTAAACAGAAACCCGATGAAGACACTAGTGATTTTTATTCCCGATTCGAGAAATGTTTTGTTATTAATAGTGGCCTGAAACCAAATAGTAAGTCATACCCACACCTTTTTGTATCCAAACTGGTCGAAAATTCCTTGCCCCAGGTTAAGAATCGTGTTCTGAAAGTCGAGAGCACATGGCAAGCTAACACGCCTTCCCAAATGTTACAAATGTTACAGTACCACCAGAACAGAATTAGAGAAGAACATGATCACGAACAAAGACGTATGAAAGACACGAAAATGAAAATGTTAGTTGCTCAGTCAGTTCCAGCTGACGGTCAGAAAAAGGGCATGACACAGTCCAATAATTCAGCAGCTCCTGTTAAAGGGATATGCAACTATTGTAAACAGCCAGGTCACTATATAAACGATTGTGCAGTTTTGAAACATAACATAGCTACAGGTAAAACTAAAGAAAGACCGCGTCCTCCTAGACAGGACCAAGTCCAACAACAAGTACCACAGAATATCCAGCATATGCAAGCTTCACAACAGACAGTACAGACCGTAGCGGTATCACAGCCACAGCCCATTGCCGCAACACAACATGCAACGCAACAGATGTACCAGTATGCACAAACAGATTATCCCGATTATCAGCGATACACATGAAATAGCCTAGAGAGGGAAGTTGGCTTGCCCCTTATTGAGGTTCCTGTAGATCAAGAGGGTCCTTACGTACATAGTCAAGTGTTAGGAAAAGATAGAAAGTTTTTGATTGATACAGGGGCAAGCAGAACAACTATAAGTCATGACGAGGTTCCAGGGGCACCCCTCTCAGGCTCACAGAATGTTTCCCTTGCATTTTCAGGCAAACCTATTGTAAATGAAGTATCGCAACCACTTCCCCTCGCAGTTGGTCCATTGACTCGTACTACAGATTTGTTATTAACGAAATCATGTCCAGAAAACTTGTTAGGTATCAAGACACTGAAGGCTCTAGGAGCTGTTATCTGCTGTTCTCCGGAAGGAGTAAGACTGTTTTTACGTGACTTTAAGGGTCACTATGTATTGAGAGATATTGATCCCAGATTACAGAATGTTCCTGCACATTTATGGGCGCAAGGCCCCACTGATGTAGGTTGTATGCACATTACACCGTATCGAGTCACACTCAGACCAGGAGTAATATTACCACGAATCCGACAATACAAGTTACCTCCAGATGCTGTAGTGGCTTTACTGAAAATCATTGACGAGCTCATTGCACAAGGAGTGGTTGTAGAAACCGACTCGAATCTATGTAACTCCCCTATCATTCCAATTCTTAAACGTACTGATCCAAATGCACCCCCAGTCTATCGATTGGTTATCGATTTGCGCGAATTGAATAAATGCATTGTACCACAGTATCCCGTGGTCCCAGATATCTCGTCTCTATTGACTGCCATTGATTCCGAAGCAACGTTCTTTACTGTAATCGATCTGAAGAACGCCTTCTTTAGCGTCCCCATTGATTCGGAAAGCCAATACCTTTTCGGATTCTGTTTAAATGGTCGAAGCTTCAAATTTGCACGCGCACCTCAAGGATTCACAGAAAGCCCCAGCATCTATAGCCAAGCACTGAAAAGACAATTAGACAGTATACACATGCCTGACAACACTGCTCTGTTACAGTACGTCGATGATCTACTGATCACCGCCCGCAGCGAACCTGAATGTGAGCATGCGTCACTGACGGTTTTGCATTTCCTGGCTGACAAGGGACACAAGGTGTCCCCTTCGAAGCTGCAATTCTGTGTTCAGCAAGTGGTTTACCTTGGGCACTTGCTGTCCAAAGGGGGGAGACAGCTAACACCTGACCGCATCCAGTTAATTGTAAACATGTCACAACCCAAGACACAAAAGGAGGTATGAGCCTTTATAGGCCTCACTTCTTACTGTAGACAATGGATCCCTCAGTATGCATTTTTAGCCAAGCCACTCATACAGTTGACAACCCAGGAGGCAGAGTCTTCGACTGTCCTCCCATGGACTCAGGAACATACACAAGCTTTTGATGACTTAAAGAAAGCCTTATGTCAAGCACCAGTTTTAGCGACACCATGTTACAGCAAGCCTTTTACACTTTTTGTCACAGAACGTGAAGGTACTGCATTGTCAGTACTCACTCAAGACCAAGCAGGTTCACACAAACCGTGTGCTTATTTTTCTAGTACATTGGATCCAGTAGCCCAGGCTCTGCCTGCGTGCTTGAAATCAGTAGCAGCAACAGCTCTAGCAAGTCAAGTCAAAAAGTGCTTTATTCGAGTTGTTACTCATAAAAGCATATTATACACAATAATTTAAAAACAAATTAAATTTACAATCCAGCACAATGACGCAACACTATAGATTACATATAAAAATTCATTCAGTTAAACGAAGAATTAAAACATTTGATAAAAATACTTTCCAAGATGAGAAACGCTGGAGTCTAAAAGCAATTATACAAATGCAAAAAAAACAATTATCAAGACAGAGAATAGTTGATTAACTAGCAGTCTCTATCTTGATACATGGTCCATGATAGATAAAAAGCAGTAATGTCAAATTCATGAGGGCTAATTTGTCACACAGAGAATAGTTATTTAACTAGCAGTCTCTGTCTAAATTATCGGGCAGAGAATAGTTATTTAACTAGCAGTCTCTGCCTGAGCATCCATGCCCAACCCAGGTATTTTGCTGTAGCTATCAGGATCCAAGAAACTTGAGTCGTACAAATAATTCGCATAGCTACTGAACTACTTGATGTCCCAAGGTTCCTGCACATAGGAGCTAACCATACTCGTCTTGGAATAGCATATGATCCGCATGAAAACAGAAAGTGACCCAGAGACTCATCCCCCACCCCACAAGCTGGGCAGGTGCTACTTCCACCTGAACCCCATTTAGCTGTCAATATTTTTATAGGAAGTGCACCAGCTCTCAGTTGGAATAGGAGCTTCCTGTCACCTGGTTTGGAGATGGTATCCCAATATGGTTCCAAGACTGGATACATTTTAGCTTCAAGAAAATGCGAAGACATGGACCCAGAGCTTGAAGCATTTAAAGTTTTAGTAGCAATCCATTCCCAAAAAATATCTTTTAAGACACGCTTAGAAGGGAAAGATGTCCCAGCAGGGTCCTGCCATAAAGAACTCAACCCCAGCTCAAACAATATAGATTTCAATGATTTAAGCTAGCTTATCTTGTGAAAGCCGTCAGCTTTGATCACATCCACAAAACCCGCGGCATAATGTGAGAGCTCAGGAGTGGTCCAGAGTCTGCGCCAATACAAGATCGGGCGTAATCTGGCCAAGTCCTTGATTTGTTTCCTTCCTAGATCGTATCGGAGAGGCAACAACGGAGTACTTTTAGGTGTACCGGTAAGAGTTCTTAAGAATTTATTTTCAGAGGCTTGCAGAGAAGTAAGATTTTCAAAGCCCCACATTTCAGCGCCGTAAAGTGCAGACCCAATAGCCTTTGCTTCGTATACCAATAAGGCTGGTTTAACAGGTTTGGTTAGCGATTTCCTGTGTTCAGAATTAATTGTGCCAGCTATTTGTTTGTGTCGCAAAATAGCAATATTTAAATGCTGGCTCCACCTATGGTCATCAGTTATTTGGATACCTAGGTATGTGAATGATTTAACTAACTCTAAAGGCCCTCCACTCATCATAATTTTGGACTTAAAGCTACGCTGCGGCTTGAAGCTCATTAGTTTAGTTTTCATAGTATTCACCTCCAATCCATGTTCCCCACAAAAGTTCTCAAAAATTGTCAGAGCACGCTGTAGTCCACTAGGGGTTTTTGATAGAATTAGCGTGTCATCCGCAAACATTAGTATGGGGATTATTAGTCCAGCAAGAGAAGGAGCATCAACATTCGCGGTTACCAATCGAGAAACTACCCCGTTTATAAACAATGTAAATAGAGTAGGAGCCATTGAGCACCCTTGTCTGACCCCTTTTTCAACACGGAAATCAGGAGTGACCATCCCGTGACCGCCCCACTGAATTTTTGCATAATTAGACTCGTGGAGGCGCAGTATCAGGGTTAGCAACTCATCCGAAACCCCCAAACTATGCAAGACCTGCCACAGTTTTGCACGTGGGACCAGGTCGAATGCAGCCCGCAAGTCGACAAATGCCGCAAACAGGCTACACCCCCCCAGAACCACGGTTTTCCACTGCAATAATTGGAAGCGGAACACTTGATCGATCGTGCTTGTTGCCCTTCTAAAACCTGCTTGGAATGGAGATAGAATATTAAAATCCTCAGCCCAGTCGAGAAGCCTATTGACCACCACGCGACCCACGATTTTTTGCACAGTGTCAATGAGGCTAATAGGCCTATAGTTACAGGGCTGAGCTCGGTCCCCCTTTTTATACACGGGGATAATAACTGCACCCCTCCATGAATCAGGGACATCTGCTCCTTGGGCAATTGAGTTTATAAGCAAATGTATATATTTGCTCCAGCGTTCACTATCATTTAAGAATATATCAGCGGGTACTCCATCTTGTCCAGGAGCTCGCCCGCGCTTTACTGTACAGATTGCAGACATAATCTCTTTAAAAGTAAAATTGTCATCTTCAAAAAACTTCATGGTTATACTGTCATCAACTGAGACCCGGGTATTAAGAGTGTATTGCAAACTAAAGAATTCAACCCATGCCTCCTGTGAGACGTTATTACTTGGTGACGCTTCAGCTCTCTCAGAACCCCATTTTACAATATTCCAGAATACTCTGGAATCCTTCCTGTCACTGGCCATTTTCAGTTTGCACCAGTGTTGCTCGTCCCAATCCTTCTTAGCTTTAGCAATGCATACTTTATATTCTTTCCTGGCTAGAGAAACAGACGCACAGTCTCGCTTCTTGATTGCCCGGCCAAGGTCTAGTCTTGCCTTCCTACAATCAGAGTTATACCATCTAGCATCTTTTCTGGTAGTAACCCCCTTATGTTTATCAGGTCTTAGAAAATACGCCTTGATCTTACCAAAGAGGGTATCGTGTATTTTGACCACTTCACCCAGATCCTTAGGAGAGGCATTAGCCAGTTCCATAGCAAGAATGGCTTGATCAGTTTCACTATTAATAATGTCAATATCCTGCTGATTTCTCGCTACAGTGTCCCAACGTAGCCTACGCATATTGTTCTTGGGGACAATGGGCGGAGGGACGAATTCATTCATACAGCTAGAGTTTGATTCAGCAGGCCACCATTTGTGAGTCACACTTAGGGGGTTATGGTCACTCTCAGATCTTATGATGACTTCCATATCACAAAGGGCAGGCCACAAATGCAAACTGCAGATCACAAAGTCAATTCGACTTTTGTGCCTCCCATTGTCGAATGTTGGTGAGCCAATTCTATCCCCAGCTGTTCTCCCGTTCATAGCTCTCAAGCCTTTTTCAAGACACAGTGCATTAATAGCTATAATGTCCTCTGTCCAACGGGAGACTGGTTTCAGTTGTAATTCAGGGATGCCCCAGAAGGAATCCTCATCAGCACCAGTGAAAGCATCACCCACAACCAATGGCTCAAACGTCCTATTAAGGTCTCCTGCTATAACAATGTTAATTTTAATGGAGTGCTCCTCGATGAGGTCGGCCAAGGTTAGTAATGATTCAGACCGACCTTTAGAACCCCTAATATAAATATTGTAAATATCAAGTGACCCAGTACTGTCATTTGAAATCCTAATAAGCTGGATATCATTGTGTCCAGTAGCTATATTTTTAACTGAGAAATTTATTGCTTGTCGAATCCAGATAGTAAGCCCCCCCATAGGTCTACCTTTCGGACCCTTGACAGCTGGCACATAAAAATTCAGATAGCTTAAAACAAAGACAGGGTCGCAGGCCCAAGTTTCCTGGAATATACAAATATCAAATTGGGTAACAAAGTCAAGCCAGTCCCCACAATCGAGCTTGGATGTCAGACCAGCTATATTCCAGCAAAGTAGGTTAGGAACTCCAGACAAACGACCCTGGCGTAATCCAGGAAAAGAATTTAGTACACAGGCCTCACCCTCTGGTTGGACAACCAAGTTATTTGTCAAATCATTGGTAAGGCAATTAACATTCTGGGTAGATAAGCTATCCGAATTTTGATCCCCATTTGCTAGTGGTACTTGACTTAGATTTATAGAGAGTCAATCACAGGCATCAAGATTGGAAAGTGCTGAAAATCTATTCTCTAGATTTAGACTCCTCTCTGGTTGCCTCGCTTCCCTCCGCCCTTTTGTTGGGACCACGTTCCACTTAGTTTTTAGCATTGTTTTATTAGAGACCCTCCCACTACACTGATAGAAAAAGTCTAAAGTGAGTGGAATGATTTCAGTCGATCTCCGCTGCGGAGGTAGAAGGTTGGGTAGAATATTGGCCAAAACCTCTGGGTCAGAAAAATGTAGGATGACGCAGTCACCCATAAACTTCTTTGTACTATTACCTATCCATCTCACCCTTCTAGCCTTTACTATTTCGTCAGCCAATTGGTGCCTACCCCTAGGAGTTATTACCATGTTATTTGTTAACCAATAAAGTGCTTTAGACAATAGGGATGAGGTAGATTCTTCCTGACCAGCCTGCAAAAGAGGGACATTGGCTAAGACCAAGACCAATGGAGAGGCCTCAACTATCAACTCTACCGAGCCATTTGCAGATTCTGGGGCGGAGGATGCATCCGAGGGAACATCTTTATTCTCTGCACTATCTAAAATGGATATCAAGGGAGCCACCGGAGGAACTGGTAGTGAAGAACCCCCGCCCCCCACCAAAGAAGAAGAGACCTTACTGGACTCAACCCTACTAGAAACAGCATCTGGTAGTTTGCCTACTTCAGATAAAGTTTGATTCAGCAAACCCCCAAGGCGATTCACTTCCTTAGTAAGTTTATCAATTCTACCTAACAGCGGATTAACAATGTCCTTTATCTTAGTGTCTAACATACTCAGTAAGTTCTTAAATTGACCACTAGTAAGAGACATAGAAACGTCATCCAGGGTGACATCTTCTTCCCTTGCTGATTTGCTAGGGGGCGATGCAATCTTTTTGCGGCTTGATCTGAGCCCAAAACGTTTCGGCTGTGGCTGTGGCTTTTTAGCCCCTCTGGTGGATCGTGGAGCAGGCACCGGAGTGGGGGCTTTGTCCTCGGGTAGTTGTTGCTCTGTCTCCACCTCACTCTCGCTGTCTAACTCAATCAGGACCGACCGGTTCATCACAGCGATATCAGCTTGGTCAGATTCACTTACAGGTGGACAGCAGGAGGTGGGTTGCTCCGTGGATTCGGCAAAAGCTGAAGCCGGCGAAGTTGGTGAACCCAGGGCAGACGGTGAACTCAGGCCAAGCGAAGATCTCCTGTCGCTATTAATTTTGGCAACTACCTGAAAGATATAGTTGTCCATAGTGTTTTTTGCAGGGGATAGCTTTTTGCCGGGCATAATTCACTAACAGACGATGCTTTTCATAAGCACGGGGTAAACAGGTGCTCCAAGAGTCAACAATTCAATAAATAACCCCCAGCTATAACACAGGCTCACCTCCTTGAATCAGGTTTTTTTTGCAGAGTAACGGGCCCAACCCAACCTTGTCCAGCCTCGGACGGCCTCAGACGGCCCGCCCTTTGTCCGGGCTTCGTCCGGGCGTCCCGCTCGCGTCCCGCGACGCGGAGGGAGCAGCGCTTCTCTAGCGCCTCAGGGCGCGATGACCCCGCTGGAGTGGATCCGGGTCGCTGGGCAGGCTGGGAGTTGTAGTCTCCCTCCTCTCGGCGGCCGCTAAGGTGACAACAGCGGCGGCGGGAGGGAGACCGGGCACAGCAGAGCAAGAAGAAAGGTCGAGTCTGGGGCGACCAGCAGCGTAGAAGTCTCCTCTTCAAGGTCAGGACACCCGCTCTGCCGAGGGAGCAGCGCTTTTCTAGCGCCTCAGGGCACGATGACCCCGCTGGAGTGGATCCGGGTCGCTGGGCAGGCTGGGAGTTGTAGTCTCCCTCCTCTCGGCGGCCGCTAAGGTGACAACAGCGGCGGCGGGAGGGAGACCGGGCACAGCAGAGCAAGAAGAAAGGTCGAGTCTGGGGCGACCAGCAGCGTAGAAGTCTCCTCTTCAAGGTCAGGACACCCGCTCTGCCGAGGGAGCAGCGCTTTTCTAGCGCCTCAGGGCGCGATGACCCCGCTGGAGTGGATCCGGGTCGCTGGGCAGGCTGGGAGTTGTAGTCTCCCTCCTCTCGGCGGCCGCTAAGGTGACAACAGCGGCGGCGGGAGGGAGACCGGGCACAGCAGAGCAAGAAGAAAGGTCGAGTCTGGGGCGACCAGCAGCGTAGAAGTCTCCTCTTCAAGGTCAGGACACCCGCTCTGCCGAGGGAGCAGCGCTTTTCTAGCGCCTCAGGGCGCGATGACCCCGCTGGAGTGGATCCGGGTCGCTGGGCAGGCTGGGAGTTGTAGTCTCCCTCCTCTCGGCGGCCGCTAAGGTGACAACAGCGGCGGCGGGAGGGAGACCGGGCACAGCAGAGCAAGAAGAAAGGTCGAGTCTGGGGCGACCAGCAGCGTAGAAGTCTCCTCTTCAAGGTCAGGACACCCGCTCTGCCGAGGGAGCAGCGCTTTTCTAGCGCCTCAGGGCGCGATGACCCCGCTGGAGTGGATCCGGGTCGCTGGGCAGGCTGGGAGTTGTAGTCTCCCTCCTCTCGGCGGCCGCTAAGGTGACAACAGCGGCGGCGGGAGGGAGACCGGGCACAGCAGAGCAAGAAGAAAGGTCGAGTCTGGGGCGACCAGCAGCGTAGAAGTCTCCTCTTCAAGGTCAGGACACCCGCTCTGCCGAGGGAGCAGCGCTTTTCTAGCGCCTCAGGGCGCGATGACCCCGCTGGAGTGGATCCGGGTCGCTGGGCAGGCTGGGAGTTGTAGTCTCCCTCCTCTCGGCGGCCGCTAAGGTGACAACAGCGGCGGCGGGAGGGAGACCGGGCACAGCAGAGCAAGAAGAAAGGTCGAGTCTGGGGCGACCAGCAGCGTAGAAGTCTCCTCTTCAAGGTCAGGACACCCGCTCTGCCGAGGGAGCAGCGCTTTTCTAGCGCCTCAGGGCGCGATGACCCCGCTGGAGTGGATCCGGGTCGCTGGGCAGGCTGGGAGTTGTAGTCTCCCTCCTCTCGGCGGCCGCTAAGGTGACAACAGCGGCGGCGGGAGGGAGACCGGGCACAGCAGAGCAAGAAGAAAGGTCGAGTCTGGGGCGACCAGCAGCGTAGAAGTCTCCTCTTCAAGGTCAGGACCAATAGGCTGTAAGGCTGTGATCTTCCCCGGCTGAGAGTAGTGCTGGTGTGTCAGACTAAGGTAAGCCATAAGGTCCCTAGGTATATGCGCCCAGTGATGCAACCACCAATCACAGACAGCCACTAGAGGTCCCTGGCTTAGCACAATGGCCGCCGTCCAAAACACCCGAATCCAGAAACAAGATGTCAGCCTCCGACATAGTAAAATCTTCATGGTCACCGTGGTGACGCTGTTTGTCTCCCTCATCCTGTCTATCCTTGGTTGGCTGTTACTAATCTACCATCCTGTTACCTCACTAACTCCTACCCCGACTCCTGCAGAACACCAGTATTACACGTTACCAGCCCACAAATTACCCCGCCGTGCAGAATTCTTCTACAACACCTTCATCATCACCAGCTGATCATGAACACTTCCAACTGCTGGGTGTGTGGACTGATGCCGCATTCCATGATACACCCTGTCCCATTCTTTCCCTACCCCTTTTCCATCTCTGGGTCTTGTTTTGCATGGTGGATGTTGATGCAGGAGGCCTACACTGTCAATGGTACTGCCAATTCTGCCCTTGGAACATTTCGGGATGACTTCTGGCGGAGCAGATCCGGCCATGCCAGTGCTCCTTTCTGCCCGACCAGCTCATCCACAACGCTAGTATCACCAGATGGACTCGGTGAGATGGTAGTATTCAACTCAACTAATCAACAAACATTTTCCAGATTCTGCACAAGAAGGATACTGCCTGATGAACGAGACACTGTGAATGTCATAAATGTGCAAGACCGTGTCTGCATTCTTGGCCTAGGCACTAAGAAAGTTGGTACCAGTACGTGTGATATCACAAAAACTTTAAACTCTACATCTCCTCCGAAGCTGGTGGCATACCCCAACACCTATTTCATCTGTGGCACTGCCGCCTACACTTGGCTCCCCGGTAACTGGTCTGGTATCTGCTATCTGGCCTTCCTCCTTCCACCAATGTATTCCACCCATGGAGGTTACCACCTGTCAATGAAGGGTGCTCTGTGCCGCTCACGTAGGGGCGTCATATCAGCCGAGGATACAGCAGGCCAGGAAACCGGAGACTTCTTTAAAGGTTTCCATCCTTTCTGGGTCCCCATGGCCAACAGACGGGCTGTACAAGGACTGACCAGGGTCCTTGAAACCACCATCACAGTAACAGCTGGTGCCCTCTCCAACATCACTGCAGAGCTGCGGCGGACCGCCTCATAACGTTCCAGACAGAATGGTCCTGGATCTCATCCTTGCTGGTCGTGGTGGTGTGTGTAAATTAATCGGCTCCAGCTGCTGCGGGTACATCCCAGACAACGCACCTACAGTGTACGATGCAATCCAACGTCTGCATCGCCTTTCTTTCAATCTGGATGAAGGCAACTGGTCCCTCACAGGCTGGATCTGGGGCCTCCTTTCCCAGTGATGGTGGAATATCCTCATCTTCCTTGCCTTGGGAGTAACTGTCCTGGTCTCCTGCTGTTTATGCTTTCATTGTCTGCCAGTGCTCTGTACAATGTGTGTCCAGGCCATCAAGCCTCCACCCTCTAACATTCACAACACCAATATGATGATGATGCCCCAACATGAAGCCGATGGCTTATGAACATTGACATTTCTTAAAGTATTTGCCACTCAATGGAAAAAGGAGGGTCTGAGAAAAAGTGTTCTTCTGATCGGCATCATTTGTACCGGGACTCCATTGTTTTTTCATTGCCATCTCGTGTCAAACACTTCCACACAACCCACCTGGTCGTTTCTGCTGATGCCTGAGGAAAATCTAACTAACACGACAACAGCCATCTTGCAGCCTGCATTTCGGCCCAGGAACTGTCGTACACCCAACCCCCTCTGTTCTTTGCAGTTCAACTGAAAGCCACGAGACACTCACACCCTGATTAAATGATTTGTTTTCCATCTCCTGCTCCCAGCCTGGTAAACATCCCTGACACCATGATCAGGTTATCTGGACAATGGTCTGACTGCTTGGCCTTGATGAGGGTGATTAAACAATGATATGAAAGACCAGGCTTTGATCAAGTTGAGTGAACAATGATTTGTGTACCAAGCCTTGACCAGGTCACCACCTACAAACATCATCTGGATCTGGTTATCAACTGCAATCACTGCCCTGATTGAACAATGAACTAACAGCCAAAAGATCAGAATGAAAAAGTATAAAAGGCTTGTAAGCAGCAGCCTCCTCTGTCTTGTTTCTGACGAGGTTGGGACTCTGTTCCATAGCCCGGGCTATTTGAATAAATCTGGGTTCCTCCTGCAGACGAAGGCTTCTTTGTCTCCTTTTACTACGTATGAAGGGTATGGAAGACTTGGGCGATTCCCCCGCAGCCGAGAACCAGTAAGTGGGTTATTCCGGTTTTTCAGAACGCTGCACTGTAGGCCCATGGTGCACTGTCCTGTAATGCACAAAGTTTTACCTTGGTGCAGAAGGGAGCACTGGGGACATGCTACAGCTTCTAAAATGGGTTTGCCCAGCAGACATTTCAGAGAAAAGAGGCAGCAAGGCCTTTGATGGCCCTGAGATCTCGAGAGAACGGGAGCAAGCAAAGAACCCCTTGGAGAGCACTTCCGGGTACAAAAGGAGGTGGCAGGCTACAGACAGCACATACGGTTAGGTTGCAAATTGGCAGTCCGTCCTGCAGCCCAGCAGCAGCAGGTCAACGCAACAAGGCAGTTAGTCGAAATGGGTGATTGCTCCTGGCAGCACAGCAGTCCTCATGGCAATGAGCAGTTTGTAGAGCCAACAGTGTCTGGCTACAAGTCCCAAGCAGCGTCTAAAAACATGGGATCAGAGCTCCAGTACATTTAATCAAAAATGTCATTGATGAATGGGTGACTTCAAATGAACCCTCAGAAGTGTGGAACAGTCCCTTGCAGCCCATTCCAGGCTCCAGACGATCAGTGGGGCGTAAATCAGCCCTTTGAGAGAGGAGAGGAAACACCCTATTCAAATGTAAGTGTAAATCACCTCTCTCCCAGCCGAAGACGACTATCAGCATGCAGATGAATGCAGATGTATCCCCTGTCACACCCAGCCCCTCCCATTGGGAAAGCTTGGTTGGCATGACTCTTCCAAACATGATAGTTGCAGGGGTTTCCTCTGTGGTTGAGTGAGGGGGTCAAACGGTAACCTCAAAGAATAGTGTTCAAAACACCTTTGAGGTCAAGCTTCCCCAATGCAGAATGCTGAACAGCTTTCTTTAGAGTACTCACGAGGCGTTCTACCAGACCAATGGCCTGGGATCAAAGGGGAGTGCTTTTTTTGATTCTTTATCTTGAGGTGATTTAGAACGTTTTTGAATTCTTGACTATTAAAAGGTGGGTCGTTGTCAGATTTTAAGTTTGCAGGTACAAGTCAGGTCGCAAAGATGCCATCTAGGTTTTGAATAACCCTGCTTGTTAGAAATGGGATCTCTGGTTGGCTAATGCTTGCGCCAAAGCCAGGCAGAGACCACCACTCTAGTCAGGGCAAGTGAGGTACACGCCAAGATAACCCCTGCTCACCCCCTTGGTAGCTGGCACAAGCAGTCAGGCTTATACCAGAGGCAATGTGTAAAGCGTTTGCACAACACACACACACACAGCAGCAACACACTAGGCACACCTCAAAAAGGAACTCCACACAAGGTTATATATAAAAACAGCCTTTGTATTACCATAAACACATTAGATCATAATCACACATATGCACTGTGCCAACTGGCACTAGGTAGTATTTACAGGGGATTATTTACACATGACAAGGCCACGTGGGCCACTGTCAGAATCAGCACTTAGTGTAAATAGTAGATGTAGCACATAGAATAACTGTAGCGTAAAATAACAATTGTAGAACACCACCAGTAACCACTGGTAACAGGTAGGAACACACTACGCAATACTAATCATCCTAGGCATAGATCACGCAGGAAAACATAAACTGACTAGCATAAACTATACTAGGCATAACAACCTCCTAGTCATGAAAACACAGTTAGAGGTATAACGTAGGATGCATAAATACATTACACATAAATCACATTAGGCAATTATCATCATGAACACAGTAAGCAACCACCTTGCGCAAGAATCCCTGAGGTTACTGACCCCAGGCCAACTGGCCTTCCATGGGGATCAAACGCTCCTTGTCCCAAAAGTCAGGGCTGGCTGCGCACGCAGCCAAAAGCAACAACGCAAGAGATCATAAACCTCTCATCTCTATTCTCGGGTCTGGGACAAGCAAATGCTGCTCACCCAGGATCCTGCGTATGGTATCTCGCCTCATGTACTATCAGTTTGATGTTGTTCATATATCTGGAGGCAAGAATGTCAGGGCATACTATCTTTCACGTTTTCCTAATGACAACAACAAGGAAGTAACATTTTCTTCTGATGTTGGGGAGGAAGATTCAGATGATTGCCTGGTAGCGTCACTCGACGCACCAGAACATAGGCTCGATACTGCTGACAGTTGGATTAAAGCTCTTTCTGGAGATGAGATCTTACAACGTGTATGCGGTTTTGTTAAGACAGCTTGGCCCAGAGAGCGTGCTCTTCCCCAATGCATACAGCCTTTCTGGAAAGTGGAATCTGAGATTTCATTGGAAGACAGTGTTTTAGTATGTGGAGATAAACGTATTGCACCACATAGTCTCGGGAAGGACATTATTATCAAGGCCCATGAGGGTCACTTAGGATCCACACTCACTAAGGGACGAGTCCGCAAATTCTTTAGGTGGCCCACGATGGACAGCGATATTAATGATCTCTTTGATTCATGTTCCATCTGCAGTTCTTCAGATAAAAGTTTAAGTTTCTTGTCCACCTCTCCTTCCCATTGAATAATCTACCGGACCTTGGTCCAAAGTTGGTGTTGACGTCATGGGACCATTGGATATTTTACCAGGTGGATGTCATTTTGTTTTTGTGTTAATTGCTTATGTCTCAAAATGGCATGAAATGAAATTGGTCAAAGAGGCTTCAACCAGCTACATCATTCTTTTTCTTAAAGATGTTTTTCTAAGGGAGGGTCTCCTGACACCATGGTGACTGATAATGGGACCCAATTTACGAGTACAGAATTTGAATCCTTTTTGAAATTATGTAACATTCAACATGTCCAAAGCTCACTTTATCACCCTTAATCCAATGGGCTTCTCGAGCGAATGTATAGGGTTGTGGGGGATTGTATTAAGTGGCTAAGGGTCAGATGTAGTTAGCCAAATACCGGTCGGTAACAGACGAAATTCTGTATTTTCGGCCGTTATCGACCGGTATTTGGAAAATGAGATGTAGGTGGCCATTTTCCTGATTCGGTAATTTACCGAATCGGTATTTTAAGAAATCGGTAAATTACCGATTTCTTGAAATACCGAATCAGTAAATTACCAAATTTGCTATGTAGGGAGCACTCAAATGATGCTTTTCCCCTTTTAGGATTCGTTATTTACCACCAACTACAAGTTGGTGTTAAATAATGAAAACTTTTGAAAAAGCATTTTTTTTGCTTTTCCAACAGTGCCATGTTGCAGACATACATGCCCTTAGGGCATGTATGTCTGCAACATGTGCACCCATACACAATTGAGGGGTGCAACAGGGTGTCAAAGTGACACCCTGCCACCCTTCAATGCTTCGCCATTTTACCGAATCGGTAAATACCGTTTCGGTAATTGGCATTCATTCCTATGGGCCCCCAGGCCCATAGGAATGAATGGTAATTACTGAATCGGTATTTACCGAATCTTACCGATTCGGTAATTTTTTCAGTAAAATTACCTACATCCCATTTGCCTGTTCTTAAATACCGAATCGGTAAGATTCGGTATTTAAGAATCAGTAATGTGGAATTACCTACATCTGGCCCCATGTCTTCTAACTGCGATATTGTCAACTGTCTCAACAGCAGGTTGTGGTTCTACAGAACCAACCCTCACTCTACAACTAAAGTTTCCCCTTTTGATTTGGTAGAAATTCTGTACAAGTTGAAGGGGCAAAATGATGGAATGTTGTAAAAGTTAAGAATGTCCATACACATTCTGCTTTTACTTCTCATGATCCAGAGATCAGTGCATCTTCAGATTAATCCCTCAGAAGGAGTTCAAGATCTAGGATGATTTCTAAGAGATACCGCATATAAAATGTTTATTTTCCATGCTTTGTATTTCCTCATTTATATATTGTGAATTGTTCTAGACTGATTGTACTCTCTTTGAACATTATTAGCATGTTTTCTTTTAGCGTTGAGGTAAACTTTGTTTTTCTTACTTTTCTTTTGTTTTTGTTTTTTCTTTAGTTTAATGAGGCAGGAAGATATGTTATATTCTCTGTATTTACATTTGCATCTGTGTTTAGTTCTACTATCCTTTCCCTGCTTCATTCCATAGAGTGTTGCCTGGTTGTACTTGTTGCCGGGCGATAGTTTGAAGGTTAATCTGCAGAGAGTCATTGGAGTTGGATATACCTGCCTGCGCTCTATGGTCTGCTGTGTAGCTTCTCCACAATAAACTTGAAGTTAACTCTACTGAGTCTGTGAGTCAAATACTACACTTACTTTCCTTGTTTGACTTTTCCCCACCTATGAAATAATGAAGGAAATTGACTTACAATTTCACGATTAGCATTCATATTGTGGTTCACCCATATACACTTGGCTCTTCAAAGGGTATCCTTCAGGATCACAACGGTGTTCTTCTTGTTCTATCTGGTGGTGGTGACTTAACAACTGCATTTCTTATCCCTATGTCATTGAAACAATTGTGTAAGATACTTTGTATATCCTCTTGCAGCCTTGAAAACGTCTCTATGACAAAACACGTGACGGCTGCCTGTCTGTAATGGATTTTATGTCTCGGACGCAAGAAAGGTGAATAATTGTGGAAACAATAAATCACAACAAACATCTCTGATCTTGCAGTACTTCTTTACGGGCAACAAGGCATGGCCATTGGACTTCGCTGAGTGCTTCAGTATTCCTCTGCTCATTTGGAAGCGAGGTGCTGGCAGGATAGGCCTCTTTGACTTAACGAGGGAGAGGAGATGTCACTTATCACAGTTGCACATCACAAAGGCTCTGCACGAACACTCTCACAAAGGAGTTATCACTGGTCTTTTGTGACTCCAGAAAAGCTGGACCCAGGGCAAGGAGGAAGCGGATGCCTGACACGTCATGGCGGTGGAAGCCTCTAGAAACTCCTAATAGTGGGTGCCAGGTATAAATATTGGACTCCAGACCGGAAAAGAATAAAAGAGGTCCCAGTGCCACCCACTGTCCCTTCTAATACTTCATGCCAGTAAAAAAAACTCTCAACAAAGTCCCACAAAATTATAGTATCAGAGACAATTTACATCAATGACACCTAGTGACCCCTCCTAACATATCTCACCATTAAAATGAACTCTCAACGAAGTTCCATAATGCTAAAGTGCAAGATGCTATCTTGCGAGTATACTGTGTCTTTATATTGACACTGTTATTCTAAGTGTGCATGGAGATTGTTTTGCCCATCTTATTCCAATATTATCTCGTGCATATACTGTCATCTCAAGTTGATGCTGCTTCCTATCCTACCATGTGCCTATAGCAGTGACCCATCCTTTGTGATGTCTACTAGTCTATGCTGATATTGATATACTACCTGTCATGTGGGTGTATAACTTGTATATATGCCCTCGAATATAAAGGACGTTTCTGCAGACTGACCAATAAACTCCATCACAACCACCAGCTCTTAGATACCATGACCACTAAGAACCCAGTGACATCAACAAGCCCTAGGCGCTTTTCGGCATTCAAGGCCCCCTTTTCCTCAAAGGGATCCTACCAGATCGCCTTGGTGACCTTTTTCACATGCCTCTGACACTCGCATCCCACTCTTCCAAAGAAGTGCCCACCAACCGTCCACTGAAGGGCCCAATGTTACAATCAGGCGGTCATCTCAGCTTTCGGAGGCCACCTCTTGACCACTATGCACACCTCCGAAGGCTTCTCCTGAAGTCTAACTTTGGTTATCCTCAGAAACAATTTCTGAGTATCACTTCAACTTCAGGAGCGTGGAAAGATACGCCCCCAACTCATTTCTGCAAAACCTCTCCAAACATGCTGCTAAAATGTACAAACACAAAATGCTTAAAAAACACCCAGAGACACTGATAACAGACATCTTCTACAATCCAACACACAAACGTCTTAAAATGGACTTCATCTTCTACACTACGAAACCCGCCAAAAGGAGAGAAAACGTCATTCAACACCTTCATGTAACTAATGCTACCAAGTTCCCTTATGGATCTAAACAAACTATATCCCTATCCCAGAACTTTAGCAGAGATCGGTGCATAACTATATACAGAAAAAGGAACATCCTAATCCAAGCCACTGCACAACATTATCTATTTTACACTTTCTGGCTCTCTGCGCTCCCACCACCACTCCTCCACCCTCTCCCATGCACGCCCTCATCAACTAGCTGAACCTTTTACTCCCAAACCCCCTCGCACTGCCCCCATCTCTACCTCCCCTACAGCATCTATGATCCCCTGATGCACTGAAGCTTCTGTTTCGATACCAAAATTACTTGCCCCCTCTGCATTGCACACCTCCACTGCCCAGCTTGACTTATCTATCACACCGGAATCATCTCAGTCCTCGAACCACAGCAGGCTCGATTCTACATTAGCCCAGGAGCGGTCTGTGCAGGTAAGAGTGGTCGGGGGCCGGGGGAATGCGACAGATGACGACAAGGGAAAATTAAATAAATCATTTTCCCCTCGTTGTCGTCTATTGAATCAACCCCACCCGGCCCCACCGCTCTTACCTGCACGGGCCGCTCCTGCATTACCTCCGCGCCAAACTCTGCTAAGCGCCATCGTACTCCACTTCCTACCACTAACCCAACCACCACTCAACTGATCCCTACAACAGCCCAGCCTGACCTCACAATCAACACTATTCTGGGTGAAATTCGTCACTACGTAAGAACACAAATATTACCTACTTCACGCATCTTCATCGAACACTGATCCTGCCACAAACATACACTCTGATCCCCTATCCTTTACCCCAAGACAAACTATCCCCTATATCCATCACCAACTCAATCATAGATGCACCACGACTGAAATCACGCAATGGAAAGCTGAAATGCTGAGCAACACGTATGACAGTGCTCCGAGCAAGCCTTGCCACCGCAAGATCCCGGTCATCCTTGGCACGAGTAGAACCCTGAACACCACTCACCCTCCCAGGCGGCCTACCCAAATAACAACCATCCAACCCTGTAAGCCTGGTCCAAGATCACTACCTATGCGTTGCTGCATGCTACTAAACTGTCAGTCAGCAGTCAAGCATGCCACTCAAATAGCTGAAACCATCCTAGGACACAAAATTGACTTCTGCTTTCCAACTGAAACCCGCTGAACGACCACAATTATCAATTTCCTCCCACAGGGTTTCTCAATCATCCGTACGACCGCTAGGATCGTATTGGTGGTGGATTAACCAGTATACACACAAAAACTATCTATGCTTAACTTCATTCCTCAACACGAAATACCCTACCCTTGAATATGTAGGAGTTCAACTCTCGTCCAAAGGCCCCAACTCTATCAAAATTCATGTCATCTATCACCCTCCAGGTGAAAAATTACAAATCTTTGGAGGACTAAACAAACCTATTAACGCAAAACTACCTTAAAGTCAGCGCAGAAGTTCTACTAGGAGACCTGAACCTGCACTTGAACAATGCCGATGATCCAACAGTACACGCCCTATCCACCCTCATGGAAGCAAACGATCTCACCTAACACTGCAATAAACAAACTCATACCAAGGGCTCTACCCATGATGCAATCATCTCTAAGCAGAATACCTTATTCCTCCGTTCTATCCTACCCACAGACTGGACCCCCTAATTCTTTTCAATCTCAATGACATCCAACCAAAGGCCCACCCCCAATGTTGCCGGTACATGCACTGGGCGGGGAACATACATGGAATCTCCCAGGCAGAGTTAGAAACGTTAGTCAGTTCCCAAATTCCAAGGTGATTATCTCACCACCCACTACAACAGAAAAATGGGAGAACAATTTGACATAGACGATCCTTTGAAACTCAAGAAATCAAGAAGTAACCCTTCCAGATCTTGGTTTAACAAAGACCTTAACAAAGAGGCAACAACTCCGGTTGGCTGAAAGAAACTGGAGACAACAACTCTTGTTAACACATCTTGCGATACCGCGAGCTAAACGCATAAAATACAAAAAAAATATCTTCAGAGAAGAATCCCCCTTCTTCTGAGCCCAACTTGACCCTTCTAGGAACCTAAAGACCTTCTCAATATAATTAAACAGCAAACCTTCTCTTTCCATCAACACTCAATAAATGACTCTACCATGCGCAGCGAAGAGTTTGCAACATTCTTCTCTGAAAAAAAAACTAACATTTAAATCTCTCTTGACTCACGCATCTCTCCGTCCTACACCAAAGATGTCCCCCTTAGCAAAGAGTGTCTACCCAAGGCCCTACCTCCAACTAATGGTCGTCTCGCCAAACTCACCCTATGCCAGTTGGACTGAATTTGACTATGTACTTTAAGAAGAAGTGCTCAAATTACTCGCTTGCATGAAACCAACATCGCACATTTCTGATCCCCTCCCTCCTGAGCGTGTCAAGAATCTCAGTCACATCAAATCACACCTGCATGGACCAAAATCATCAACTCCTCCTTTTCGAGAAGCTCCATGCCGACCTCCCTCAAACTCGGCCAAGTCAACCCCCTCATCAAACAACGCAGACGCCGAAAAGTCACCCCCCTCATCAAACAACACAGACGCCGACTAGAACAACCTTAACAATTACAGACCTATATTTATTCTCATTTACCTTCAGAAGCAAGTCTCATAAAAGCACAAGAGTGCCTGACGAACTTAGAAGTCCATACGCTGGTACTTTTCAGACTGGATTATTGTAACTCTTTCCTGTCTGTCCTTCCCCGAGAAGGCCTCACTGAGAGAAATGCTTCCTACAGTTATCCACTTTGTGACAGGTCACAACATTTTTTAATCACATTTCTTCTATACTTTGCATCCTACAATGGCTTCCAATTGAAGCAACAGACCAATGTAACACTGAATGCATCACCCACAAAGCCCTCCACAACTCCACATCCTCCTACGGGGTTGAAAAACTCAAAATCTCTGGATCTGAACAAGGATAGAGAATTCGTAAAGTCCTCCTGCTGGAACAAGCAACATTCAGGCAAGAACGCTTTATAAAGCTCGCCTTCTCTGTCTTCGCTACAAGGATCTGGAACTCCCTCCCACAACCACCTTGAACAACCACACGTCTTGCCACAATTAAAAACAAACTCAACGTCCTCCTATTTAAGAGAGCTGTAAATAATAAATCTGTGATCGCTTTTCTTCATCCACTTTTCCCCAATGGGGATTCAAAGGACGCTGGACAACATTAGTGCCTTCTGCAAGCATCGGGCCTGGAAATTAATCTGCAAAAGACCAAATATATGTCCTTCGATACTGTCAATACTACTCGCCCAAATCCGATTTTAGATGGGCAGTTACTAGAAAAGGTCAACATCTTTGATTATTTGGGTATTACATTAACAGAGGGAATAGATTGGGGTCCCCAGATTACCAAAGCTCTCTTGAAACCTTCCCAGGTAGCAGGAGGCATTCAACATTTTTACAGGAATGCTGCAGTCGAGTTGTCAGCCCTGCATTAGAGTTATATAAAGTACAGGCAGGGAGTGCCTCTTTATAGGGGGCAGAAATATGGGCCCATTGTGTCTTAAATAGGTTAACGTGTACCGAAAATAGCTTTATTAGACTCTTGATGCTTCCATCCAGCACCCCTTTAGTTCCTCTGCTTATGGACCTTGGTGTTAGACCCATCGCAGAGGAAGCTTCCTTACGATCATTATTGTATTGGCGGCGTTTGTGGAGCTCCTTAGAGTTAGTGCATTATAGGGAGGAGCTTTCAGAACTAATGGGGCTTCCGGGTGCTCAAAAACTTGCTTGGCTCAAACACATAAAATCCATGTGTGAGGCACTCGGTAGGTCCATCCTCTGGAGCAACCCTGAAGTAAGTTCCATGATGATAACCAAGAAAGATTTGGCTAAGAGGTTTAGAGATTTTAAGCGTATGGGTCTTTACACAAGCACCTCTCTGGGTCAATTAACATCTGAATTCTTATTACTGAAGGATGTTTATTCCACAGAATTGGTATTAGATGACATCCAGCCATTCCTGGCAAAGAAACTTTATTTACAGTTCAGATATGGGGTACTGCCATTATGTACATTTACAAAGAAATGGGCAAGCTCTGAATCTGAGAATTGCCCTGTGTTTAATACTGCAGTAGAAACGGTCCTACATGTGCTATTCTTTTGTCAAGCATACAAACGCCATAGATCCCGTTGGTTAAAACACCTTATAATAAATTTGGGATCTGGCCATTGCAGCGAGGTATTTCGGATTCTCAAATCTGATACGCAATTGCCGATTGTTTTCTCTGTATCACGATTTTTGTTCTCCATGTGGTGTACCCGTAATGCTATTCTCAAAAAGGGCCTCTGATAAGTTCAAACTAATGATATTGTATTTTAGTTAATCAATTTTTTAACTCCCCAGTGACCAAAATTAGATTGGTTTTCTTTGTGTCCATAGAAAGGATGGGGTTTCCTGTGATCTGTTTTTATTTGTATGTAAATTTGTTAGAACTAATATATGATCAATGCATTGTATTTGTATTTTAACTCAACGGTCAATCAGGCATTGCCTTTTTTATCTGTGTTTCTATACGGAAGTTATGATGTATTTTATACATTGTAAAAGAATGCAACTATTTATTTTATTTGTATGTAAACAATTTTATGCTATATTCTAAACAATGCTTTTATGGCTGTTCGCCGAAATAAAGTTTTGCAGGCAAGCAAGCATCCACTTCTCCAATGTATCCGGATAGTGACTTTTGAACTCTCTCCCCTGACTTGATCTGTGGGATTAGTCTATTGCTTATCTGTTATTTGATGACACATCTAATCTGCATTTTGGTCTTTCTTCTTTAGAAAAGTGCTTCAATGCCCTTCAGCCAAGATTGTACTATATAAAACCACAAAAAGAAACGCATTTGGTATGACAGAGAGAAACCAGAAAAAACATATTTTTGAAAAGTTTGTGCAGATTTGTCAAAAGATTCCAAAGTTATTAGCAAAGAAATAATTGCTTTTCAATAGAAACTCTTATAACCACAAAGGGAAGGACGGAAGAGCGGAAGAGAGAGAGAGAGAGAGAGAAAGAGAAATAGAAAGAGAGAGAGAGAGTGAGAGAGAGAAAGAGAGAGAGACAAAGATAGTAAGAAAGAGAGAGAGAGAAGGAGAGAAAGAGAGAGAGAGAGAGAGAGAGAGAGAGAGAGAATATGGTTTAAGTGAGTTTCAAATAATTTTTAAACATAAATTAAGATGTTAAAAGCAATCCCAATAATAACTTTATTGTGACCTTTGTGTTTTTGATCCAAGACTGCCAGACAGCACTAAAGACATTGTGGGGATATTCAGAAAGCATCCCTGGGAATACATTCCTCACATCCGTCCCTCCTGTTGCCCAAAACTTGTTTACTGTATTCTTCCACAAACACGCTTTATGTAAAAAGACCTTTAAATCTTGTTTTTATCCGGTCACATTTGCTGTCCATTCAAAGACAGAGGTCAAATGTCAAGCTCTCTCTTTGAGGGAGCTTGGTGTTTACCTTTCTTCCTAGGACTTCAAAATGAGAGAATTTATGTGAGTATCCATACAAGAGGAGAAGGTGTAAGATTGTTTTCCTAGCACACAACAAAAAACAAGCACTGGCAAAGCCAATTGGTCTTGCCTTGCGAACCTACTGACTTTGCAAATGACTTATAGCAGTGTCCCACACCATCAGTCGAAAAAGAAATATCCTACTGCATTTTGCCGGGTTACAAAGATTGACACGTAGTTACTGAGGCCTACCCTTTGAATTTCAATCAAATGTGGTGGATATGATTAATAAAAATAGAAAGCCGGGAACGGAGAGTTATTACTGTGCCATCAATAAGCTTCTTAGGTGCCGCACCTAAAAATGTTGATTTTTTTTTTTTGAACCCCGGGAAAGGGGACTATTAGTCTCATAAGAAGCTAAATATGGTTGCTCTCTGTTGCAGGAAATCCCAGCCCACAATCAGAGCCTGAGAAGTCTCTCCCCAGTGTGAGTATGTTATTTTTTTAAAGTAGTTTGGCCACGCTGCGGTACTTTATTTGACTAATTTCCTCAAGATACCACTAGCAAAGCGCCCAATAATTTCCAAATCAGCCTACGGGCTTGCCATCTTTCACGGTATTGGGTGTAAATGCCTGAGATGTCCTGATAGTTTTCTGCTTCAATATGGCCACCACGCAGGCAGCATCGAGGGCCCTGGCCTTGCAGGGCGTGAAGGTAATTTTTCAGCCCTCACACACCTTCTTCACAGCAGGCACCAGGTGTGGGGGGTCTCCCTGCACTCAGGTGTGTTATTCATTTATTAATTCAGTGTTTTATATAGTGTTAACATGGCCCAACTGCGTATCAGAGTGCTTCACAATTCTATAGCATTGTATTTCTGACATTTGGTTTGATTAGTTCTTTAAACAAACTACCAAGTATATATATTTAATTTTAAGTGGAAAACATTTCTACTTTACAAATAATACATGCCCTAAACATTACTAGAGATCAACTTGGATTACAATAGTATGTGTCCTAAACATTACTAGAGATCAACTTGCATTACAATAGTATGTGTCCTAAAGATTACTAGAGATCATCTTGCATTACAATAGTATGTGTCCTAAACATTACTAGAGATCAACTTGCATTACAATAGTATGTGTCCTAAACATTACTAGAGATCAACTTGCATTACAATAGTATGTGTCCTAAAGATTACTAGAGATCAACTTGCATTACAATAGTATGTGTCCTAAACATTACAACAATTGACATTTTAGAAATACATGTAATAAGAAGACCTCATATCATTTAGTACAGTGGATTGTACGTAGCAAACAGACTGGTTACAGAATATATAGCTATTATCTTATACTGCTTTCGGCCCGGAAACATTGTACAGATGTGGCAGGGTCGCGTCATGATGCTGCTGGTGAGAGCAAAAGAAGAAAGAAGAAAAAGAAGCAGAGAGCAGACAATAAAAGGACATCTTAAAAGGACATTCCAAATAGATGCGTTTTTAGAAGCTTACGGAAGGACATCAAATTACGGTTCTCTCACATAGCTCGAGGAAGAGAGTTCCACAATTTGGGCGCAGTGCATGAGAACGAACGTCCTCCCCATCTTGACTTCCTGATTTTCTTAGTGGTGGCAAGGTGTAAGGTGCTGGAGCGAAGGGATATCGGCGGCAGGTAAGGCGTTAGCAGAGAAAGGAGGATGGCCGGGCCCGTTTTCCACATGGCTTTTTGAGCCATGCACATAGCCTTACATTGTATCCTGCCAGCCACAGGTAGCCAGTGAAGCTGTCGGAGGGCAGGCCATGCTGATTGTCTCCTTGGGACCTGCATGAGCATCCTTGCTGCGCTATTCTGGACAACTTGCAGTTTGTTTACTATGGCCAACGGTGCTCCTAAATACAGCACGTTACCATAGTCCAGCCGAGACAGTATCAAGGCCTGGACCATTATACTACGCGCTTCAAACGGGAGGAGGGGAAAAATTTTGCGGTTTTGAGTAATTTTGTGATGAGAGAGACAGTGAGGAACTGGCTCTCTTACTTTGAAGTCAGAGAAAGAACATGCTGTTTAGGGGAAACATCATCTGACACTTGATCTCAGTCTGTGAATGAACAGCAAATGTGACGAGATATGAACAAGAATTACAGACGTTTTACAAAAAAGCTTGGAGCGAGTAAAAAAAGTGCTCATATGAAGTGCTCTTAGAAAAAGTGCTAAAGCAGTTGACACTATGGGACCATTGCAAGGATACAAGTATCGGGACGGTGCTCCATGGGAGGGAACAATTTACGAAAAGGAGGGACAAGTAGGAAAGATTAGCCATTTGGAAGCAAGGCTGTTTAAAGGAGATTCGAAGAAACAAATAAAAAAGCAATGGGTGTGTAGTACGCCCACAGAGTTAAGTGCTAAAAAAAAGAACTGTGCTGATGTTTCATAATATATAAGAATTAGTACAAATGAAGCACATTTGTTTTGTATTACTGAAGTGTGGAGAAAAATATTTGAATAAGATTGAAACACATTAATACATTTGTAAACATTACCCAATCTACCCTACCCCACTCCACCCCAAACGTACCTATCCCAATCTACCCCATCCAAACTACCCCACTCAAATCTACTCCAATCAATCCCACCACACTCTACCCCACCCCAAGCCAATCTACCCTACACCACTCTATATAACTCCACTCCATTCTACTCCAGTCCAATGTACCGCAATCCAAACTACCCCAATATACTGCACTATAATCTACTCCACTCCAGTCTTCCCCACTCTACTCCAATCTACCTCATTCCACCCCACTCTTCTAATCTATCCCACTCCAATCCA
Organism: Lissotriton vulgaris; assembly: GCF_964263255.1. Taxonomy (NCBI): domain Eukaryota; kingdom Metazoa; phylum Chordata; class Amphibia; order Caudata; family Salamandridae; genus Lissotriton; species Lissotriton vulgaris. The sequence continues at coordinate 1,266,502 of NW_028251874.1, read as the reverse complement.
CCCCAATCCATCCTACTCCATCTCAATCTACTCCACTCTACCCAAATCTACCCCAATTCAATCTACCCTATTTGACTCCAACCTACCCCATTCCACTCTACCCCAATTTATCCCCCTTCTAGCTACCCCACCCGACCTTGTGCCACTAACTTCTAGCCATGCCGACCAGCAGTCACACTGGTGTACATAATGGTTAAAACTCGTTGCCAAAGCCAATAGCTTTCGGATAGGAGACACCTATTTGTTTTGCCAATGCTTGTTTTCAGTGTTTTCTTTCATCATATACACACTCAACAGTTACCTGCAGCCAATTCCAAGGAGGCACATGTGTTCAACGGTGCCTGGGCACAGCAGGGGATTCCCTACAGGGCCTGGCTTATGTTTTTTTATTTATTTATTTTTATTTTTAAGGGTTCCTGGACACTTTCTTGGGGTTCCTGGACCCCTGCAAACTTGTGTATCCTTATTGGACATCGATAGGGTTTCAGACCGAGCAGCAGGTCTCCGAACATCACAAATGTCCACCAACGTACAAGGCCTATTACGGTGCCTGCGCAGACTCCTGCCTAAGGTTTCCGGACTTCAAGGGTCATGATGTGGAATTCAACTTCTGTCTCAAAATCAGCAATTTCTTTCTACATTTTAACATTAGGCAGCCCCTGTGCCAGGGAGAGACAGGATGGCACCACAGCTCTTTATGGCTTCTTTAGTATTCTTACAGGATGCGGGGAACAAGTCTCTTCATCATGTGATGGTTCAAGATGTAGCCAGCCAATCAGGAACTTCAGGTCCGCAGACCCAACTTTGGGTTTACGTATCCGAAATGGATGGGCGAAAAAGCTTCCTCATCCAATCGGATCCAATATATTTTTTCCATTTGGGACCGCGAGCCCAGATGCACGGACCATTCGTGGGTTAAATGACCAGTGGCTTAATTTGAGGACCACGAAAAAACACTGCATGAAACTAGCCATGCCAATCCCAAATAGTTATGTGCAGATTCATTGAACTGTGCCAAAGTTATTATATGTATATATAAACATATATATATCTATATCTATACTAATATAATAAAGAGAGAGCCCAAACCTTTGAGGCGGGTAATCTCAGGAACCACAGCACCAATCACAACACCCAATACAGCGTTGGAAAGGGCAGTTGCAGCAGAAGGACATAGGCTATGCAGACGCCCACCATATACATTTAAAAGGTAAAAGAATCGTGCCAGCAAAGTAGTCCCTTGTGGGCGTGTCTGTGTTGTGCTGTGGGCGTGTGCTGGGGGTGTGACAAACGCTGGGGGCGTGTGGTATGTTCCGCCCTTCATGCCATGTCTCATATCGTGTGCTGTGGGCGTGTGCTGGGGGTGTGGGCGTGTGTGGGGCGCGGGATTACGGAAAAAAAGGTGAGCGTTGTGCCCAATATTTCATTGTTTTTTCTTCCCAGGTTCTGTACATTCCAGCTCCGGGTGTCCACCCTGCTCCCTTTAAATACCCTTGCACCCCATAATCATAACCCACCCTTACTCCTTAAAATACCCCAACACCCTTAAACACTAACCCATCTTAACCCTATAAATATACCCTGTACCCCAAAACCCAAACCTATCCCTAAACCCTAAAAATACCCCTGTACCCCAAACCTAGCCCTGAACCCTATAAATACCCCTGTACCTCAAAACCCAAACCTGCCCCTGAACCCTAAAAATACCTCTGTACCCCAAAACCCAAACCTAGCCCTGAACCCTAAAAATACCCCAAAACCCAAACCTATCCCTAAACCCTAAAAATACCCCTGTACCCCAAACCTAGCCCTGAACCCTATAAATACCCCTGTACCTCAAAACCCAAACCTACCCCTGAACCCTAAAAATACCTCTGTACCCCAAAACCCAAACCTAGCCCTGAACCCTAAAAATACCCCAAAACCCAAACCTAGCCCTGAACCCTAAAAATACCCTGGTACCCCAAAACCCATACCTATCCCTAAACCCTAAACCTACCCCTGTACCCCATAACCCAAAACTATATCTGAACCCTTCAAATACCCAAACACCCCAAAACATATACCTCAGTACCCCGAAACATATAGCCCTATACCCATACTTACCGTATCCAAACATTTAAAAAAACATGCTTTTACCATTCATGCATTTACAACGAATTTCGTTGTAAATGTATGCGTGGTAAAAGCATATAAAATGTAATGCCATGCGTTATAATGGCATTGCGGAGTCATGGTACTTTCGTAATGAAAGTATGCGGAGTGATGATATCCGGAAAGAAAGTTGCAGAATAATGGGTGTTTACCCTCCATCGGTAAGTACATTGGAGGCACGACGGCCCACATCTCCAGCAACATACTCATATTTTTTCACCACCATATTTGAAAAATGCACAGGTCTCTCTCATTGATGGCCAGCACCGACATACACGTTTAGACACACCTCCCGCCACAAGTTCTGGATTTGCGAACTTTAGAGCTGGGGAGCTACGTTCGAATCTCGGCATCAGCTCAACATCCTGTGATTCCAGGCAAATTGTTTTGTCTCCCCGTGCCTATCACAAATGAATGTGTTCTTCTGTAATGTAAATTGTGCTCATGCCATGTTGTCGAGTTTGCGCTATAAAATATTGCACGGAAAAATTAAGTAGGGAAACTCGAGTTCACACACTACTGAACGCCCACTCTTAAGTGCATCAGCAGTGCACTGTGAATCGAAGCGTTTCACAGGCCTGTCACAGATAAGAAATGCTATCAAAACGAAATCCTACAAAACAACATACTACTGGCTGGCAGCAATTCATACCCGGAAAAGGTCAGGACGGGCTGCTAGTATAATTATATTACGTGGGATTCTGTAATCCCTGTATAAATAGCAGTCTCTAATTTATTTATAATCAGGAATTTGTGACGCACCAAGTCAGTGATTATGAAGAAGAGACCTCAGAACTCGGCTTTTATAAGTTATTACAGTCGAGTTCTGAGGGCACAATGCCTGCTGCCAGTGCCAGCAGCTGATGTGAAAGGAAGGTCAAGTCACGAAGCATAATTGAAGCAGCTGTTTAAAGCAACAGACAGAACTTTGCTTTTATTACTTCTGCTGTGTGTTACTAGCTTACTATGAGAAGCAGGGTGAATATGTTTATTAGTTTCCTTAGATAAAGGGTGGAATCTTTCTGCATGTTTCTACATGTTCCGAGCTACTGCAGCTTTTTTTTTTTAAAATGGACTTTTATTGAACTATTGATCTTTTTGCAACAAATATATAACAGTTTTTATTTTTACTTTTGCACAAGAGGTTGTAAATTTATTTTTCATGTTGGCAAACATGTTAGCCGCTGCATATGTAGGAGCTATGCACCAAGGTTTGTGAGAAAGGTGATGGTGTGACCATGTATTATACAGGATAAAGTACCACCTGGTGCATATAATAAGATTATTGCAAGTCACCTCAGAGTTTCAAAACCTTTGTGTATCTGTCTATCATGAGATGGTGTGCACTCCTGGAGAACCCTGCAGTGAAAACAACATCTCTGGTCAGCCCTGCTGTTGAGGCCGAATACAGACTAGGGTTTTTATATCAGGAACTGGAGACAACTGCGTCTTACCCAATGTAACTGTGCAACTAGAAACACAGTTCCCTCTCTAGACTGCACATGTCTGCTATTCTCAATGAACACCACATCACTTGCATCCGACTATTACGTGTGGTTCTGGTCAGTAATTCCTCCCATGAATAGCGCTATTTCCAGTTCCTCAGCGTGGAATGGGGACGAACAAGGAACGACAAGAGCTACAGGCCTATTTGTCTCATGCAACATCCCATTGCCAGGCCTGTTTCTGCACAAGAAGGATGCAGTCCTGTGTGGAACCAGAGGAGGGGAATGTAGGGAAACGGATGTACGGCTTTACGACGCGTACTTTTACAACGCGTGCCGTTACAATGCGGTTTTTTCAACACAAGTCGTTACCACGACTTGCGCTGGAGGGGGTGCGGACTTAGGAATTTTTTAATTTACTATTCCAACACCAGCCTACGTACAGTAGGGAAGGTGTTGGATAGTAAATTAAAAAATTCCTTGTCTTGCAGCGCCCTCCAGCGCAAGTCGTGGTAATGACTTGCGTTGAAAACACTGCGTTGAAGACTGCGTTGTAACGGCACGGCGGTGTAACAGCCGCGTCGTAAAGTCTGTTCACATAGGGAAACATCTCCACCCTGTGTACTCGTACTCTGGTGGTCAGTATTGCTCAGTGGGTTCCACACAGATCATAATCCTCCCCTCAGAGATTTTCTAAAATCTGCCCATACACTTTTTGAAGAGGTTACATGTGTTAGTATGCACTCCGAGAGTCCATTTATAGTAAAACACATACCTGGGGTAGCTTGGAACAGCAATAAATGTGATTTTGTATTTCCTCTCTCCATTGAGTCTTCATCTGCAGTATTTGTATCCAGTCCTAGGAATGATGGAGGTACAGACTGACCCCGCTCGTCAGGACAGAGCAGTTCTGCCTTGCAGTTCTGATGTTGATGCTGTGAATCATGGTGCAGTGGTTTGAGTATGCTGCTCTGATTTGAACCCTCTGCATCAGTACAGGGAGGTTCTAGCTTGTACTTTTGATCTGAACCATGTTCATCTGCACAGGTCTGTTCGAGCTCGTCGTTCTGATCTGGTTCCTGTGCTTCACGGCGCATAGATTCCAGGTCGTAGTTCACGTTTGGTTCCGGTGCATGAGGAAGTTCCTGCTTCAAGCATAGGTGTTGCTGTAGGCACTGGGTTTGTTGTGACCCCAACTCATCAAAGGACAACAGCCCAGACTCTAAGTGTTCGTGTGATGACATCCCATCAGGTGACACAGGTTGTAGTCTGCGGTTCTCCTGGGGATCTTGGAAATCAAAACACATCAATTCTTCCTCCAAAAGATCACCAGCTTCCTTCCCATCTGGTAGCGTGGGTTGTACACAGTGGTTTTGCTGTGGTTTGTGTCCTTCAGGAAATAGTGGGTGTGGGCAGAGGATCTGCTGCTGGTCCCAGCTATTAGCAGACAATGGGGATGGTTCTTGCGTCAGGGGCTCATCTGGCTCCCACTCTTCTGGGATGGCTGACTGTATGCTGTGGTCTTGCTCTGGTGTCTGCCCATCAACAAATTCTGAGTGAAGACACTGCTTTGCCTCCAGTGATCTGCCTGGAGGATCTGTCTGAGGGCACCGGGATAGAGGACAATCCTGCTGTACTACATTTCCATCTGGAAACCCAGGATGCATGCACTCATCATGCTGCGACTCGTTTACATCTGGAAACCCAGGTTGCATGCACTGGTCCTGCTGTGTGTCACATCGATGTAGAAACATTGGCTGTAGACAAAGGTTTGGCTCCTCTGGACGCCCTTGAACATCGGTCGGAGGAGAGAGCGTACAGTCCTGCTTTGGTGCATGACCATCAGAAAACACTGTCTGAAGACACAAGCTCGGTTCCACTGGCCTGTACAGTTGAGGTGTCGCAGGAAACCGGCTTACAGCACAATCTCTAATGCTCGCCGGACAGACCACCTTCAACGTCACTCCAGCATTATCTAGGGAACCTTGATCCTTTTCTATCCAGATTTTCTTAATCAGCCCAGCGACTTTAGAAGGTACGTCTTCCACAGTATTTAGCAAGTTATCCAGTTTGGCTTCCAACTCCTCCAGCATGGATAAAAGGATAATGTGCAGCAGGTTCTCTGAAAGCGGTTCCAGGTCCTGGTCCCTCGTAGCATCATTTTGCGATCCTGAAGCGGAGACGTTATGGAGAGGTAAAGATGGGGCTGTGGCACTTACGGATTCACGTGAACACTGCACTGTCACTTTCTTTCCTGGAGCCCGTCTTCTCCCCATTCCGGTAAATTGATGTTCAAGTCTCAAGTGTCTGCAGAACAGAGGAAATGAAAAAAGACAACACGTTATCACAGGACAGTTAGGTCAAAATACTCATTCCTGGCTCACCAACCCCAGTGTGATCAGAGAACATCACTCATTTCTAAAACCAGAAAAAAATTCATTATTAAAATTTCACAATACCCGCAACATAGTTCATATATTATGAAAGGCACGGATTTGAAATGTGTTTCCAACACTATGTCTCTTCCTTGGTCTGCTCAAATTGTACACTGTGCAACCACAAAAAGAGAATATTTTAACTGCCTTGCAGCAATCGAAGGATTATAATACCCTGGCAGACAAGACTGCGCTATCATCCTCACTTGCACTGTACAGCTCTCTTTTGCAGTATTCAGTTCAGTGACTGAAGGACGCAACAACATACCAAACCTCTACAGGATCTACAAAACGCTTGTTATGTCATTGCATATATAGAGAGCATGTTCAACCTGGGGTTTCTTGGAACTGAATCAGAAATACATAAAAGAGGAGAAAACTAACCAGACCAGGGAAGAATCTAATATGAATAGGCTTGTGGGTTGTCAGAGTTCTGGATGAAAGGAACTTGTACCAAAGCCGACATCCACCTGATCTGATCTTCTATAATTTTGCAATAGCAAGTAAATTCAAGTGAGGAGCTCTCTGGTTTTGTACGGATGTATGCATTTCCACCTGGTTTGCAATGAAGTGAGGGGCTACACCTCTCACCCCTTTAGGGCTGAGGCAGAGGGTCTTGGAGTGGATTTGTTATTTCAATATAGGTGTGCCCACCTCTGAAGATGATGTAGTAAACAAGCTGCGTCACTGTGAATTACTTGTAGTCCATGGATGGTGATACTGGGACAGGACTGCGGCGACCACTATTGATTTTCTCGTCTAAAGTGGGAGGAGTGGGATTAGTTTCTGAAGCAGTTTCAGCAGAAATCTGCATTTAGATCCTACTGCTCCAGCCTGCTGGATCTTGCTAAGATTGCTATTGATTATCACTCAGAGGCTTTTAGCTGTCGGTTTAGGCTCCGGTAACAATCTTATTTTTGTTGGAGAGTAAAGTTGGATCCAAACGTTGGTCTTATTCTTTCAAATTAAAATCTCAGTTTGGTCAATATTCAGTTTTAGCTGATTCAACCTCATCAAGTAATCATCAAATTGCATCATATTTTGAGACTGGAGTGGTGAGGCGGACATTCCATTGATAAGAATTATCTGAGAGCTGGAGTAGTTATAAAGCCTGGAACCTCTTGAAAATAGTTCTCTGACCAATAGTTTTTGCAGGTTAAGGGAGCAGAGGTATTGCCCTATAATTCTTGGTTATATCCGGGACTTCTCCCTGGTTTTTCAGTATCGTGAGCTCTACAGCATTTTGAAACGTGCTTGGAGCGATAGCTTGAGCTGCTGAATTGATGAAAACGCTCTGCAGGGGATTGCTCAAGACCTGGATTTTCGACAGAGACGCAGCACCCGCAGCGCCCAGATACCCTTGGGGTCTGCCTTATAAATGCTGATTGATTGATTGATGAGGTCAGAGATTCCATGACTGCTGGAGGGCAAAGGTCAGTTGGTGACCCAGATTTGACCTTGATCATTAAATTCATGAAGCCCGTTTATTTCTTCAAACATGGATAAGGTGGTTGAGTTTTTTCAGACTCAACTTCAGAATTACTGCTGCTGCATTTGTTTATACTATCTTTAAAGAATGTTTTTGTTAAGTATTTAGATTGTCACAGAATGCCTCCATAGGGGTCAGGTAAGTTCTCATTTCATCTGGGGGCGACAAATCATTCAGGATATCATATATATATTTGCTTCTAAGATTTGTTTTGCATATTAAGAGGACTTTGCATGGAACAGGGTTTGCCTTTATATTCTTCAAGCTCAATTTAAAATGTGATTTTGCTCTCTTCAGCATCACTTTCCTGCCAGTGTCGACGCAATGCAGGTTTCGCCTCCTTTAACTCTGGCTTGCACCAGGGCACTGGTCTGGTGCGGTTTATAACACGTTGTTGGATTCTGTTTTCCCAGCTCCGAGGACGTTCTAACACCTTGAATCTGTTGTCACTGTCTATTACGTAGAGGTGTGTCACATAATATTGTATAAATACTGTGATTTGCACTCGTACTTGTGAACAAGGAGGTTGGCTCCGAAATGCGCCGAGTGACTTGGCTTCAAATAAAAACACGCTGAAAAGGAATACTTGTGGCCCTGGCATCGTTTGTGGGAAACCGGCGAAACGATTGCTGTTGAGATTTGGGGTTCGCGACCCCGCCAAGGCCCGCCACTGAAAGCGGCTCGGGTTTAGCTGTAGGTTTACACATATATAGAAGTTGAGATGGTCAAGGCAGGGGAAGAGAAATAAAGAGAAAGTTATTCGATTTTCACAAATGCGATGGCGAAAATCCTCAGAGCAGTGCTTTGATTTTTCGTTGCTGCAGCAGGAATGCCAATGGTGAAAGGGGATTGATTAGTAATTACAAATATTCAGCAACTAAAGCTATACTTTCAAGTGTTATATGTATGTCTTTTTATTGTAATTTTATGCACTAGTCCACTAAACTTAGAATACATAACCCATAACAGGATTTCCTGCAATGGGAGTAACAAGCTGACTGGACAGCCACATAAAACATTATTGCAAGAAAAAATCTAGACTCAAACGCGAAACGAAATACCTTTATCAATGTGTGTTCAAGCTTCTTTTGATAGTACTTGGCTGGTGGACTATAGCCAGCTTGGGCTTTTAGATGCTTTTGCCGGCCCCGGTTTCTCAAGGTTTAACATGATGGAATCTTTTTTTGGACATCACACGGACTTCAATGACTCTAAAAGCGGCAATAAATTCAAATGTATTCCAAATTGGGAGCCCCAAATATGTGTTGGCCGGGCCCCACAAATCATTAAGTATATCAATGAACTAGAAGTCAGCTTCATATGCTAGTTATGAATAAAACAACCACCTTACTTTAGGGAACAAAGTGCGGATATCAAAGGGTTCAATGTACAGAACTGTGGACAAAGGTGCTTAATAAAGACATTCTGAGAGAAGAAACTAATATTGCTCAGTAAAAATATGCTTTTGTTTCCTCCTAGCATACCTCTTAATCCATTGCAGAGATAACCTCCCACTGAATACAAACATCAAAAAACAAGGTCTGAGCAGGTATTCGTGAAAATAAGTAACAACTCCAAACGGACCCATTCTGGACGAATGTATGACGTTACAACGCATATATTTACAATGCATGCACTTACAACGCAGTTTTTACATCACAAAATCAACTACACCGCATTCCATTACATCGCATGACACTACATCGCATTTTAAAAAACTACCTTTACAACGCATTCCATTACATCGCATACTACCTTTATAACGCAAACCATTACATTGCATTTAAGGTAAGTATTGGATAGTATGGGGATACAAATTACTATTCCAACTCCAGGGGGCGCAACAGTAGGGTAAGTGTTGGATAGTGTAGGGGTAAAAATTATTATTCTAACTCCAATGGTATGCGTTGTAATGGTATGCGCTGTATGGCCTGCGTAGTAGTGAATTGTGATGTAGTATCATGCGTTGTAGTGCCATGCCTTGTAAAGGATGTTGCGATGTAATGCCTGCGTTGTAAGTGTATAAAGGAGTTAAGACCACACACTGAGGCCACACTAATTCTCTGATGTATTATAACAAGGTCACAAAGTGACCCCCTTGCGCAGTACACCTCAAGTCATGAATTTCAGCAAGGATACATAGCATTCGGGGACATGTAGCTTCGATCTAAACACTGTTAATATGGGTGTTTAAATTTCATAATGCAATGTTCTTTAAAGAGCCCTGGCTAAATGAAGGGATTCATATATAACAGTGAGCCAGGTAGCCTCACAATAATTAAACATTACACATACACCTGCCGCTGCATCCCATGATGATAGTGTGAGACCCGTATATCTGCAGGCTGCAACCCCTGATGATGGTGTGAGGTCAGTACACCTGCCCACTGCACCCCCTGATGATGGTGTGAGGCCAGTACACCTGCCCCCACATCCCCTGATGATGATGTGAGGTCAGTACACCTCAGGCTGCACCCCTGATTATGGTGTGAGGTCAGTGCACCTCAGGCTGCACCCCCTGATGATAGTGTGTGGCTAGTACACCTGACGCCTACACCCCTTGATGATGGTGTGAGGTCAGTTCACCTGCCCCCTCTCCCCTGATGATTGTGTGAGGCCAGTACACCTGCCCCCTGCACCCCCAGATGATGGTGTGAGGTCAGTACACCTGCCCCCTGCACTCCCTGATGATGGTGTGAGGTCAGGACACCTGCCTCCCGATGATGGTGTGAGTCCAGTACACCTGCCCCCTGCATCCCCTGATGATGGTGTGAGGTCAGTATACCTGCCCTCTGCATCCCCTGATGATGGTGTGAGGCCAGTACACCTGCCCCCTGCACTCCTTGATGATGATGTGAGGTCAGTACACCTGCCCCCCCCCCGATGATGGTGTGAGGTCAGTACACCTGCCCACCTATGATGGTGTGAGGCCAATACACCTGTTCCCTGCACCCCCTGATGATAGTGTGAGGTCAGTACACCTGTCCCCTGCATCCCCTGATGATAGTGTGAGGTCAGTACACCTTCCCTCCCAGATGACGGTGTGAAGCCAGTACACCTGTCCCCTGCATCCCCTGATGATGGTGTGAGGTCAGTACAACTGCCCCCCAGATGATGGTGTGAAGCCAGTACACCTGCCCCCTGCATCCCCCGATGATGGTGTGAGGCCAGTACACCTGACCTCTGCACCCCCTGATGATAGTGTGGGGTCAGTACACCTGCCCCCTGCATCCCCTGCTGATGGTATGAGGTCAGTACACCTGTCCCTTGCATCCCCCGATGATGGTGTGAGCCCAGTACATCTGCCCCTTGCATCCCCCGATGATGGTGTGAGGCCAGTACATCTGCCCCTTGCATCCCCCGATGATGGTGTGAGGCCAGTACACCTGCCCCCTGCACCCCCTGATGATGGTGTGAGGTCAGTTCACCTGCCTGCTGCAGCCCTGATGATGGTGTGAGGTCAGTACACCTGCCCCCTGCACCCCTGATGATGGTGTGAGGCCAGTACACCTTCCCCTGCACCCCCTGATGATTGCATGAGACCAGTGCACCTGCCCCCTGTACACCTTGATGATGGTGTGAGGTTTGTACACCTGCCCCCCGATGATGGTGTGAGGTCAGTACACCTGGCCCCTGCACCCCTTAATGATGGTGTGAGGTCAGTACACCTGTCCCCTGCACCCCCTGATGATGGTGTGAGGTCAGTACACCTGCCCCCCCCCCCCCATGATGGTGTGAGTGCCCCCTGTACTCCCTGATGATGGTGTGAAGTCAGTACACCTGCCCCCTGCACCCCTGATGATGGTGTGAGGTCAGTACACCTGCCCCCCCCCATGATGGTGTGAATGCCCCCTGTACTCCCTGATGATAGTGTGAGGTCAGTACACCTGCCCCCTGCACTCCCTGATGATGGTGTGAGGTCAGTACACCTGTCCCCCAATGATGGTGTGAGGCCAGTACACCTGCACCCTGCACCCCTGATGATTGTGTGAGGCCAGTACACCTGCCCCCCGATGATGGTGTGAGGTCAGTACACCTGCCTCCCTATGATGGTGTGAGGCCAGTACACCTGTCCCCTGCACCCCCTGATGATGGTGTGAGGTCAGTACACCTGTCCCCTGCATCCCCTGATGATGGTGTGAGGTCAGTACACCTGCCCTCCCAGATGACGGTGTGAGGTAAGTACTCTTGCCCCCCAGATGATGGTGTGAAGCCAGTACACCTGCCCCCTGCATCTCCTGATGATGGTGTGAGGTCAGTACACCTTCCCCCTGCATCCCCTGATGATAGTGTGAGGTCAGTACACCTGCCCCCTATGATGGTGTGAGGCCAGTACACCTGCCCCCTGCATCCCCCGATGATGGTGTGAGGCCAGTACACCTGCCCCCTGCATCCCCTGATGATGGTGTGAGGCCAGTACGCCTGCCCCCTGCACTCCTGATTGTGTGAGGCCAGTACACCTGCCCCCTGCACCCCTTGATGATGGTGTGAGGTCAGTACACCTGCCCCCCGATGATAGTGTGAGGTCAGTACACCTGCCCCCCTATGATGGTGTGAGGCCAGTACACCTGTCCCCTGCACCCCCTGATGATGGTGTGAGGTCAGTACACCTGTCCCCTGCATCCCCTGATGATGGTGTGAGGTCAGTACACCTGCCCTCCCAGATGACGGTGTGAGGTCAGTACACCTGCCCCCTAGCCCCTGATGATGGTGTGAGGCCAGTACACCTGCCCTCTGCACCCCCTGATGATAGTGTGAGGTTAGTACACCTGCCCCCTGCTTCCCCTGCTGATGGTATGAGGTCAGTACACCTGTCCCTTTATCCCCCGATGATGGTGTGAGCCCAGTACATCTGCCCCTTGCATCCCCCGATGATGGTGTGAGGCCCCCTGCACCCCCTGATGATGGTGTGAGGTCAGCACACCTGCCCCCTGCATCCCTGATGATGGTGTGAGGTCAGTACACCTGCCCCCTGCAGTCCTGATGATGGTGTGAGGTCAGTACACCTGCCCCCTGCACCCCCTGATGATGGTGTGAGGCCAGTACACCTGCCCCCTGCACCCCCCGATGATGGTGTGAGGCCAGTACACCTGCCCCCTGCACCCCCTGATGATGGAGTGAGGCCAGTACACCTGCCCCTTGCACCCTTGATGATCGTGTGAGGCCAGTACACCTGCCCCTGCACCCCCTGATGATTGCGTGAGGCCAGTACACCTGCCCCCTGGATGTAATGCCTCGATTCTCGAGCCAGTCCCCTCTCCTATATAAACAGCAATATTGCCTGTGCACTTTGCTCAGCGTTCTAGATTCTAGCCCCGGTTCTGTCCTATTGTCTCTTTGCCTGACTTCCGCTTTCGTCATTTCCTGTGTTTTGGGCGTCTCCGTGTGTGGACGTTGTCCTCCGTACGCTTGGTATTGTGCTGAGGTGTGCCGGTGTCTGGTACTCGTCTCAAATTCCCTTCCTTGGTGCTCCGCTGTCGGGTTGGAGCTTCTCTCGACCCCGCAGCCGGGCGCTGCCTTGCACACATCCATTTCCCTTCCCTGGTGCTCCGCTGTCTGGTTGGAGTTCTCCCGCCATGCAGCCGGGCACTGCTGTCATATTGCCCTGTTCTCTGCCTGGTGCTTTGTTGGGTGGCCGGATTTTGTCCCGTTGCCCAGCGGGTGTTGCCTACCATTTTATTACTTTTGAGTTTCGGTCCCCATTGTTCTGTGGGGTAACCGGAATAGTTCCTGCTGCTTGGCTTGGCATTACTAGGTATTCACTTTGGCGGCTGAAGTCGCTCCTCGGCTACACTCTGATTCCTGAGAATATTGTACCTGGGAGTATTTACGTGGACCACACCCCTGTGCAGTGTGTATTCACCACTCTTATCTTCTGAATCACGGTAACAGTGTATTTACGCTATCTTTTGATTACTTTTCAATTGTGTTGGTTTATTTCCAATAAATTACAGTCTGACCATATTACTAACACGAGTGCTACACACACACCTCAGGAACAAACAGATATGTATGAAGAAAAGATCCTATAGGCTGTAGACTACTTGCCCTTCCTGGTGGCTCTCGCAGAACCCATCGGTGAGCCTCTTAATTCCTCATTCAGAATTGTGAGTAAATAGGTTGGAATATATATATATATATATATACATATATATATATATATATATATATATATATATATATATATATGCTTTGTTTGTCTGTTATACAGGTGTTACAAGAAAACTTACTATTACACTGACCTGACATATAGCAGCCAAGTAGTACTACTCTGCATGCATCTCTCTATGTCTGTTACTAGCCGAGTATATCAAAGTGGTAGGTTAAATATTGGTACTGCCATCATATGTCTTATAACGTTAAGTCGCTAGTGCAGAAATAATCGTGTCCTTTCTTTACAGCCTGTTCAACTCACAAAGATCCATTACAGTGGTGCCATCGTCGGAGAACTGTTTTCTATTACCCCAACCTTTCCTTGTTTTGTTTCCCTGTTTTCCCCTGGCGTGCCACTCGATGCTCTAGAGTCTGATAGAGTCGAGAGGCCGTAGGGGAAGGCTGAGGACTATTCATCTGATTCCTGACGCTCCTGTGGAACGATCCAGCAAACCATTATACTGGACCCCTTGATGATGGTGTGAGGTTTGTACACCTGCCCCCTGTACTCCCTGATGATGGTGTGAGGCCAGTACACCTGCAGACTGCACCCTCCAATGATGGTGAGAGGTTAGTACACCTGCACCCCCTGATGATGGTGTGAGGCCAGTACACCTGCCCCCTGCACCCCCTGATGATGGTGTGAGGTCAGTATACCTGCCCCCTGCATCCCCCGATGATAGTGTGAGGTCAGTACACCTGCAGGATGCAACCCCGATGATGGTGTGAGGTCAGTACACCAGCCCCCTGCCCCCCCTGATGATGGTGAGAGGTTAGTACACCTGCACCCCCTGATGATGGTGTGAGACCAGTACACCTGCCCCCTGCACCCCCTGATGATGGTGTGAGGTCAGTACCCCCCAGGCTGTACCCCCTGATGATGGTGTGAGGTCAGTACACCTGCCCCCAGCACCCCCTGATGATGGTGTGAGGTCAGTACACCTGCCCCCTGCACCCCCTGATGATGGTGTAAGGTCAGTACACCTGCCCCCTTCACCCCCTGATGATGGTGTGAGGTCAGTACCCCCAGGCTGCACCCTCTGATGATGGTGTGAGGTCAGTACACCTGCCCCCTGCACCCCCTGATGATGGTGTGTTGGACAGGCCACATGAAGGGCTCGCTCCCTCCCCGCTTGACAGGGCCCGGACACCGGCCCTCCAGGTGCTACCCACAGAAGCAACCCGCTCCCCGTCCCCTATGGGACTCCTGCCCCCGGACATCTCTGTATCATTGGGCCGGGCCACTGTCAGCTCCATTGTCCGGCCCGGCCGCCATCTTGGACACTGCACCACGAGGCCGCATGGCCTCAACTCGACCCTAACCCTGGGCCTGACCAGGCCCCGACATCCCGGCACCACCATCCACCCAGGAGGTGAACAAACCACTTGGCGGGTCAATGGGAGAAAGAAGTGTCGATGGCTCTCCCCCGTCAGGTGCCGATCGCCCCCAGCTTCCCCGGGCGCTGGCTCCACCCCCCTGCTGGGTGTCTGGACTCCCTCATCCCGGACCCCCCGACCTCCAAGTGCGAGGGTCCGGACTTCAAAGGGCGCCAGACCTATAACTGGGGCAGCTCCAGAGCAGGAAGGCAGTTGTATCCTGGAGTCGAGAGACACCGTGAAGAACTCATCCTTGACGGACTACTGGCGCTGCCGTAGCCCTGCCTTGTGAACTGTCGTCCTGCCCGCTGGCGCTGCCGCGGCTCTCTGCAGCCTTCATCCTCGTCGGGACCTGCTGGCGCTGCCGCGGCCCGTTGTAACTTCCAACTTCGTCGGGACCTGCTGGCGCTGCCACGGACCGTTGCCACCTACGATCTCCTCGGGACCTGCTGGCCCGTCCACCTAGAACACCAAGCTCGAGGATTGTGAGCTACCCATCATCGGAACTACCGATTGGTAACAAGACTGTCCCGCTACCCCCTTTCCCTAACCGAGACTCTATAATCGAGGGGACCCCTGAGTCCTGACCTCCTTGTACCATCCTATCGTACTTCAAGTTTGCTTATAAAGAACGTTGAACTTTATCTTTGTGTGGTGTCCATCTGTGGGGGGGAAGTTACTTGTCTGTACGATTGCTGGAGACGGCCCTCACCGGAGGCCTCTCCCCTTGTCCTCGGCCGACCCTCCAGGTCCCGTCTAACATTGGTGGCCAGCGGCGCGATCCGAATCAACGCGTACGTACAGAAAGTGACTCACCCCACGACTAAACCACAATGACAACCAAAGAGAGCACAGAAAAATTCCAGATGGAGAAATTGGAAGAGTACAACCATCGTGAGTTAAAACAATTTTGCATCGAACTAGGCATTGCTACCACCGGTCTGAGCATGAAAGACGATTTCAAGCACGCCATTGAGTCTTGGGCGGAAACCGGGGCTGCCAGACCCCCGGACCAAGACCGTGCAGCATCAGAGATCAACACCACTGCTCCCGAAGAGCGGAGAACGGGTCTCTCACAGGAAGAGATCCAAGAAAGAGAAAGAAACAGACTACACGAACTAGAGATGGCACGACTCCAGATGGACGATGAACTAAAGCTAGCGGAACAAAAACTGAACTTGGAACACCTACGGCTCAGAGAAGAGCGGGAAGAAAAACAAAGACAAAGAGAACTCGAAGAAAAGAGACTAGCGTACGAACACAAGCGCAAACTGGCAGAGATAGAATTACGGAAGCAAAACAAAGACCTGGGGGTGCCCGAGCAACCGCGCACCCCAGGAGCTACAGAACCAAAGGTCCACATCCCCAAGGATGTCGTCCGAGAGTATTTCCGAAACGACGACATACAACAGTCGTTCAAGGCCTACGAGATCGCCATGACCTCCCACCGGATCGATCGAAATGACTGGGGAGCCGGTCTATGGGGGAGGTTCGTCAATGAAGGCCGCGATCCCTGTTACAGCTGCCAGACCATCAAATGACGTCCTATGATCACATGAAGGCCGCCCTCCTCGCTCGATATGGACTCACGCCCGAGATGTACCGCCAGAGGTTCCGCGACTGCACCCGGATCCCGGGTACAACTTGGGTAGAATATGTGAACTATTTTAGCCGAGCCTTCGAAGGGTGGATCAAAGGTAGCCGAGTCACCACCTACGAGCAACTCTTCAATCTCATTATATGGGAGCACCTCTCCAACAACTGCTTCGTCGAGCTCAGGCAGCACCTCCTCGACAGTAAATTGACTGATCCACGGCAGCTCGCCGCCGAGGCTGACCGTTGGGAGAGCACCCGAGTGGGCCGGAGTGGATCGAACGAACAGAACCGAAACAACCAAGGTCAGCACCGTCCCCGAGGAGGAGGAGGATGCCAGGGCCGGGGGAGAGACACCGTCCCGGCCGCTCCCGCTACCAGCACCCCGCCCCCGGCCAACCGGGGCAACCCCCCGATGCTCCTGGGGTTCCGAGCCAATGTCACTTGTCACCGATGCCAGCGAGTCGGCCACTACGCCAATGATCCGAACTGCCCAAAGAACCAGACTCCGGGGCCCCGCCAGGTAGCTGCCGCCGCCCTAGGAGAGGAGCAAATCTCCGAAGAACATGAAGAATACGAACAGGAACAACAAGAATGGGAACCGGCCGCCATGGTTCTGGCGTGCCTAGGGGGAAGAGACATGATCCCGCGGGCTCCCCTACCCGCCAACACCAGAAAATACAGTCAGTGGGTGAACATAAATGGGCGCAGGGCTGAAGCCTTACGTGACACGGGGGCCAGTGTGATGGCCGTCCGCTGTCACCTGGTGACCCCAGAACAAATCCTGCCGAACGTTCTCTGCCCCGTCCGTTCAGCCGACAATTCTGAGAGCCTGTGTCGGATGGCCTGCGTCCCATTCGAGTGGGGAGGAGTATCCGGCATGCTGAAGGTGACGGTCCGAGATGATGCCCCCGTGGACTGTCTCCTGGGGAACGATCTCGAGAGTTCCCCGTGGGCCGCTGTGGAAAGAAGAGAGCACCTGGGGATGTTGGGCCTCCCGGACTGGGCGTGCGTAACCACCCGGTCCATGGCCGCCCGTGCCATCCCCCGACCTGAAGAACCCGAATGGCCGGCACCTCCTCCCCCGATCGCTCCAGTGGAGGACACCGACCAGACTGACCCCCCAGAACCGACCCCAGAAGGGCCCGCTCAGCCCCAGGACCTTCCAGACCTGGCTCAGTGGCGACAAGAAGGGGGACCCACCTGTGAGAAGTTGGCCCGATATGCAGCGTTCGCTATTCTAGCGACCGCTATGTATCTTCCCAAACGACCCTTATGGTGATTGGTTGTAAGTCAACCTATAGACCAGCTATCCTAGTAGCGTGGATACGAGCAGTCTAAGGCTAAAGACTCGAGAGGGCGTGTTAAGCCAGCTGTTTACCACACATGTACCCCTTGAACACCAAGTGAAAGGACACCACACAAGTGTTATGAAAATAAACAGTTATTTATTAAAGATCACAACAGCCCTGGACTCTTTATGAGGACAGGGTACTAAGCACAAACCAAATCTCTTAGGAAAATACTTCAAGTGCACAATTAAAACAAGTGTCCGAGGACACGGAAAGTTTAGTGGTCTCGGGCGGACCCGATAAGGCAAGTCGGAAGCGAGGGACTCGGGACCCTAGAGTAAGGAGGCTATGCAGGCACCGAAATGCCGAGTTTACCTAGCCACGAGGGCTGCGGCTGCACAAGTCTTACAGGCGTCGGGGTCTTCGCTGACGAGCCAGGAGCCGGAAGAAAAGGAGTTGCTGGCTGGCGACCAGTGATGAATAGTTCGTAGAGATCCAAGCCTGGATCAGAGATCGTTGACACCTGAAAGCAGAGGGGACCAAGTTCGTACTACTAGCCAGTAGTCAGAGGGTACCAGGAGGGCACCGGTTGGCCGTCACCGCGACCAGGTGAGTGGGCGACGCTAGGCTCTGCAGTCTCACGGACCAGGAGGCGTTGTCGGCGACCAGGATGGAGGTGCGAGCTGTCCCACGAAGGATGATGCTGTCAGCGTCGCTGGGCCCAGGATTGGGGCAACAAGCCTTGGCAGATTTCAGGGCCACGTGGTGGGCCTAAAATGGCGTCTTGAGTGGACCAGGAGGGTCCGGGGTGCTTCTGTCACAGATGGAAGCAAAGGCCAGTCTGGAGCAACCAGACCAGCAGCGTTGGTTGTCGGATGTCGTCACAGGAGGGCACAAGCCAGCGGCTAGTGACCGGACAACGTGCTGAGCAGCGAGCAGAAGGGCCCCACGCAGATCGTGGAGATGCTGGGAGACTGCACTTCGGTGCTGGAGCGGCTCAGGGTCGGGGCTTCTCGGACCCCAGAGCACTCGCCAGAGAATTACTTCGATGGTCGTGCTGATTAAGAAAGCGTGCAGGTTTTGATGATGGCCGGTCCCTCGAGGTCTCGTCGCACCCACAGATCACAGCTGAGCTGATGACGTGGGTAGAGGTCAGAGGTGCCAGGGAAGCCGGTTCTCGTCGAGCTGGGCCGTCGGATTCCTTGAGGAAGGACTTGCAGCAAACCGCAGAGTTCTTAGATGGTGCCCGCGGATGCAGGGTGACTACTCCTTAGTCACAAGGGAGAAATCTTGAGAAGAGTCTCGAATGTCCTTTCGTAGAAAGTAGTTCTTGATTCAAAGATGATCTAATTTGGAAGGGTCCCCGCTCCGGCCTTTATCCTAAAGAAAGAGGTGGGTACATGACTAGGTCCTGCCCTAAGGGTGGGACCAGGAAGGGGGGTAGTTACACCCCTCTCCTCTGCCGGACTTTCCCCAGGCCAGGGCTAGCGCCCCTGGAACTGGTTCTGACCGGCAGATGCGTAGTGAGCACCGGGGTGCCACTCCGCAGTCACCTTCTCGCAAAAGCCCTACCTACCCAGAATACACAAACCCTGTCTGGGACGGTGCGAACACCGCCCTCGACAGGAAACCCTTTGTCCAAGCGCTCCTCGCTGGAAGGACTCCCAGCAGCAGGAGGTCAGACTCGTGTCTGTGGTGGCAGCATCCATTTTGTGGAGCTGAGGCTTTAGTTAACTTTAACCGGGGTTCACAGTTACGTACATGTCGTGTCCCTCTAGAAGGGCGGAATGCTAACCTCGTCGCCAGAATTGGTGAGGGGGCAGCATCCCGATTCGTATGACACCTTACTCGACATGTCTTGATAACGCGATACCGAAGTTACCGATGTGGTACGCGTTATCATGGAACAGCCATTGGGTCTTGATTCCGCAAGCTGCAACCGTCTCGGCTCGGGCCAGAACCCAGTTCACACGAGCCTACGCACTCTGCCTTCAGGATTGTCAAGGCCTGCCATAGGAGTGACTGATAGGAACTCGGGTGTCCATTGTAGGGTTAGATATAGAGCTACTATACCTAAAGCAAAGGGCGATTACACGACTTTGCCCCAGCTGTCATGCAGCCAGTTGTGTCAAATTTAGGAGGCCAGCCAGGGGTGGCATAATACATGCTGCAGCCCCTGGCGGCCCTGGGTACACCTATGCCCTGAGTTACAGGGTCTGATAAGGTGGCCCAGTACCAATTGGTAAATGCACCTAGGGTACATGTCGTAATTTAGAAAGAGAACAGCCAGGCTGTGGGTCTGATTGGCAGGCCCACAGCCAGAGAAAGTCGTAAACCAGTGAAACAAAAGCAAAAAATCTGGGTGATCATAGGATTGCAGACCCTACTCTCCTACATGACCCCCCCCCAAACGTTGGGCCAATAAGCTAACCTTGACCAGGTGAGTCTTCTTGTTCTAAGTGGAAATATCTGGAGAGCCCATCGGCATTGCCATGATCAGTACCAGGTCTATGTTCCACTGTAAAGTCCATCCCCTGTAGGGAAATGGACCACCTTAGCAGTTTGGGGTTTTCACCCTTCATCTGATTTAGCCACAAGAGGGGCTTATGGTCGGTCTGAATCTTGAAGTGAGTGCCAAACAAGTATGGCCTCAGCTTCTTCAGGGCCCAAACCACAGCAAAGGCCTCCCTCTCGATAGCTGACCAATTCTTCTCTCTAGGGGTCAGCCTTCTGCTTATAAAAGCAATGGGCTGGTCTTGACCATCAAAATTCAGTTGAGAAAGAACAGCTCCCACACCCAACTCAGAAGCGTCTGTTTGGACAATGAATGGTTTGGAGTAGTCTGGACTCTTAAGGATAGGCGCTGTGCACATGGCCTGCTTTAGGTCATCGAATGCTTTTTGACAGCTCGCTGTCCACTGAACCTTTTTTGGCATTTTCTTACTTGTCAGTTCATTTAATGGTGTCACAATGGAACCATAGTTCCTGACAAACTTTCTGTAGTATCCAGTCAGGCCCAAGAAAGCTCGAACCTGAGTCTGGGTGGTTGGAGGAGCCCAGTCCCTGATTGACTGTATTTTGCTCTCCAGTGGCTGAACCTGGCCTCCACCTACAAGGTGGCCCAGGTATACAACCTGTGTCTGCCCTATCTGGCACTTGGTGGCCTTGATAGTGAGGCCTGCTGCTTGCAGGGCCTCTAACACTTTCCTCAGGTGGACCAGGTGATCCTCCCAGGTGGAGCTAAAGACAGCAATATCATCTAGATATGCTGCACAGAAGTCATCCAGCCCAGTAAGGACTTGATTCACCAACCTTTGGAAGGTGGCAGGTGCATTTTTCAGACCAAAGGGCATCACCACGAACTGATAATGCCCACCAGGGGTAGAAAATGCGGTCTTAGGCTTGGCGTCCTCAGCTAACCTGATTTGCCAATACCCGGCTGTCAGGTCAAACGTACTTAAGTAGTTGGCCGAAGCCAATCTATCGATAAGCTCGTCTGCCCTTGGTATTGGGTGGGCGTCAGTCTTAGTGACTGCATTGAGACCCCTGTAGTCTACGCAGAACCTCATCTCTTTCTTACCGCCCGGGGTGTGAGGTTTCGGCACTAGAACTACGGGACTAGCCCAAGGGCTATCCGAGGGTTCAATGACTCCCAGCTCCAACATTTTCTGCACTTCACTCTTGATGCAGTCTCTAACGTGATCAGGCTGCCGGTAGATTTTACTCTTGACGGGCAAGCTGTCACCAGTGTCAACCTCATGGGTGCACCAATTGGTCTGACTGGGTGTTAGAGAGAACATATGCCGGAAGGATTGAAGAACCTGTTTACAATCCTCCTGTTGATGTTCGGAGAGGCTGCCACAAAAGACAACACCATCTACCGATCCATCGTCAGGATTTTGAGTGAGCAGGTCGGGGAGAGGGTCACACTCCTCCTCCTGTCCCTCATCTATGGCCATGAGCAAACTCATGTCCTTCCTGTCGACATATGCCTTGAGCCTGTTGACATGAAGCACCCTGTGGGGGCTCCGGGGAGTTCCCAGGTCGACCAGGTAGGTGACCTCTCCCTTTTTCTCCAGGATGGTGTAGGGCCCGGACCATTTGTCCTTGAGTGCTGCTGTGGCCACTGGCTCCAACACCCACACCTTCTGTCCGGGCTGGTAAACAGTCAAGACAGCCTTTTCGTCATGCCAAGCTTTTTGGAGTTCTTGGCTGGCCTTAAGGTTTTCGGATGCCTTCTCCATGTATTCAGCCATCCGCGAGCGGAGGCCAAGCACATAGTCCACTATGTTGGTTGCAGGCTTTTTGAGAGGTCTCTCCCATCCTTCCTTCACCAAACACAGGGGTCCTCTTACAGGATGCCCGTACAAAAGTTCAAAAGGGCTGTAGCCAACCCCCTTCTGTGGGACTTCTCTGTAAGCGAATAAAAGGCAGGGGATCAGGACGTCCCATCTACGCCGAAGCTTTTCAGGTAGTCCATGAATCATCCCTTTCAGGGTCCTGTTGAATCTCTCAACAAGCCCATTGCATTGTGGATGATAGGGTGTAGTGAACTTGTAGTTGACACCACATTCCTTCCACATAGCAGTTAAGTAGCTCGACATAAAGTTTGCACCTCTGTCGGAGACGACCTCCTTAGGAAAGCCCACTCTGGAGAATACTCCAACTAGGGCTCTTGCCACAACAGGGGCTGTAGTGGTCCTAAGGGGAATAGCTTCAGGATACCTGGTGGCATGATCCACTACCACCAGTATAAACTTGTGCCATGATGCTGTTGGTGGTTCCATGGGACCGACGATGTCAATCCCCACCCGTTCAAAGGGCACCCCCACCACAGGCATTGGTATAAGGGGGGCCTTTGTCGTGCCACCTGACTTACCACTGGCTTGGCAAGTGACACAGGAGCGGCAAAACTCCTTGGTATCTTCGTTCATATGAGGCCAGTGAAAGTGTGAGACAAGCCTGTCCCACGTCTTCGTCTGGCCTAAGTGACCTGCTAAGGGAATCTCGTGGGCCAAGGTAAGTAGGAAACCTCGCTGAGACAAGGGTACAACCAGCCTCCTGGTCATGCCAGGCTTGGGGTCTCTTGACTCAGTGTACAGGAGTCCATCTTCCCAGTATACCTTGTGGGTACCTGTGGCGTTCCCAGCAGCCTCAGCAGCAGCCTGCTGTCTGAGGGGTTCAAGAGAAGGGCAGTCTAACTGGTCCTTCCCCAGGTCTTCCCTTGAGGGTCCCCCTGAACCCAAGAATTCAACTTGATCAAGTTCGAACTCTCTAGGCTCAGTTTCCCTCAATTCCTGTAGGTCAGCCTCCTCTGAGACTTGATCCACGACCTGGGGCAAGGGGGAAGGCACAGCCTTAACCCTACTGCTCTTTTTCTTGGGTGGTGTCTGGTCCATTGTTCCAGGATCCAGCACCTGTTCAGTGGGGCATTTCCTGACCTGTGACCTGGTCACAGCGAACACATGTGCTGGCAAACCTAACATTTCCATGTGAGTCCGGTGCTCCACTTCTGCCCATTGTGATGGCTCCAAATCATTGCCCAACAAACAATCCACTGGGAGGTCTGAACTAACTACAACCTTCTTTTGGCCAGTTACCCCTCCCCAGGAGAAAGCTACAATTGCCATACTGTGATTGGTAGTGACATTGCTTGCATTGGTCACCAGGAATTCTGTACCTGGCATGATCTGTCCAGGGTCCACAAAGTTAGGTGTCACCATGGTGACACTGGCACAAGTGTCCCTATAGGCCTGAGCCATTTTTCCATTTATGAAAGGTGTCTGTCTGTATTTGCCCAAAGTATTGGGACTTACGTCAGGGGACATATCCACATCCCCTGTACTGACAAGGACAGCCTGAGTGAGTGTACCAACTAAGTTGTCACACCCCTCAGAACCCAGGGTTAACCCTACTAAACCCTTGGGAGGTGCACTACCACTGCTGGCTGTACTAGGGGGCACAGGTGCCTTAGGGGCTGCAGTGGCAGGAGTCTGCCCTCCTCCTTTCTTGGTGCACTCACTAAACCAGTGAGTTTTACTTTTGCAGTATTGGCACCACCTTTTAGATTGGCCTTCTTTCTTCTTTTGGGGAGCCTGACCCCCACCCTCTTTGGGTTGTTGGGGACCTGTCGAAGACTTCTGGTCATTTTGTTCCCCCTGAGAATCTTTACCCTTCTGGTCTGCTTTCTTCTGACCACCTTGATTCTGGCCCTGGTTCTGTTTAACTCTTGTTCGAACCCATCTGTCTGCCTTCTTTCCCAATTCTTGGGGAGAGGTCAGATCCGAGTCGACAAGATGCTGATGCAACAACTGGTTCTGACAATTGTTTAAAATTTGTTCTCTCATCATCAAATTATACAATCCTTTGTAATCAGTAACCTTACTGCCCAGCAACCAGCCTTCAAAAGCCTTAGTGGCACAATCGACAAAGTCAGACCAATCTTGAGACTGCGTTTTCTGGGTATCCCTGAACAGCACCCTGTACTGCTCAGTGGTTAGGCCAAACCCTTCAACCAGTGTATTCTTCAAGACTTGGTAATTGTTAGCCTCCTCTACCCTTGTGGTGAGGAGCTTGTCTCTACCTTTACCTTCAAAGGAGAGGCACAAGATAGCTGCCCACTGACTCTGGGGAACACCTTGCACAGTGCAGGCCCTCTCCAAAGCAGTAATCCATTTGTGGATGTCGTCCCCTTGTTTAAAGGGGGGCACTATCTTACCAAGGTGTTTTGTATCAAAACTCCTTTCCCTATTGCTAGGTACAATGCTGCCACCAGTGGGGACTACGCCACTTAACTGTTGCTCTCTAGCAAAGGCAAGCCTTTCTTTGGCCAGGGCAAGTTCTTCCCTTTCAATCCTCAGATTAGCTGCCCTTTCCTTAGCTTCGTACACTCTCCTCTGA
Source organism: Lissotriton vulgaris (assembly GCF_964263255.1). NCBI lineage: Eukaryota > Metazoa > Chordata > Amphibia > Caudata > Salamandridae > Lissotriton > Lissotriton vulgaris. Next base: position 1,241,664 of record NW_028251874.1, on the reverse strand, counting down.
GGGGATGTCATCCCTCTTTGAGAAGAGTTGTGAGAGCCATTGGTTTGAAGGGATCTGCCAGAGCCTCTTGACAGAGATCTGGCTCGTCCATTCCCAATGTTAAGCTGACCTGACAGTAGCCCTGGGGGTCCCCCAGTACCACTATCATGTTTGCTTAAGTTGGACCGGGTTAGTCTACCGACTTCTACCTGTCCCTTGTCTGCCTCATCCCCAGAGGGATCCTCATCCTCATCCTCCTCCACATTCTCATTCTCGGCTGAGAGGAGGATTAGGTCAGGGTCACCTCTGGTTCCCTCGAGGGGAGGCATGTCTCCTTCTGGATTAGAAGGGCTAAGAAGCTTCTCAGCCTTTCTGGCATCATAAGTCTCTAGGAGACCAATCAGAAAGGAGGTGGTGGGGTTAGCCCCTTGCTTAATCTTCCTAGAGGTACATACTTGTCGTAACTCATGGAAGTTAAGCGCAGTATATCTTGAAGAGATGACCTGTGGAGGGTCAACTGACACAAGGGGAGACTCAGAGTTTCCTCCTTTGTCCGACATACTGTTTCTAGTGTGGTGTAAGTGGTGCACCTACCTACACTATGTGTTTACCTACTGATCCCTTGCTAAGAGTTGCAGCCAAGGTGTGCTAAGCCTTGCGGAGCTGCAACAGCTGGTTCAGTAGAACTCAGAGTATTCTAAGCTTAGTTATATGTACTAACAGTACTTATGTGATCTTTCAACAAGATATTCTTAGGATACGCGTGGTAAAACAACAGCAAGCTCAAATCCCAACCGCTGCTCACCAATGTGAGAAGTTGGCCCGATATGCAGCGTTCGCTATTCTAGCGACCGCTATGTATCGTCCCAAACGACCCTTATGGTGATTGGTTGTAAGTCATCCTATAGACCAGCTATCCTAGTAGCGTGGATACGAGCAGTCTAAGGCTAAAGACTCGAGAGGGCGTGTTAAGCCAGCTGTTTACCACACATGTACCCCTTGAACACCAAGTGAAAGGACACCACACAAGTGTTATGAAAATAAACAGTTATTTATTAAAGATCACAACAGCCCTGGACTCTTTATGAGGACAGGGTACTAAGCACAAACCAAATCTCTTAGGAAAATACTTCAAGTGCACAATTAAAACAAGTGTCCGAGGACACGGAAAGTTTAGTGGTCTCGGGCGGACCCGATAAGGCAAGTCGGAAGCGAGGGACTCGGGACACTAGAGTAAGGAGGCTATGCAGGCACCGAAATGCCGAGTTTACCTAGCCACGAGGGCTGCGGCTGCACAAGTCTTACAGGCGTCGGGGTCTTCGCTGACGAGCCAGGAGCCGGAAGAAAAGGAGTTGCTGGCCGGCGACCAGTGATGAATAGTTCGTAGAGATCCAAGCCTGGATCAGAGATCGTTGACACCTGAAAGCAGAGGGGACCAAGTTCGTACTACTAGCCAGTAGTCAGAGGGTACCAGGAGGGCACCGGTTGGCCGTCACCTCGACCAGGTGAGTGGGCGACGCTAGGCTCTGCAGTCTCACGGACCAGGAGGCGTTGTCGGCGACCAGGATGGAGGTGCGAGCTGTCCCACGAAGGATGATGCTGTCGGCGTCGCTGGGCCCAGGATTGGGGCAACAAGCCTTGGCAGATTTCAGGGCCACGTGGTGGGCCTAAAATGGTGTCTTGAGTGGACCAGGAGGGTCCGGGGTGCTTCTCTCACAGATGGAAGCAAAGGCCAGTCTGGAGCAACCAGACCAGCAGCGTTGGTTGTCGGATGTCGTCACAGGAGGTCACAAGCCAGCGGCTAGTGACCGGACAACGTGCTGAGCAGCGAGCAGAAGGGCCCCACGCAGATCGTGGAGATGCTGGGAGACTGCACTTCGGTGCTGGAGCGGCTCAGGGTCGGGGCTTCTCGGACCCCAGAGCACTCGCCAGAGAATTACTTCGATGGTCATAAAGTCATAAAGTCATAAAGTCATAAAATTTATACAGCGCACTACATACCCAGAGGGTTTCAAGGCGCTTAGGAAGGGGAGGAGGATTATTTGTCAAATATCCACGTTTTAAGCTGCTTTCTGAACGCTAGGTGATTCTGGGTGAGGAGAAGGTAAGCGGGGAGTGAGTTCCATGTTTTGGCAGCCAGGTATGAGAAGGATCTGCCTCCCATGGTGGTCTTGTTGATGCGAGGTACAGTGGCGAAGGCTTGGCTGGAAGAGCGAAGTTGGCGGGAGGGGGTGTAGAAGGACAGTCGAGAGTTGAGGCAATCTGGTCCGATGTCGTAGAGTGATTTGTGTGCGTGGGTAAGCAGTCGGAAAGTAATCCTCTTATTGACGGGTAACCAGTGGAGGTCTTTAAGGTGACCAGAGATGTGTTCGTTGCGTGGGATGTCTAATATGAGCCTGGCTGAGGCGTTTTGGATTCGTTGTAGTTTCTTCTGGAGTTTAGCGGTGGTACCTGCGTAGAGGGTGTTTCCGTAGTCCAGTCGGCTCGTGACTAGAGCGTGGGTGACTGTTTTCCTTGTTTCGGTGGGGATCCAGCAAAATGTTTTTCTGAGCATGCGAAGAATGTTAAAGCAGGAAGAGGATACGGCGCTGACTTGTCTGTTCATTGAGAGTGAAGAATCCAGGATGACGCCAAGTTTCCGTGCGTGGTTTGTCGGGATGGGTGCATTTCCGAGGGCTTCCGGCCACCAGGAGTCGTCCCAGGCAGAGGGGGATTTACCTAAGATGAGGACTTCTGTTTTGTCTGAGTTCAGTTTCAGACGGCTTTGTTTCATCCATTCGGCGACTTCTTTCATTCCTTCGTGTAGGTTAGTTTTGGTGGTGCTGGGGTCATTGGTGAGAGAAAGGATCAGTTGAGTGTCATCCGCATAAGAGATGATGTTGAGGTTGTGTTGGCGTGCGATGGCCGCGAGGGGGCTCATGTATACGTTGAAGAGGGTGGGACTGAGTGAGGATCCTTGTGGTACGCCGCAGATGATTTCAGAGGCCTCGGACTTGAATGGTGGGAGGCGGACTCTCTGGGTTCTTCTGGTGAGGAACGAGGTGATCCATTCCAGTGCCTTTCCTTGGATTCCGATGTTTCTGAGGCGTTGTAAAAGGTCAGAGGTGCCAGGGAAGCCGGTTCTCGTCGAGCTGGGCCGTCGGATTCCTTGAGGAAGGACTTGCAGCAAACCGCAGAGTTCTTAGATGGTGCCCGCGGATGCAGGGTGACTACTCCTTAGTCACAAGGGAGAAATCTTGAGAAGAGTCTCGAATGTCCTTTCGTAGAAAGTAGTTCTTGATTCAAAGATGATCTAATTTGGAAGGGTCCCCGCTCCGGCCTTTATCCTAAAGAAAGGGGTGGGTACATGACTAGGTCCTGCCCTAAGGGTGGAACCAGGAAGGGGGGTAGTTACACCCCTCTCCCCTGCCGGACTTTCCCCAGGCCAGGGCTGGCGCCCCTGGAACTGGTTCTGACCGGCAGATGCGTAGTGAGCACCGGGGTGCCACTCCGCAGTCACCTTCTCGCAAAAGCCCTACCTACCCAGAATACACAAACCCTGTCTGGGACCGTGCGAACACCGCCCTCGACAGGAAACCCTTTGTCCAAGCGCTCCTCGCTGGAAGGACTCCCAGCAGCAGGAGGTCAGACTCGTGTCTGTGGTGGCAGCATCCATTTTGTGGAGCTGAGGCTTTAGTTAACTTTAACCGGGGTTCACAGTTACGTACATGTCGTGTCCCTCTAGAAGGGCGGAATGCTAACCTCGTCGCCAGAATTGGTGAGGGGGCAGCATCCCGATTCGTATGACACCTTACTCGACATGTCTTGATAACGCGATACCGAAGTTACCGATGTGGTACGCGTTATCATGGAACAGCCATTGGGTCTTGATTCCGCAAGCTGCAACCGGGCTCGGCTTGGGCCAGAACCCAGTTCACACGAGCCCACGCACTCTGCCTTCAGGATTGTCAAGGCCTGCCATAGGAGTGACTGATAGGAACTCGGGTGTCCATTGTAGGGTTAGATATAGAGCTACTATACCTAAAGCAAAGGGCGATTACACGACTTTGCCCCAGCTGTCATGCAGCCAGTTGTGTCCAATTTAGGAGGCCAGCCAGGGGTGGCATAATACATGCTGCAGCCCCTGGCGGCCCTGGGTACACCTATGCCCTGAGTTACAGGGTCTGATAAGGTGGCCCAGTACCAATTGGTAAATGCACCTAGGGTACATGTCGTAATTTAGAAAGAGAACAGCCAGGCTGTGGGTCTGATTGGCAGGCCCACAGCCAGAGAAAGTCGTAAACCAGTGAAACAAAAGCAAAAAATCTGGGTGATCATAGGATTGCAGACCCTACTCTCCTACACCACCCAGGAACAGTTCCGCCAAGAGCAAAAGACCTGTCCCTCCCTCGAGGGACTACGTCAGCAAGCACTCGCCCAGAGCGCGGGAGATACCGCCGGGGCCCACTGGATCTATTGGGACAATGATCTGTTGTATAGCGAACAAAGAATCGCGAAGTTAGGGGCCAGTCGAGTGTTGGTGGTGCCCCTCCGCTTTAGAGACTTCCTGTTGAAATTGGCCCACGATGTCCCCCTGGCTGGACACTTAGGACAGGACAAAACCTACAACCGCCTGGTGACCCACTTTTACTGGCCAAGAATGAGAAACGACGTCCTCAACCACTGCCGGTCCTGCCCCACTTGCCAGGCCAGCGGGAAGAGCGGCCGCAAACTCAAGGCACCCCTGCAACCATTCCCGGTTGTTACCACCCCGTTCGAAAAGGTGGGAATAGACATTGTGGGGCCCCTGGACCCCCGAACAGCACAAGGACATCGATTCATCCTGGTACTGGTGGACCACGCCACCCGTTATCCCGAGGCTGTTCCCCTGCGAACGGTAACAGCCCCGGTGGTCGGCCGAGCCTTAATGGGGATCTTCTCCCGGGTGGGCTTCCCCCGGGAAGTCGTCAGCGACAGAGGCACGAACTTTATTTCAAAATATATGAAATCCCTCTGGCAGCAGTGCGGGGTCACCTACCGATTCACGACCCCCTATCACCCTCAAGGAAACGGACTGGCCGAGCGGTTCAACCGCACACTCAAAGGAATGATTATGGGGTTGGAAGAGCCCCTCCGCCGCCAGTGGGATGTGCTACTCCCGTGCCTCCTCTTCGCCTACCGAGAAGTCCCCCAGAAGTCCCTCGGCTTCAGCCCCTTCGAACTCTTGTACGGACACCCTGTTCGAGGGCCCCTCAGCCTAGTCAAAGAAGGTTGGGAGATGGCCCCCCTGAAAACCCCTCCAGACGTCTACAAGTACATCCTGACCCTACGCAATCAAACCAGACGGTTCAGAGAAATAGCAAAACGCGAATCTTGAAGCCAGTCAGGAGGACATGAAAAAATGGTACGATCAGAATGCCTCCTCCATAGAGTTCGAACCTGGCCAGCAAGTATGGGTGATGTCCCCCACAGAACCTTGTGCCTTGCAGGACAAATGGACAGGACCCTTAAAGGTAATCGAGCGCAAGAGCCCCGCCACCTATCTCATCGATATGGAATCTCCTCGGAACCCCCTCCGGGTCCTCCACGCCAATAGACTCAAGCCCCACTTTGTGCGCTCGGAGCTCAGCCTACTGATGGCTACAGACAGTGGAGCGGAAGAAGACTCCGAGCCCCTCCCTGACCTACTGAGGACCCGTGAAAAAGATGGTTCAGTGGACGGGGTCCGACTCTCAGAGGCCCTAACCCCGGAACAGCGCCAAGACTGTCGGGCCTCCTGCTGCAATTTGCGACCCTGTTGTCCCTCACCCCAGGGGTCACCCCCTGGTGCTTGCACGACGTGGATACTGGGGACAGTCACCCTATCAGACATCGGGCGTACCGCGTACCAGATCGGGTACGTGCCTGCATCCAAGAAGAAGTGTCAAAAATGCTCGCCCTCGGGGTCATCGAGCCCTCGGACAGCCCCTGGGCCAGCCCCGTCGTGCTGGTCCCCAAAGCTGCTGCCCCGGGCACCACCCCTGAGCTCCGATTCTGCGTCGACTATCGAGGTCTGAACGCCGTCACCAGAACCGACGCTCATCCTATCCCCCGAGCAGATGAACTGATCGACCACATGGGGGCTGCCCGCTACCTCAGCATCTTCTACCTGACAGCGGGCTACTGGCAGATCGGCCTCACCCCCCGAGCCCAAGAACGATCCGCTTTCTCCACCCCCGATGGCCACTACCATTTCAAAGTCATGCCATTCGGCATGAAGAACGCTCCAGCCACTTTTCAGAGACTAGTGAACCAGGTATTGGTGGGTCTCGAAGAGTTCAGCGCCGCCTACCTGGACGATATCGCTGTGTACAGCCACCACTGGTCAGACCACCTCCGCCACCTCCGAGCGGTCCTGCAGGCCCTCCAACAGGCCGGCCTCACAATCAAGGCCAGCAAGTGCCAAATCGGCCAGAGGTCCGTGACTTACCTCGGACACCAAGTGGGGAGCGGTCTGGTGGCCCCCCTTCAGCTCAATATCGCTGCCATCCAGTCCTGGCAGCCTCCCGTCACGCAAACCGAGGTCCGAGCCTTCTTGGGGCTCACCGGATACTACCGAAGGTTTGTGAAAGACTATGGCAGCATTGTGGGCCCCCTTACAGAGCTCACATCAAAGAAACACCCGAAAATGGTCAACTGGACTCCAGACTGTCAGGCGGCTTTCGAGAAACTGAAGGCCGCCATGTGCACCGCCCCTGTGCTCCAGGCTCCCGACTACAGCTGGGAATTCATCGTACAGACTGATGCCTCTGACCATGGCATCGGGGCGGTCCTCTCCCAGCTGAACCCCGATGGACTCGACCAACCAGTGGCCTTCATCAGCAGACGCCTACTGGCCCGACAACAGCGCTGGAGCACCATCGAGAGGGAGGCCTTCGCAGTAGTGTGGGCCCTCAAGAAGCTCCGGCCCTACCTCTTCGGTACCCACTTTCGGGTGCAAACAGATCATCGCCCCCTGCAATGGCTAATGCCGATGCGGGGGGAAAATCCCAAACTATTGCGCTGGTCCATCTCCCTGCAGGGGATGGACTTCACTGTGGAGCACTGGCCTGGCCAGGATCACGCCAATGCGGATGGCCTGTCACGCTTCTTCCGCCTCGACGAAGAGAGTCCCCAAGAAGATGGGTGACTCTCCCCGCCTTCAGCTGGGGGGGACGCATGTTGGACAGGCCACCTGAAGGGCTCGCTCCCTCCCCGCATGACAGGGCCCGGACACCGGCCCTCCAGGTGCTACCCACAGAAGCAACCCGCTCCCCGTCCCCTACAGGACTCCTGCCCCCGGACATCTCTGTATCATTGGGCCGGGCCACTGTCAGCTCCATTGTCCGGCCCGGCCGCCATCTTGGACACTGCACCACGAGGCCGCATGGCCTCAACTCGACCCTAACCCTGGGCCTGACCAGGCCCCGACATCCCGGCACCACCATCCACCCAGGAGGTGAACGAACCACTTGGCGGGTCAATGGGAGAAAGAAGTGCCGATGGCTCTCCCCCGCCAGGTGCCGATCGCCCCCAGCTTCCCCGGGCGCTGGCTCCACCCCCCTGCTGGGTGTCTGGACTCCCTCATCCCGGACCCCCCGACCTCCAAGTGCGAGGGTCCGGACTTCAAAGGGCGCCAGACCTATAACTGGGGCAGCTCCAGAGCAGGAAGGCAGTTGTATCCTGGAGTCGAGAGACACCGTGAAGAACTCATCCTTGACGGACTACTGGCGCTGCCGTAGCCCTGCCTTGTGAACTGTCGTCCTGCCCGCTGGCGCTGCCGCGGCTCTCTGCAACCTTCATCCTCGTCGGGACCTGCTGGCGCTGCCGCGGCCCGTTGTAACTTCCAACTTCGTCGGGACCTGCTGGCGCTGCCGCGGACAGTTGCCACCTACAATCTCCTCGGGACCTGCTGGCGCTGCCGCGGCCCGTCCACCTAGAACACCAAGCTCGAGGATTGTGAGCTACCCATCATCGGAACTACCGATTGGTAACAAGACTGTCCCGCTACCCCCTTTCCCTAACCGAGACTCTATAATCGAGGGGACCCCTGAGTCCTGACCTCCTTGTACCATCCTATCGTACTTCAAGTTTGCTTATAAAGAACGTTGAACTTTATCTTTGTGTGGTGTCCATCTGTGGGGGGGAAGTTACTTGTCTGTACGATCGCTGGAGACGGCTCTCACCGGAGGCCTCTCCCCTTGTCCTCGGCCGACCCTCCAGGTCCCGTCTAACATGGTGTGAGGTCAGTACCCCTGCTCCCTGCATCCCCTGATGTTGGTGTGAGGTCAGTGCCCCCCAGGCGGCACCCCTGATCATGGTGTGAGGCCAGTACACCTGCCCCATGCACCCCCTGATGATGGTGTGAGGTCAGTACACCTGCCCCCTGCACCCCCTGATGATGGTGTGAGGTCAGTACACCTGCCCCCTGCACCCCCGATGATGGTGTGAGGTCAGTACACCTCAGGCTGCACCCCCTGATGAAGGTGTGAGGTCAGTACACCGGCCCCCTGCACCCCCCGATGATGGTGTGAGGTCAGTACACATGCCCCCTGCATTCCCCGGTGATGGTGTGAGGTCAGTGCACCTCAGGCTGCATCCCCTGATGATGATGGTGTGAGGTCAGTACACCTCAGGCTGCACCCCCTGATGATGGTGTGAGGTCAGTACACCTGCCCCTTGCACCCCCTGATGATGGTGTGAGGCCAGTAAACCTCAGGCTGCACCCCCTGATGATGGTGTGAGGTCAGTAAACCTGACCCCTGCACCCCCTGATGATGGTGTGAGGTCAATACACCTGGCCCCCGATGATGATGGTGGGAGGTCAGTACACCTGCCCCACGATGATGATGGTGGGAGGTCAGTACACCTGCCCCCCGATGATGATGGTGGGAGGTCAGTACACCTGGCCCCCGATGATGATGGGAGGTCAGTACACCTGCCCCCCGATGATGATGGTGGGAGGTCAGTACACCTGGCCCCCGATGATGATGGTGGGAGGTCAATACACCTGCCCCCTGCACCCCCTGATGATGACGTGAGGTCAGTACACCTGCACCCCCTGATGATGGTGTGAGGTCAGTACACCTGCACCCCCTGATGATTGTGCGAGGTTAGTACCCCTGGCCCCTGCATCCCCTGATGATGGTGTGAGGTCAGTGCCCCCAGGTTGCACCCCTGATGATGGTGGGAGGTCAGTACACTTGCCTCATGCACCCCTGATGATGGTGTGAGGTCAGTACACCTGCCCCCTGCATCCCCTGATGATGGTGTGAGCTCAGTACACCTGCCCCCTGCACCCCCGATGATGGTGTGAGGTCAGTACACCTCAGGCTGCACCCCCTGATGATGGTGTGAGGTCAGTACACCGGCCCCCTGCACCCCCCGATGACGGTGTGAGGTCAGTACACTTGCCCCCTGCATCCCCCGATGATGGTGTGAGGTCAGTGCACCTCAGGCTGTATCCCCCGATGATGATGGTGTGAGGTCAGTACACCTCAGCCTGCATCCTCCGATGATGATGGTGTGAGGTCAGTACCCCTGCTCCCTGCATCCCCTGATGTTGGTGTGAGGTCAGTGCCCCCCAGGCGGCACCCCTGATTATGATGTGAGGCCAGTATACCTGCCCCTTGCACCCCCTGATGATGGTGTGAGGTCAGTACACTGGCCCCTTGCACCCCCTGATGATGGTGTGAGGACAGTACACCTGCCTCCTGCAACTCCTGATGATGGTGTGGGGTCAGTGCACCTCAGGCTGTATTCACACCTCTTGGTTGTGAGAGGTCTCACTTACCCCTGATGAAACTGAAGGTAACTGCAGCCAGGGCTCCGCTTTCCACCGGACAGACAGACAGACCCTCAGGGCTCCTCTCCTCTGCAGGAGGCTTGGTCTCACTGCAAGTGCTGACTCTGTCCCCGCTGACCGGGAAACTATCACACTCACAAGCCTGAAGAGAGCTCGGCAACACCGATACTGACACTGACTCTGCCCCCGCTGACCCGGATACTATCACACGCTCAAGCCTGAGGAGGGCTCAACAGCATCTGGTACTGACGTTGACTCGGAGAGGGAGGGGCGGGGCTTATGTTCTCCTGCGAGGAGGCTTCTTTCCGCCTCTGCTGCATGTGTTGACGCTTCCCCCATGACCCGGACGCTGTTCTCCTCACAGGCCTGAGGGGAGCTTCTTCGGCTCCGTTGTTTCTGCCAACTCTGCCCCGGGTGACCCGGAAGTGAAACTGTTTATTTGTTTCCAGCAGCGAAGAAGAAGAGAAGAGACCCTGAGAGAGGGTGAGACTGAGAAGGAGAGGAGGTGGAAGGGGGACCCTTGAAAGAGGAGAGAGGGTGAGACTGAGAGGGGGGGAGAGGGAGTGAGGAGACGGGGGAGAGGGGGAGGAGGAGACGGGGGAGAGGGGGAGGAGGAGAGGGAGAGGGGGAGAGGAGGGGGAGGGGGAGGGGAGGTGAGGGGGAGAAGAGGGGTGGTGAGTCCAGGGTGTAGTGGGGAGGTGAGTCCAGGGTTGTAGAGGGGAGGTGAGTCCAGGGAGGTGGGGGGTGAGTCTGGGGTGGGAGAGGGGAGGTGAGTCCAGGGGTGTCGAGAGGGGAGGTGAGTCCAGGGGTGTAGAGGGGAGCTGAGTCCAGGGGTGTAGAGAGGGGAGCTGAGTCCAGGGGTGGGAGAGGGGAGGTGAGTCCAGGGGTGTCGAGAGGGGAGCTGAGTCCAGGGGTGTAGAGAGGGGAGCTGAGTCCAGGGGTGTAGAGATGGGAGCTGAGTCCAGGGGTGTCGAGATGGGAGCTGAGTCCAGGGGTGGGAGAGGGGACGTGAGTCCAGGGGTGTCGAGAGGGGAGCTGAGTCCAGGGGTGTCGAGAGGGGAGCTGAGTCCAGGGGTGTCGAGAGGGGAGCTGAGTCCAGGGGTGTCGAGAGGGGAGCTGAGTCCAGGGGTGTCGAGATGGGAGCTGAGTCCAGGGGTGGGAGAGGGGAGGTGAGTCCAGGGGTGGGAGAGGGGAGGTGAGTCCAGGGGTGTGGATGGGAGGTGAGTCCAGGGGTGTAGAGAGGGGAGCTGAGTCCAGGGGTGTAGAGAGGGGAGCTGAGTCCAGGGGTGTAGAGAGGGGAGGAGTCCAGGGGTGTAGAGAGGGGAGGTGAGTCCAGGGGTGTAGAGGGGAGGTGAGTCCAGGGGAGTAGAGGGGAGTTGAGGCTAGAGGGTAGCTCTATTGACTTAATTAACTAAAAGGCAGACGGGTTGAGAAAAGCCCAGATTGTGAAACAACTGTTGTTCCGACTGACGATGCTTGTATGCTGGATGTCCTGTAGCAGATCTTTGGTTATAAGAGCTTAAGATCTAAGAGGTATTTTCACCTGAAGGGACGTCTTTCCACATTTCTAGACAGAATATCACCTTTCCTAAATGTTTCATATTTAGGTTTTCCTAATGACCCTACATTTTGTGTTGTACAATGTTTGAAAGCGTATGAGCTTTGCTTGATGGGATTCAAGCAAGATGCTGAAGGCCATTTGTTGATTGCCAAAAGCCATATGGTCCTGTCAGATCAGCTGATCTGGTCAGATGGGTTGGGCATTTTATGGCAGAAGACGGGGTTGACATGAGTAAATTTGGGCACACTCAGGGGCTCAGTAGTGCCCAAAACATTTTTATTATGTGCCAGGTTAAATGATCTAATGATTGTATAGATTGGTCATCTGATTTTACTTTCAAGACATTTCATTATAAACCAATATCCAACGTGCCATCTGTGCTCATTGACTAGCTTCAAACAAGCCTAATCTCAGCCTCCGTTCCTGACATAGAATAAAAAATGATCTAGCTCCTGCATCAAGAATTTTCAATTCTATTAAGGGCACAGGATGAGGATTATCCCAATGTTAGTCAACATGTGCGTTAGATGCGAATTAGGTCCTCAATATTATGTTGGTGTTGGGTATACTCCATCACAACAGTGACAGAATGTACATACCGCCAACATTAGGGTCCATCTGCTTGATTTAAATGCAGGTGGGCCTTCAGTGTGTCCATAATGTGACTACTTTGTCGCCGCCGTGGCATAACTTCTCCAACAGCCCTCAGGAGTAAGGGCCATTGCAGAAATGGCTACATGCCCGTCCAGTTAAGCTCCTGGGCATGTAGTAATTTTGTGCTGTTTCTTACTGCCAGAAGGAACAATAAAAGCATTATAATGCTCCACTCACCATGGGAGAAGACTCTCATGGTGAAAGGAGCATTATATTTTTTGTTTACAAAAAGAAAATCTAGTTTCAGGATTTTCTTTTTGCAAACAATAAACAATAACTCCATGCTACAGGGCTGCGTCCTGCTGGCACAGCCCTGTAGAAGAGAGTAATATACATTGCCAGGAACCGCCGTCATATTTTGATAAATGACTGCCAAGCAGGCTGTCCACCATGGGTATGAAGTAATATATTCTGTTCCATTGGCAAAACTGCAGGCCATCCTCCAAGTAATAAATCAAGCCCATAATATTATATTCCATAATTGTGTCTTGTTTGAATATGTTCATTTGAAGTCCCTCTCTATTCTTTGAATGTTCTGTTTTGGGTTGGACGTTACCTTGTTTGATGTACTGAGCAGAAGCGCAGGAAAGGCCTCGTTAGGAAGTGGCCAGGTCTTTTAGGCATTGCGCCATTCACAGGTTGGATCTGTGATTCATCTGGAGTTGCTGTCTTTAGTGACAAAAGTTTCACTTCCATGACCTCCTGTAGGGTTCTACTCTATAGTGGAATTCCGGATCGTTACAATTCTGTTTGATTACAGTGACTTATTGTTCTTCTGGAAGTGAAGTTCCAAGTTGTTGATCTTTTGGTCAATAGAGCAAAGAGAGAGGAATAGTTTTGGTGCCTCTGATTGATAAAGGGACATGTATGCACTGATTATTCATTGAATTGATGGTAAATGTAGTTTTTGTGTTTGACTGTCTTAATGGCCGCTGTGAATATTGCAGCAAAGACTGAGAAGCATAATCCTCACCTCTGTATAGTTAATAGAATTGCTAGTTCTTGACACAAAACTTGCTATACCTTTTTATCCTTCAAAATCTTCTGTTACGTTGTACACTCCAGTGCACATGAACAGTTTCAAATCACAGAAAGCCCTTTAAATGTTCAATTATGGCATACACTCCAGTGAGCGTGACCAGCTTCCTGTTTAAGATGCATGTATGATACCCCTACATCTCTAGGACTCTCTGAGACCACATATCATGTGTTGCTATCTACTGCAGGAGTGGGATTAGTTTATAACATTCTTCAGCCAGACAACCGTCATCGCAAATGTACTATAAAAAGTTCCCATGCTTCTCTGTTTAAAAAAAAACATATTTTATAGATTTTTATGCTTAACAATCCAGCGAGAGAGCGAATCATATGTAACAAAATGCATATATGAGTTTCCTACTGTAATCAGAGGGCGATCATTTCAACGTACTAATATTCTGTAAAGAGGTGTTAGCACCATAGAAGATGCAGTGACAGTGTTGTAACTCGTAGTAGCAGTGCTGGAGTCACTGATATATTAATTCATTCTACATCAACTTAACCTAGCCCCGCCTTCCTGTAAATTACAACTAAACATTCCCACCCCCTCCCTTCCCTAGACTCTCTTCTGTCCTCCCATAAGCTGATAAATGATTGGTTTAGTTCCTGTTTGTATGTATATTTCAAATTAATTGCTTTACAGCTGTGCGTGTATCTGGTTTGTTCATGTCTGGGGGGATCTGCTTTTGGTTTTCTACGTTTTGTATTGGTGGGTGAGTATCTAAACGACAGCATCTTAATGTAATGAAGCTTCAGAGGATATAAAGAGTTCAAGCCCTGCGTTCCATTCTAGTGAAATAGGGGTCTTTCTTAATCCCCTGGTTTCCTTACTCCTTATTGCCATGCTTTCGGCCCTTCCCCATCTGACTACTTCTCCATGCCAGGTGAGCATTGCAGGGGGCAATGCGGATTTCCACCTCATAGTAATTGAGGGTTTTTCCAATATTAGGGCTAAGTTCGCAAATCGGGTTGCACTGTTTGTTTCTTGCGTTTACGGCGCAGTCCTAGTATACAGTATTCTGCAGTGTGTGTCCCTATTATGTTCGTAACAGTTCCTTAGACCGTCATCACATTTGCCCAGAAGGGACCAATCGAGGACAAGCCCATAACATATATAGCAGATCAGCAGTCTGTGCAAAGCATTGGGGACAGTGATCTCCCACCTCCGGTTACATCTTTTTTTAATCGGTGAGGTGTAAGGTAGGCCCTTTGTAACACCATGTGTTGAATACGTTTTAATGTGGCATTGCAGGGTACTTTCTTGGGGTATTCTAATGTGATGTCCCATTCTTTGTCAATTGTTTCTTTACCTATTTCAGTGCTCCACTTTTCTCTGAGCGCCTCCAGTGAAACTGCGCGTGGGAGTGAATTCCCTTGTACAACCATAGGGTTAAATGCCTTCCATTGCCTATAAGGTGTAATGTATGTACTAAATTGTGTGTGGGGGCTCTCTGCTATCTGGTGCCCAGTTCCGTCTAATGTACCTACTGATGCTCGAATGTAGAATGTAAAGTGAATTTGGTACCCCTTGCTTTCTAACAAAGTTCGCATGGTCTAATAAAAACACTGTCAGCGAACAGCATCCCAACAGTGTTCACACCTCCTCATGTCCATCCGGAGATGCTTCTAGTTTTTATTACTCTTGTTTGTGTGGGGTTCCTAACAATGGAACATTAGGGGCGCAGGGGAGAAACCTCTTAGTGTATTGGGTTGATACCTGAGGGCTGTTTTCAGCAAAGGGGGAGCCGCTGTTGGGGTCCTTCCTCCAGGCAATAACAGGGTATGGAGGGTCCTCTGCTCTGGTGTCTGTTGCGTCATCCCTGTCTCATGGAGGGTCCTCAGGTCTGGTGTCTGTTGCGCCATCCCTGTCTCCGGGTGGTTTTGACCTGCAGTTCAGTGGGATAGCCATTGAAGTTGACTCGCACAGCAGTGCGCCTCAAAGTCCGGGACCCCCAAGCCTCCCTGGTCAGTACTCAGCTGAATTTTCAAGAGCCCCACTCTCCTGCGGCCCCAACCCCATATTAATTCTGAAAGCAGCATGTTCAAGGTTTTGAAGATGGTTTTTGGTACTACTACTATGGGCAGATTTGTGAAATAACAGCAGTCTTGGGAGCATAACCATTTTTGAAATGGCAACTCTCCCCGCCACCGAAAGTGGTAATGAGGTCCAGAATGTGATCTGATTTTAAGTGCCGTGGTTGCACATAATAGGTTACCGTCCAGTAGTTCCTGCGTTCCACTATATATTTGTATGCCGAGGTATTTGAAAGTAGTAGGCTCAACTGGGAATGCCCAGGGGCCAAAGCGGGTCGGCTCTACCCTTGCTGTGTCATTGAAATAGTAGGCATACGATTTGGACTCATTCATGTAACGGCCTGAAAGACTTTGGAAGGGAACAAATATACTTGGGATAGGCTCGAGATCACCCTGTAGGTTGTTTAAATAAAGTATAATGTAATCAGCATATGATGAGAGAATATGGGTGGTATTTCCGATCTTAATACCCTTTTCTGTTGCAACAGAACGTAGTTTGATGGCTAATGGTTCGAGTGCTAATACGAACAAAATCGGAGACAGTGGGCCTCACTAATGCGTGCCATGGGCTACCGGGTAGGACTGTGAAATGTGGGCACCCGTGCAGGCCCATGCAGTAGGTGGCGTTTATAATAAGTTAATTCATCTCACAAACTCCAGCGGGATAACACATTTTGAAAGCCTCTTGTACGGCCGGTTCCTTTGAGGTCTCAGTGATTGCTGTCTGCTCCAGTCTACTTTCTATTTCTTTTAGCTCTCTATTAATCGTTTGTTGGGCTCCCAATATTGTGCTGATAGCTACACCTCTAGTAACTGTCTCAAATGCCTTCCCATTCTACTTGTCGTGATTCTGTAGTATCTGCTTTTTCGGAGAAATAATTCGAAATAGCTGTGGCTAGGGTGTTGCGAAATACAGTGTTCTAGTGTTTGGGGCTGCAGTCTCCATGTTGGAATTGGAGCAGAATTTTCCCCCAGGAAAATGTTACTTCTAGGGGGTTGGGGTCCAATAGAGCTTTCCCGAAGTATGCGGTTTGGGCAATTTATGCAACCAGGGGCAAAGAGCAAAATATCCTATCTATTCGTGTATGTAACATATATGGGGGGGAGTGAAATGAATACTCCCAGCCGCTCTGATTTTTAGTGCGCCAAGCATCAGTTAGTGCCCATCCCTTTGCCCTTCTATGCAGAGGTCTGCTTGTTTCTTGGCGCTTGCTCCCTGCAATGGAGGGTGAGAGCGACCGAGGTCTATATCATGGACTGCATTGTAATCCCCTCCCAGAAGCCAAGGGTATTCTACCCTATCAGCTAGGATATTGTTACGGGTACCTAAGAATGTATCCTGCTCTGTGGGGCGCATATGCTGCCAATAACTATATGCATATTGTCTAGTGTACCGTGGATCAATACATATCTACCGTTCACAGCCACTCTTTGGTCTAATGCAACAGAGGGAGTGCCGTTTCTGATCCATATAGCCGCTCCCCTTGCAAAGGCAGAGTATGTTGTATGGTATATTTGACCCCTCCATTTTTTCTGTAGCTTCGTGGCCTCTGAGTTAGTGAGGTGTATCTTCTGCATTAAAACAATATGTGACTTCCACCTATTCAATTGGGCTTATATTTTGTGACGCTTAATCAATCAATCATGGCATTTATAAAGCGCACTACATACCTGTGAGCGTCTCAAGGTGCTGGGGGGGGGCACTGCTACTGTTCGAAGAGCCAGGTCTTGAGGAGTCTCCTGAAGGATAGGAGGTCTCTGGTCTGCCGCAGGCGGGTGGGAAGGGTGTTCCGTGTCTTGGCGGCGAGGTGGGAGAATGATCTGCTGCCGGTGGTCACTCTTCGGATGCAGGGGATGGTGGCGAGGGAGCAGTCTGCGGAGAGGAGCTGGCGGGTTGGGGTGTAGAGGCTGAGTCAGCTGTTGAGGTACGCTGGTCCGGTGTTGTGGAGTGCCTTGTGTGCGTGGGTGAGGAGTCTGAAGGTTATCCTTTTGCTGATGGGGAGCCAGTGCAGGTCTCTCAGGTGGGTGTGATGTGGCTGTGGTGTGGGATGTTGAGGATCAGGCGTGCGGAGTCATTCTGGATGCGTTGGAGCCGTTTCAGGAGTTTGGCCGGGGCTCCTGCGTAGAGTAGTGTGTTGCCGTAGTCCAGTCTACTGCTGACGACGGCCTGGGTGACCATCCTTCTAGTTTCGGTGGGGAGCATGCGGAGGGTGTTGAAGCTGGAGGAGGAGACGGCGTTGACCTGTTTAGTCATGGAGAGGGTGGAGTCGAGGATGACCCCTAGGTTGCATGCATGGTTGGTGGGTGTGGGGGTTGCTCCTAGTGCAGTCTGCCACCCGGAGTCATCCCAGGCCGAGAGGGTGGATCCAAGGATGAGAACCTCCATCTTGTCTGAGTTCAGCTTCAGTTGGTTGTTTCTCATCCAGTTGGCGACGGCCTTTATTCCTTCGTGAAGGTTGGTTTTGGCAGTGTGGGGGTCTTGGGTGAGGGAGAGGATCAGCTGGGTGTCGTCGGCGTAGGAGATGATGTTGAGGTCGTGCCATCGTGCGACGTGGGCGAGTGGTGCCATCTAGACGTTAAACAGTGTTGGGCTGAGGGATGAACCTTGGAGTACGCCGCAGATGATCTCAGTGGCTTCGGAGCGGAAGGGGGGGAGGCGGACGCTTTGTGTTCTGCCGGAGAGGAAGGAGGTGGTCCAGTCCAGGGCTTTCTCTTGGATTCCGGCATCATGAAAGCGTGTTTGTAGTGTGTGGTGGCTTATGCACAGATCCCTTTCATGTAACATTCCAGGTTATTATTGTGTACTTTCCTAACGTAGCCGTGTGTGTATGTTTTGTCTTATGACTTGTCATTCGTTGACAGCTTGTATACACGGTGGATTTACCTAGGAATGAGTCAACTGTATGAGTACCCTTAAAATTACCCAATACAAGGTCTGTCCGAAGAACTATGGTGGACCAAACTACAAAACAAGGGTTTCTATAATTCAACTTGAACTTTGGTGCAGTCACAATGGGGGAGATGGGTTCCATAGGCGGAGTTTTCTCAGCTGCCATACAGCTGGCCGGGCGCAAGCCTTTTGTAATGTTGTGAATATATTGCAAGGCCAAGAGGGCATATAGCTCAGTGTCTCGTCTACCTTAGGGTATTTTTCTAAGGCCGGATTGACCTCGAGTCAAGGTATTCATCCAAGGTAATCGTTTACTAATTGTGGGGTGATGGATGGGAAAAGAGCCATACTGTTCTCAGAGTCTGAATGCAGGTTAGTATCTTCGGATGATTCGATTGACTCAGCCAGGGAGAGAGTATCAAGTGCTGCTATTAGTCCTGATTTTAGGCTTTCTATTACTTGTTCTGGAGATTGATTTGGCTTTTGTCTGTATGAAATGAAATTGTTTTCTGTGGCCTGATCTTTCTTAACGTGATTTATGCGACTTTTGTGATTTCTGTTTGGGGGACTGTGCCGACCCCTGCAATGTGTCGGGAGCCAATGTAACCTACGTCCATTCCACAGCCTCCTCTGAGTTTTCAAAGAAATAAGAATTCTGTTTGTATATCACTTTTAGTCAGGCCGGGAAAAGGAGGGCATATTTGAAATTGTGAGCTCTGAGCGTCTTTTTGACCTCCTTGAAGGAGGCTCTTTGGTGCTGAACTGCCAACGTAAACTCTGGATATAGCGAGATTTGTCTGTTCTCAAATTGAATTGAGGCCTGCTCCCTGGCAGCTCTAAGTAAAGTGTCCCGATTTTTATAATTAAGTATTCACACAATTATTGGCCTGGGTGGTGCCCCGGCTATCGGTGGTCTCTTGGGGATTCGTGTGCCCTTTCCACACTGAAGGATTCGTTTAGTCGCTCCGGGCGATTGTGTTTTTTGCACTGGGTTTGTTCCTTCGCTTCGTTCTGGAAGCCCCACTATTCTCACATTATTCTCCCGTGAACCGCCTTCGGCGTCGTTCACCCTATCTTGCAGGCTGGACATCTAGCACCGCAGTTGTTCTATCTGTTCTGCGCGGGCTTTGTGTTGTGGTACCATTTCAGTGAGGAACATTTTATTGTTTTTCACAGTCGTAGCCGTTTTGTCATGATCGGCCATTAGGATCGTGAAGCCTGTTAGTGTGCTCATTTGTTGCTCAATCACCTTCCTTGTTGTATTTGAAAGGTTTTATATAGCGCTGGCTTGACCCGGAGGTATCAGAGCGCTTTACATGACTATCAGATCATAGTTGCAGGTTACATCGTTGCAAAGGTTACACAGTTATTAGAGCATAGCTATATAATTACATGTTAGGTCGAGACAAACAATAAGGACATATGCGTAAAGGAAAAAGCAGGCAAGGGGAAAGATTCAGGGGAGAGGGGTTAGGAGCAGGGGAAGTTGCAGCAAATGTAGGAGGGAAAGAGTAGGGGGAGGGTGAGAGACACAGCATGAAAGTAGAGTGGGCACAAACCGGTAGACGAGTAATAGTTACATCCAAAGTCCAGCAAGCTGTGATCCCAGGGGAAGTGGTATCATTCCCCCAACTCCGTTGTGAGAGGCTCCCTTAACACAGTGGACTCTCTCAGAGGGGTCTCTGAGACTCCAAGGCCTATCTACTGGATCCTTCCCCTAAAAGGGGAGAGGGAGTGCTTTGGCAAGGGGCGCCATACCATACCTCAACTGTGAGTGGCTCCCTTGGCGCTGTGGACTCTCTCAGAGGGGTCACTGAGACTCCAGAGTATAAGTAATTGGATCTTTCCCCAACAAGGGGAGAAGGAGTGCATAGTTAAAGGGCACAAGGGACTGGGGCTAGGCGGCGTAGCAGGCACGGGGAGAGATTAAGGGGGAAGGGGATAAGAGATGGGGAAGTAGACAAAGAATGAAAGCGGTAGGATAATATCTAGTTTATCTTCAGGGTCTTAGGTGGCTGTTGCGGAAGGCAGTCTGGAGCAGGTACCTGGACTGCGCCGTCTCGCTCGTTATGTTCTGCTCCCCCGATGAGAGTGGGTCTGGTTGTTTCCCCCTGTACGGACCATCTTTGGTTATGCAAGGGCTTTATTGAAAAGGTGATTATCTTTTAGGTCAGTGTCACCTTCTTTCACATGTAATTCTCAGCGTCTTTGCACCTTGCAAGCAGTGTGAGGTAACTTGACGGATAGTCCCCAGAAAAAAAGCAAAAAGGTCTCTATAGGGTGGTGGAGCCTTACTCACGAGTCACCACTACTTTTGGAGTGCGCTGGTGCCAATTCTGTGGTGTATACCCAGGGGGTTCCTTTATTTTGTACCCGTATTTTTTTGGGCAGGTGCAGTTCTAGGTATGGGCTCCCAGCACAATACACAGCCTTACAGACGCGCTGCATTCACTGCTTATCGGGGGTCTGATGAGGATCAGGTGATGAGTGGCACTCCTTTCTTGTTCAGGGCCCGCTGGTAGTCAGATTCCAGGGCTAGCCCAGGCCTCTAGGGATCGGGTCTGCATGCTTGTTCGAGTTCGGTCTGCCCACCTGGTACCTGAGTGGAGAGGCCCAGAGCCCGGGGTGCACTCCACATTCACAGTTCTCTTATTTGCTCCTACTGTAAAGGGGCTCCAGTGGATTTGGGCCAACGTTAGATCGCGGCACAGCCAGGGCACGGTGAGGCCGCTGCGCCCGTGTTTGATCAAGGCCCCTTTTGTTTTTCGATCCCTTGATAATGACCAGGTGGAGACCATGCCACATGGGCCTGTTTACATCGAGACTGGATCACCTGTTCCTTGGTTTTTAAGCTGCAGACCAGACCCTTTAGCAGAGGCAACTGATGTGCTCTGTCAAGACTGGAGGCAGGTGCTCAATTATGCATGTCCCCTGTTCTCCATGATCGTGAAGCTTGTGGCACAGGTCAGGAGACAGAAGATGAACCTGTTGGTATGGACACTGGTTTGGAGATTGCAAGCCGGGTTTCCAATTCTTCTTGACCTTTCTTTGGATTCTCCAATCCGTGTTCCCCAGACTCAAAACATTCTAAGGGATGTCCAAGGAAACTGCCACCTCTTGGTAGAGAAGGTCATTCTCCACTTCATGGCAAGGAACGTTACAGGGAACGCATCCTCTTGTATGTAGACTTCTCAGAGAAATCAGACTTTCACTTCCTCCCCTAACATAGATATTCACAATTGTAGGACATGAATGTGGCTCTGCACTTGAGGAAATATAAATTTTTGGTCAAGTTATGTTCCCTATCGTGTACCCCACCGTCTCCATGTACCAGCTTAAAGTGCATGTAACTTCCCTCCTGTGCCAGTTATGAAGACGCAAATACATTTGCGTCCAACGTTAACATGTCCTCTTTCAGACCCGCCATGAACGGGTTGAATATTCAGTTTCTAAGTATGCCATGTCAACGTCTTTTTGTGGTGTACTTTACACGTTTTTCAGCTCTGGCAAAGTAGGCCCTGAATTCTGCCATCGAGCCTTTTTCCTGCCTCCTGACTCTGAAAGCCTCAGCCCAGGCTGCCTCTGTACCCGTGAACTCTGCCTTACCTCCAGCGCGGCCCACCGCGCTTAGCTCAGCCTGCTGCCTGCCAAGACTGAATTCAACCTTCGAATTATCTGGTCCGCTCCTCGAAAATGCATTCCTGCCTACTAGTTTAAGTAAACATCCCCCCAGCTGCAGAGCAAAGGGCTCGGCCTCACTGTCTCACTGTCTCCGTGCAAGTAATTCATAGCCTCTGTTACCATGCTCCCATGGAAGGCCCCATGCCCCCACGCTTCTCATGCAGACACTTAGGCGCTTATACACGCACTCACAGTCAGTATAGAATAGCTTCTGCCCCAGAGACCTTTCCGCCCAGATAGCTCAGTTCCTAAACATCAGATATCAGATATGATAGAAGCACAAGTTGATCTGACATGCCAGACGTCTGTCTCTTTCCGTTAGTGTAAATGTCAAGCACCCTGCACCCTTCAGCTTCACGTCAATCACACGTCATGCAGCTGCGCGCGCATCCAGGCCTCAGATTTCTGCTGACATTGCAAGATTCTGCTTTTTGTTGACACCCCTTTATGACACTTACATGTGACGTTTCTAGCACACACCTCTATGTTCACGCCTAGTACGCCTTCTAATTACGTATCAGTACCACGTGTGTGTTTTATCTTGTTTCTCTCAGCTGTTACGCCTACTGTATTGGTTTCTATAATGTAACTTAAGTATATAAGCTATGTATTGTCAATAAAATATGGCTCTATCCCTTCCTGCACCCCCAGTGGTGGCAGGAACCAGATATCCGGTCATGACCATTCCTTTTTAAGGAATAAAACCCCTAAGAACTCTAACACCACGGACTCTGCGTCTTTCTTCCCGATTGAGTTATTATTGATTAAGTACCTACCTGCATAGAAATTAAGACGGTAAATCAAATATTTACCACATTATTCTGGCGCCCGAATAGGGACCCCTCCCCCACCCCACGCGCCGGTTGGTGCGTTGCAAACTCTGTCCCCTGCCATCAGTTAGACGGAAACTACGCGTACCGGCAGGATTTCCTGTATCTCCCTCTGGCCCACGGAGGTGACGAAGACTGCAATCAGCACCCAGACGAGGCGGTGAGGAGTGCGGAGGATCCCGACCAGAGCCTAGCCGAAAGAAGCAAGGTCCGAGGTGTCAAGAGGCCCACCAGTTTCCGAAGTATCCACGTGTCGAGTCGAGTCGAGTCCGGTCCAGTCCAGTCGAGTTTTCCGAGGCCTTCTGTTTCCGTGCTTCCCGGTGAGTACCATTGCTGGGACGTATCTAGACGGGTTTGGGTACACAAGTCCGGTCTGCACTGTTTTAGACAGTGTATCTGTACTGTTTAGCAGTATATCCGATGATTCAAGTTCTTGCACTGTTCTCAGCAGTGTATCTGTGCTGTTTAGCAGTACATCCAGTATAGGGGGTAGTCATATGTGTTTTTAAATGTTTCTTTTATGTGGTTAATGTCGTTGTATGAGTGACTGTTTTTAAATGTGCATTATTGTGTTCTTGTGTAACTAGTTGTGTCTAGAGTCAAGCAGTAAGGATTGAGCATTCAGTACTGAGTAAACAAAATGCCGTTTTTCAATAAATTAAAGCAGATAGGAACTAGGAAAGGGATACTAGAGGAAGAAATTCCTATCCCCCCTAGGGACACGCCTGGAAATTTCATGTATCAGAAACATGGCATAGATGCCATATTGTATCTAGATTTGTGGGCCGATTATACTAAGCGTCTAGACGAAAGACACAGATGGCCCGTTACCGGGACATGGGGTGCCGAGTGCATCATGAAGGTAGAAGAAGCACTATGGAAAAAGAAAGCTAGACAATCGCAGAAAGACGCCATAGAATTCTGGCGTAAGGAATCACATAAACGTACAGAAAAAGAACTCCGTAGAGAAGACAGACATAGAGAAGAGTCAGATAAAACCCGAGAAAACGAATTAGTTGCTGAAGGGATTCGAGTAAAATCAGAACAAGTAGACTGCGCACGAAATAACCTCGTAAATGGCATGTACCTTGTGGCCAAGGGTTCGCCTGAAGCCACTTCAGAAATACCGAAAAATCTGCCGCCACCATTGGTTCCAACTAAAGTAACTCACAGGACCACTAAAGACATATTTCTGAATTCCTATCTAGAGGATGTAGCTCCCGCTTACACCAATCTACCTGTCCGCGTCCCGCCTACCGACGGTGACGGAGGTGGTAACCCGCCCCAAGATCGCATCCCGCCAGTACCACAACAAGGTTCCCCCGTCCGACAGGTTCCCCCTGTTCCACCACCTCCACCACTTCCCACACCTAAACTTAATATACCAAATCCGCTTGCGATAGATCCTACTAAAAGACAAATTCAAATACCGATACAGACTCCACAAAGAGATAATGCTCAAGCTTCAGCCTCAGGAGGTGCGTCCGGGGGTTACCAGACCCCGCCACCAACACATAGATTACACTTGCAGAAGCCCTTTACGCTCCACTCACCCCGTCTCGACCCACTTAAAGAACCGCTTCAAGTTTGCAGATACGATCCAGTACCCGGTAAGGACGATAGGATGTTTATAGCATCACTACGCTTACGACAAGCTACAGATTACCTACTGTACTTCTCAGGAATGAAAGAGTACCTAGATAGAATATATAATTTTGTCCGAACTGGGGAAGACCCTGACAATATTAAGGAGGCCATGGCACATCAGAAAGTTGACACTCAAGCATATATACTACGCTTTTTCATAAATTGCTTAATAAGAGAACGAGACAGGCCTGGGACAGAACAGGACGAGCTGGACGGCCTAAATAAGTGGGGTCAGAATATATCCGAAGGAAGACATGATAAAGGCGGTTGCATAGCTAGTATGTACAAGAAAATAAGAAAAGCAGTAATAGAGATACACGAAAAAGAAAAAGAAAAAGAGAATGCCTCCTCCGAGGAGGAGGAAGAACCTGAAGAACCAGAAAAGACTACAGAAACGATAGCGTATGTAGGTAAGGGAACTTACCTTAGGAAAGGCAATCGTCCAGAAAGCAAGAGAGTCTTCCTCTCTGGCATAACAAAACCGAATTCTCCTGAACATCAGTTTCAAGAGACTGACAAAATGCTCCGAGAACGAATGGGGTACCATGTACTCAATTCTATGGATGAACAAGAACTAGCCCGGTCAGCAGTACTGTGGGCTGACAATCCTAATATATACAATGATGACACAGTAGCACAGACATTTCTGAACCTTTCCCCAGACGAGCAGAAGTTAGCAGGTGTATACATGATTCAGCACCTCCTCACGTTATTCAGATATCAACACGCTGACCCAGGTCCCTTACACGATACATTAGAAGCACTACTCATGGATAGATGGAGAGGCTTAAATACCAAATTAATTCAAATAATTCTAGAACAACGGCACAGATATAACACTTTCCTAGGTTCACAATATATTCCCGCTCCGCCCCCAGAAAGAAAAATGTATCATATGGAGCGCCTGCATGGCATTGAAAGTCAGAACCCCTTACGAGAAGTACATCCAGTCATGGGTACCGATCATAATCTGAAACGTGTGTATGTACACACACCTCTGACCAAGTTAGAACTATTGGAAATGAAGAAACTAGTACCCTGTCATGATAAAGACCCTGCAGGTTTTCATAGAGAACTTAAAGACATGTTACTGATGGGGGATTACACATATGAAGATATCATGAAAATGTTAAAGGTATTGCTGCCCACGGGCATCTACGAGAAACTCAAGGAAAAAGAATGGGAAGTGGGAGACAAAAAGATTGTATGGGCAGAAATAGAAGACGAGGAGGAAAAACGTACCCCAGGGCTAGGCCTTGGGGAGAAAACAAAAGCATTACCAGGTTTAATAGTACAGGTTCTGCCAAGATTACTGACAACTAGAAAGGAAGATTGGGACGCCATCTCGTCCTGTAAACAGAAACACGATGAAGATACTAGTGACTTCTATTCAAGATTCGAGAAATGTTTCATTATTAATAGTGGCCTTAAACCAAGTAGCGAGTCGTACCCGCATCTTTTTGTATCAAAATTAGTCGAGAACTCCCTGCCATTAGTTAAGAACCGCGTGTACAAAGTTGAAAGTACTTGGCAGGCAAATACGCCATCCCAGATGTTACAAATGTTACAATACCATCAGAACAGAATTAGAGAAGAACAGGATCAGGAACAGAAACGCATGAAAGACACGAAAATGAAAATGTTAGTGGCCCAATCGGTTCCAGCCGACGGCCAGAGAAAGGGTACGACCCAGACAGGTCACGCCACAGCTCCCGTTAAAGGGACATGCAACTATTGCAAGCAGCCAGGTCACTACGTACATGAATGCCCAGTTCTGAAACATAATATATCGACAGGTAAAACTAAAGAAAGACCGCATCCGCCTAGACAAGATCATAGTCAGCATCAGTCTTCACAGAATATACAGCCCATGCAGAATACACAGCCTATGCATGGTCCATCACATACAGCACAGACAGTAGCGGTACCTCAGAGACAGTCACAGTCACAGCCACAGCCCATTGCCGCGACTCAGCAAGTTTCACAGCAAATGTACCAGTATGCCCAATCCGATTACCCCGATTATCCACGATACACATGAAACAGCCTAGAGAGGGAAGGTGGCTTGCCTCTTATTGAGATTCCTGTAGATCAAGAGGGTCCTTATGTACACAGTCAAGTATTGGGAAAAGACAGAAAGTTTTTAATTGACACAGGGGCAAGTCGCACCACAATTAGCCATGATGAAGTTCCAGGGGCACCCCTCTCAGGCTCACAGAATGTTTCCCTTGGTTTTTCAGGACAGCCTATTGTAAATGAGGTATCGAAACCCGTCCCCCTGGCTGTGGGTCCATTATCACGTGTTACAGACCTGTTACTCACGAAATCATGTCCAGAAAACTTGTTAGGAATAAAGACATTGAAGGCTCTAGGAGCTGTTATATGTTGCTCTCCGGAAGGAGTTAGACTTTTCTTAAGAGACTTTAAGGGTCATTATGTGTTACGAGAGTTTGATGTCAGATTGAAAAATGTACCAGATCACTTGTGGGCAAAAGGCCCAACTGATGTAGGTTGTATGCACATTACACCATACCGTGTCACACTCAAACCAGGTGTTGTTTTACCCAGAATCAGACAATACAAGTTACCACCTGATGCTGTAGTGGCTTTACTGGAAATCATTGAAGAGCTCATTGCCCAAGGAGTGGTCGTAGAAACCGACTCCAATATCTGTAATTCCCCTATCATTCCGATTCTTAAACGTACTGATCCCAATGCACCGCCAGTATATCGGCTGGTGATTGATTTAAGAGAGCTAAATAAATGCATTGTTCCACAGTACCCTGTGGTTCCCGACATCTCATCCTTATTGACTGCTATTGATTCAGAAGCAACGTTCTTTACTGTAATTGACCTCAAGAACGCCTTCTTCAGTGTACCTATTGATCCGGAGAGCCAATATCTCTTCGGATTCAGTTTAAATGGACGAAGTTTCAAATTTTCACGCGCACCTCAAGGATTCACAGAAAGCCCCAGCATCTATAGTCAAGCACTGAAAAGACAACTTGATTGTATCATAATGCCAGTTAACACCGCTTTACTGCAATACGTCGATGATCTACTGATCACCGCACGAAGTGAACCCGAATGTGAACAAGCATCACTGACAGTTTTACATTTTCTGGCCGACAAGGGACACAAGGTGTCTCCTTCGAAGCTACAATTCTGTGTTCAGCAAGTTGTGTACTTGGGTCACTTGCTGTCCAAAGTGGGGAGACAGCTCACTCCCGATCGCATTCAGTTAATTGTAAATATGCCACAACCCCAGACACAAAAGGAAGTGCGGGCCTTTATAGGCCTCACCTCGTACTGCAGACAATGGATTCCCCAGTATGCATTTCTAGCCAAACCACTCATCCAGTTAACAACACAGGAGGCAGCGACATCGAATGCCCTTCCTTGGACTCAGGAACATACACAGGCTTTTGAAGAATTAAAGAAATCTTTATGCCAAGCACCAGTTCTAGCGACACCATGTTACAGCAAACCTTTTACACTTTTTGTTACCAAACGTGATGGTACAGCGTTGTCTGTCCTCACTCAAGACCAAGCAGGTTCACATAAGCCTTGCGCTTATTTTTCTAGTACATTGGATTCAGTAGCCCAGGCACTCCCTGCGTGCTTGAAGTCAGTAGCAGCAACAGCGCTAGCAATCAGACAGAGCGACTCAATTGTTTTAGGACATCCATTAACAGTTCAAATTCCACACTCTGTAGAGGTTCTTTTAAACAGAACCCAGACTCAGCACTTGACTATAGCACGACTGACAGGTTATGAATTGACGCTCTTCCAGCCACACATAGAAATCAGACGCTGTAGCATTCTGAACCCCGCAACACTGTTACCTACAATTATGACAGATCCAGCCCCGCATGATTGCATAGAGATCATTAATGCAGTAACAAAACCTCGACGAGACTTAACAGATGTTCCACTGACAAATCCAGACCTGACACTTTATGTGGACGGTTCATGCATGAGAACAAGTACAGGAGAATTAGTGGCCGCGTATGCAGTGACCACTGAAACTGAAGTTAAAGAAACACATCGTATTGACACACTGTCTGCTCAAGCGGCGGAGCTCATCGCTCTGACCCGAGCTTGTATACTAGCCAAGAACAGAAATGTTAATATATACACTGATTCCCGTTATGCGTTCGGAGTCGTACACGACTTCGGCATGTTATGGCAAGAACGAGGTTTCTTGACCTCTCATGGTGCCAAGATCCAACACGGTCCCCTCATTCAAGCACTGTTAGAAGCAATACATTTGCCCTCGGGCATATCAGTCATGAAGTGTAAAGCACATACTAAAGTTACAGATTCTGTTTCCCAGGGTAACGACCTGGCAGACCAGACAGCAAAACATACAGCATTGACTCACACCCAGACTACTGATGTGACAAAGACAATAGTACCGACACAGTGTATGTCAGTCAGGGATCCCACCCTAGATGTAATTGATATCCAGACGCATGCCACTTCAGATGAAATAAAGAAATGGACTGAACTAGGAGGGATTCAGACGGATCAAGGATGGGTCACGAAGGGAAAATCTACATGGTTTCTCCCTGACTCAATGGTTCAAATCATGATAAATACAGCACATAGTCCGGCACATCTAGGAGAGAAAGCTATGTTAGACAGTTTACAGAATCTCTGGTATAACAAACACTTACGAGCAGCAGCAAAACAGAAAGTGCGTACTTGCATGATCTGTTGTCAGTTCAATCCAGGTAAAAGCGTCCCTGTAGAGCAAGGTGGATTCCATCCTCCCGATCACCCTTTTGAAGTCCTCCAGATGGATTATATCCAGATGGACCATTGTCGGGGATTCAAATATGTCCTCGTAGTTGTTTGTGCACTTTCCCGTTGGACCGAAGCATATCCAGTCTCAGATTACACTGCCCCGACCACTGCCAGGCAGCTGGTTCGAGAATTCTTCCCACGATACGGCTTGCCTCGTGTCGTGTACTCAGATAACGGACAGCCGTTCTCATCCGAACTCATGAAGCATGTCTCCCTTCTGCTAGGATATCAGTGGAGATTCCATTGTGTCCGACATTCCGAAGCCGCAGGCCTTGTAGAAAGGCATAACCAGACACTAAAGACCCGCCTTGCCAAAGTTTGTAAAGAGAAAGGGGTCGACTGGATAGTCGCCCTTCCAGTTGCATTATTCTACATGAGAATGGTTGCCCATTCGAGATCAGGACTATCCCCGTACGAAGTGGTCTTTGGCAGACCACCGAATATGTGGGGGACGCCCATGCCTAAGAAAATTACTGATGTCGATTGTAATATGCTGACAGATTACCTTGCCTCCTTGATGTCTGCACTCCAATCATGTCGTTCACAGGTTGCCGCAGCCTTCCCTGACAACACTGATGTAAAGCCGCATGATGTCCGTCCTGGTGACACAGTCCTAATAAGGAACTTTGACAGGAAAAGTCCGCTGGAGCCCCGCTGGAAAGAGCCGAAGACCGTCCTTCTTACTACGAGGACAGCAATAAAGGTGGAAGGCAGAAAGGGGTGGATACATACGAGTCATGTTAAAAAATGCAATGAACTGAAACCAGACCCAGACTCGTCCACCCCCTCCAAAGACTGTATTGAACCTAGTGACTTTAAAGTTCCCGAACGAGAGAAAACTCCCCAAGAGGAGTATAAACTGAAGCTTCGATCTAGCAAGTCAGACAGTTTAATTGTTTAAGTCCTCCCCTAGGTGAATCGGTTAAATAGTTTCTGACATGTATCCCCTAGATCGAGATAGAGAGAGAGAGAGAGACAATTCAAGAAACGTGCATATTGCAAATCACTCCGCAGCCACTGTATAGTGACATTATTGATTATGTTTTTCCTAAGTTTTCTGATTATCGTAGCAAGTATATTGCTTCCTATATACTACCCTATCTTCAAGCGTGAACAATCTGCTTACAATGTTTCTGCTGAACATTCTTTTAGTACATTACCGCCTCACGAACTGTCTTACAGACTCGCGCTGCGCAACAATACATTCATTAGTATGTTACATCACTCTCATCAGACTAGCAATGCTACCAACTGCTTGATATGTGGCCGACTCCCTCCCCATCAGAAATACCAGGGAGCTCTGCCTCTCTTTCCGTATCCGTTCTCTCACAATGGCTCCTGTGGTGCATGGAGTAGATTGATCAATTCTATAGATTCTGATATTGCTGTTACCAGCGAGGGGGGCTGGATTTGGGGAAACCTGAATTCAGTTCTGTTCGACGTCTGTTACCCTGATGGAAGTGGACAATCCGTTAGAATAGGAACTGATCTAGAAAACGAAGTATATGGATTAGGTAATTACACAGTTAACCTTATGATTCTTACTATTGAGTCCGAAGCTGCACCCATTCTCCCCGCTATGTCAGTATTACCAGTCACTGGTCACCTTTGTGTTAGAAAGAAGGGTTCAGTACACTTAGGTCATAGTAAATGTACTACTGTGGTCGAATTCACTGATGAGGGTAGATCCTCATTTCGAGCTACACGTCATTCCTACTTTGTTTGTGGCCATACCGCATACATACGTTTACCTCCAGATTGGGATGGTACCTGTTACATTGCCTTCCTTCTGCCCCCTGTTTTCCTAGCTCCTCCTGATTATCATAGAAATACAAATCTAGTAAACGGTAGATTCCGAAGAGACCTCCCGATTGTCGACTATACTGAAACGGCATGGGAGCAATACACAGATTTCAATAAAGGATTCTTTTTCTTCACAGGCCCCGTCCAAAACAGTAAATTAATACGTAGATTAACTAGAACACTTGAAGCAGTAGTACATGAAACTGCCTCCGCCCTAGGTAACTTAACAGAGGAGCAGTCTGCTATGCGGATTGTTGTCCTTCAAAATCGTCTTGTTATTGACGTCATCTTGGCAGATAGAGGTGGAGCTTGTAAGGTCATCGGGTCAAGTTGCTGTGTTTTCATTCCAGAAAACGCACCATCTGTATACAAAGCTATTACACGTCTTCATAAGATCGCAAGTTTGATACATCAGAATCCAGGCACCTGGACTTGGTCCGGTTGGTTCTGGACAACGTTGACCGCTTGGGGATGGAAGATCCTATCCTTCCTAGGCATTGGCCTTGTCATAGTATTCAGTTGCTGCCTGTGCCTACAGTGTGGGCCGGCGATTTGTGGACTGTGTGCCACATCATGCATTGAACATTCCAGTTTCCTCTCAAACCGTCAAAGAAAGAAAGACGAGCACATGATGTTACAAGAACAGACTGATCGATTCATGAGGATCGAGATATCATGAAGGGTCCGTAGGGAACAAGGAGGGAATGAGGAAATATAAATTTTTGGTCAAGTTATGTTCCCTATCGTGTACCCCACCGTCTCCATGTACCAGCTTAAAGTGCATGTAACTTCCCTCCTGTGCCAGTTATGAAGACGCAAATACATTTGCGTCCAACGTTAACATGTCCTCTTTCAGACCCGCCATGAACGGGTTGAATATTCAGTTTCTAAGTATGCCATGCCAACGTCTTTTTGTGGTGTACTTTACACGTTTTTCAGCTCTTGCAAAGTAGGCCCTGAATTCTGCCATCGAGCCTTTTTCCTGCCTCCTGACTCTGAAAGCCTCAGCCCAGGCTGCCTCTGTACCCGTGAACTCTGCCTTACCTCCAGCGCGGCCCACCGCGCTTAGCTCAGCCTGCTGCCTGCTGCCTGCCAAGACTGAATTCAACCTTCGAATTATCTGGTCCGCTCCTCGAAAATGCATTCCTGCCTACTAGTTTAAGTAAACATCCCCCCAGCTGCAGAGCAAAGGGCTCGGCCTCACTGTCTCACTGTCTCCGTGCAAGTAATTCATAGCCTCTGTTACCATGCTCCCATGGAAGGCCCCATGCCCCCACGCTTCTCATGCAGACAC
This sequence comes from Lissotriton vulgaris, assembly GCF_964263255.1. Classification (NCBI taxonomy): domain Eukaryota; kingdom Metazoa; phylum Chordata; class Amphibia; order Caudata; family Salamandridae; genus Lissotriton; species Lissotriton vulgaris. Next base: position 1,209,642 of record NW_028251874.1, on the reverse strand, counting down.
TTAGGCGCTTATACACGCACTCACAGTCAGTATAGAATAGCTTCTGCCCCAGAGACCTTTCCGCCCAGATAGCTCAGTTCCTAAACATCAGATATCAGATATGATAGAAGCACAAGTTGATCTGACATGCCAGACTTCTGTCTCTTTCCGTTAGTGTAAATGTCAAGCACCCTGCACCCTTCAGCTTCACGTCAATCACACGTCATGCAGCTGCGCGCGCATCCAGGCCTCAGATTTCTGCTGACATTGCAAGATTCTGCTTTTTGTTGACACCCCTTTATGACACTTACATGTGACGTTTCTAGCACACACCTCTATGTTCACGCCTAGTACGCCTTCTAATTACGTATCAGTACCACGTGTGTGTTTTATCTTGTTTCTCTCAGCTGTTACGCCTACTGTATTGGTTTCTATAATGTAACTTAAGTATATAAGCTATGTATTGTCAATAAAATATGGCTCTATCCCTTCCTGCACCCCCAGTGGTGGCAGGAAGCAGATATCCGGTCATGACCATTCCTTTTTAAGGAATAAAACCCCTAAGAACTCTAACACCACGGACTCTGCGTCTTTCTTCCCGATTGAGTTATTATTGATTAAGTACCTACCTGCATAGAAATTAAGACGGTAAATCAAATATTTACCACACACTCTTGGAATCTTGGCAGGACAAACAAATTCTTTCCAGAAAGGAATTGGTGAGTAAAATAGCTAGTTTGTCATGTCTTATTTTAGGTAAATGGGTCTCTGATGTCAGAGCCCTGGATATTTCTTTCAGAGTGCACACACTGGAAGTGCTTACCTTCACAGTGTCAATAAATTCCAAATTGCACACTAGGATAGTTTAATATCTGGCATTGCCAGGCAATCCTAAATTGTGCGTAACTTGTGCATAGTAAGTTATTTACGAGGTTATGAGACCATAACACTGGAGGTGAGACTCCCTGGGACAAAACAGCTGCTCACTGCAATCAAGAAACCATTCAAGCCGGTTCCCCCAGCAACAAATGCACAATGGTTTTGGTGGATTATGGCCAAGGATGGAATCGGTGTCTCCATCTTTTGGTTGCACTCGGTGAGGGGTTCAATGGCATCAAAGGCCTATACCTTGGGTAACCGTCTTGAGGATAGTTTGAGGGCGGCAGCCTGGTCCTTGGACTCCACCTTAAAGGAATTCTGCTTCAAACCAGTGATGGTGGTGGCACCACTGGTGGTTAATAAGCATGAAACTTGCATAATCAGAGTCTACGGTCCTAACAAAGAATGTAATTATTGCTCGCAGCATGTAACTGACGTGCAGGACTGCCCGGTTGCAGGAAGCTGTGCTGTTTTAACTTGTGTGTGTGTGTGACCTTGAGTGCTTTTTAAATCTATGGCATCAGAGTCTGTGCTTGACCTGTATTTTCTCGCTGCCATAATCTGTCTTTTAAAAACGTACGCAAATTGCACAAATTACTCGCTGGTTACTCTTTATCTGCACTCACCGTATCTGGGACTTAAAATCCAGCAATCCACTGGTCCACCACCAGTCATTAGCGGGCTGTGTGTGTGGAGTGAGTTGAGTGTGGCGGATACCCACTTCCGGTGTGTAGCACTCCTCTGCCATTTTGGGTGAGGAGACAGTCTAGTTGCTCAAAACTTGGCACCAGCCCAGTAAAAAGGGGCCGATGGTGCAGAAGCACACAGCAGGCGCCCAAAAGGCGCGCCAAAGGCAAGGCTGTCTGTGCCCGTCCACCCCAGCTCGACGCAGACATGCTGCCTCCCCCACTAGAGATAGGCTCTTCTACGCTCAGAATGACCTCCTAAAAATCAGGAACTCGTGAGCAATTGTAGACAGTCCTATGGGGACGCCATTGAGGGCCCGTTCTGCTGTATACAGTGCGGCTTCAGTACTGTACTAGCCCCGTTCTGGCGCTGCTACCTCCCCATCCCAGTAAGCATCCTAGCATCCTCAATCTGAACTGTCGCTCGCTCCTTAGCCAAACACTTCGCTGATGTCCATGACCTATTAGAGGACACCTCCCCTGACGTGCTCTTCCTTACCGTGAAGTGGCTCTCTGATGCCATGATAGCCGAGCCAGGCCTTTCGTTCCCTTCTGGCTACTGCATCCTTACTTTAAATAGGGAGTCCAGAGGTGGAGGCATCGCGATCATTTTTAAATCTTGCTACACGTGTACTTTTGTAAAACAGGTCGTCGCCAGATGCAAATGTGCACACTTTAAGATCTCACTGAGCCCCAACTACACGATGTCGGGGCTCCTGGAATAGCGGCCCCCTGGGCCTCCACTGACTTTAGGACTACCCTCATGGAGATGGTTAGTGTATTAGCAGTTAACTTCGCTAGCTTTACCGCCCATGGGGATTTGAACCTCCATCTGGATAATTATGATGACATAGACATAGCTAACTTTGTAGCTGATCTGGCGGCTTGTTAGCTTGTGAAATTGGTATCGGGTCCAACGCACATTGGCGGCCACCTGTTAGACCCAGGCTTCACGAACATACCCTAACTTACAATGCACACCCCATCCCCATGGTACGGAGTACGGATCGTTCGTTCTCCCTCAAATGTCCATGGCACAAATTGAACTGGGAACAATTCGACGCATACCTCTCTGTTAAATGCCCAAGGCTGCGGGTTGACGCCAACAAGGCATACAGGGTATTCTCTGTTAGACAGCCTAATCCCTGAGAAATGGTATATTAACCGCAAATATAAAACTAGACCATGGTACAAAGGCGACTTGGCCAATATGCGCAAGAGTTGCAAGCGGCTGGAGCGTATTTGGAGAAGGGATTTCAATCCCGCCGTGAAGGGCATTTACTGGGCGGCGATTAAGAGGTACCACAAGGTCATTCAATTGGCCCGAGCGGCATTTTACGCCAATAAAATCTGCGAAAGGGATACTCCTGCAAAGAGCGTGTTCTCAATACTCTCTAGCCTTCAATCCCAGCAGACTGCCGCTGGGCCAACTATAAAGTCCAATGAGCAGTGTGAGGACCTTGCCACCTTCTTTGTTAGGAAGGTGGATAACATCTGTAGGTCCTTCCCAACAACACATTGTAGCAAGCAAGCAGCACGGGGCCCTAAAAAGGCGAATACCTTAGACATCTTTCCACCTATCCCCGCCGACCAGCTGCGAACACTGTGTAATAAAGTCAAGTTTGGATTTCCAGCAGACCAGTTCAAACCAGTCCAATTCAGGAAAGTGCTTAGTACTATCTTATCCTCCATGGGTCAGGTGATAAACGGGTCGCTTGCCACGGCCACTGTTCCCAGGGCATGGAAACAGGCCAAAGTGATACCCCTGCTTTAAAAACCTTCCCTCGACCCTGCCAATATAGTATTAGGACAAGGCAAAGGACAGGATTGATGACCTAAATGTAGACGAGCTCAATCACTCATTACAAGTGCCCACCATGCGTGAACAACGGAGATAAAAACACTTCGCCTTCTCCTAATACGATATTCAATACAACTAGTGTCCATAAACCTCACTCTATGTTCTCCATTTCACAGATGTCCCACATTCCCCCAGTCCTGACAAGACCCCACATCCTTCCCAGGGTCGAAACGCCGTCGACGCCCCCCTGAAAACGAACCTTACAAACAGTGCCTATGATTTTAGATAGTCACTGTGACATTTATTGCTGTCATTATTACCGTCTCAATGGTCGTTTTCTTTCCCTTGAAGAAACCGTGTATATTGCACTTGGTGTCATGTTGCTATATTCTTATTTACTTCTTGGTTACATGTATGAAATGCTTATCAACTGCTGATGAAATACAATACAAATGATGGTTGAAATATAAGTGTGAAGAGTATTGTTTTTCCCTCTGACATCCCCTTAAATTCCTATAAGTGGTATTGACTAACATTGTTGTAGTGATTATCAATCATACATTAAATGCTCCACTGGAACCATTGTTTCTGATATATAGTATGCACCCTGGTTCCGCAGTGAGTAGGGTTCCCTTGTTTTCCTTGTGTGTCCGACCAGGTCAGAGCATGGATTCTGCTCTGCTGGCTGTGACAGAACATCTCTGGTCCGCACTAGACGCTGGTCAAACGTCGGCGCTGTTCCTGCTGGATCTGAGCGCCGCGTTTGACATGGTGTCCCATGCCATACTGCTGCACCGCCTGGAGGAGGCAGGAATCACTGGTCTGGCACTGGAGTGGCTTGCCTCTTTTCTTCATGAGAGGTCGTTCGTGGTAACAGTCCCTCCATATGCCTCAGGTGAACACCCCATCAAACAAGGGGTGCCACATGGTTCCTCCCTCAGCCTCCTGCTATTCAATCTTTACTTCCAACCCCTGGCCACAGTAGCTAAGAGCAGAGGACTGACCATGGTCTCCTAGGCCGACGATACACAGTTGGTGGTGGCGCTCTCGGATAACACTGTGCGGGATGCCCTCAATTTTCAGGACAACCTAGCAGCGGTTGCTGAATGGATGACCACCAACTGGCTCCAGCCGAATGACAGCATGTCGGAAGTACTGCTGGTGGGCAAGGACCATGGTCAGTGGAGTGAACGCTGGTGGCCCTCAAGCCTTTATAGTGCCCCCCCCCCCACCAAGCAGGTTGTGAAAAATCTAGGGGTGTGGATAGACTCATCTCTCAACTTCCAAGCCCAAACAAAAAAGTGGCAGGTGCCTGCTTTGTACTGCTTCGGGGGCTTCGACCCCTATTGGGTTTCTTCAATGCACCCACACCACAGATCATCATTCAGGCATCTATAATTTCAAGACTGGCCTATGCCTGCTCTCTGCATCCAGGGTCCAATAAGGCTGAAATTCTGAGACTACAAAGGGCACAGAACGCGGCAGCAGGGACCCTGCTAGGTCTGCGCAGGTCCTGCCCGGTTTCCAACGCCAACTGGCGCCTTCACTGGTTGCCTGTAGCCAGGCGAATTAAATTCAAGGCTTTATGCATTGCCTTCAAAGCCTTGAAACTGTCTTCCCCTAATATCTTGGCCAGCCTCCTCTTGCCTTATGTTCCCTCATGCCATCGGCTCTCACAGAGTCAGCACCTGGTAGTGATCCCCGAACAGAGAAAGTCTGCGCTGGAGGCCGCTCTTTTCGCAGCAGAGCGGCCCTCCTCTGGAATGCACTTCCAGCTCACATCCGCGGCCTTAACAACTATCTAGAATTCAGGAAGGCCATTAAAACTCACCTCTTCCCGACACCATAGTCCTTACCTCAGTTCCACCCATACATGTCAGTTGCTCTGCTGTCAACGGCGGGATGCCCCTTCGCTGGGGCAGCTGTTGTCTTTCCGAGCTGTCATGAAAGAAAATTAAACTCTATTAATGTCACTGAGGTGAGGATTTTCCCACCCTAGATACAACTAATACTGCACCCACTCAAGAAGGAGAATGGAAGCTCGTTGAGGATAGGCCTTTTTTAGTATTGAAAGATCTTGACAAATATGCTCCCATTCGACTTGATGATTGTAAGAAATACTTTGAGCAATGTGGACGATTCTACGGTGGCACAGGGTCAACTCTAAAGGGGTTTTCCTTTCAAGCTCTGACCAGAAACATTATTACCAGCGGAGGAATGACAAAGGAGAGGGGATTTTGCACAAATAAAGAGGAAGTGCTTCGCCTTGTGCCTGTTTAACTTGGAAAGCAAGGGCTGTTTTTTTCTGAGCATGGGACTCATTGGATAATACGAAGAGAGAAATGCGTACTCCTTACATCTGTGTCCTTAATAGGATAGAAACCTTTCTGCACAATAGATAAGAAATCTCTGCTCTTTCTATTAGGGTACCGTTAAAAGGTCCTTTCCCCATGATGATAAGCAGTTGTCTCCAGCCGTTCATAATGTCATAGCTTGGTCATTCCCAGGACTTTTCATCTCTAGTCTAGGACTGTATGCAACATTTCTCTAACATGTTTACATGTGTCTTCACCTTCTTCACGCATATTTACTCCTTGATCCTGATGTTATTCCTTCAGGACCTCTTCTCTAAGTCCTCATCCTTTACTGAAATATATTTTTTTCCCCCAACTAAGTTATGTGGCAGGGTTATTGCTCTAGCTCAGAGAATCTGTTTCTTTGTCACCTCCTACAATGACTTCATCTTGTCATCCAACTCATCCGTGTCCCTTTGTATGTCGGCTTCACAGAAACTTTCAATTTATAATTCACTCTCACACTGTTGCACCAACTGTGTGACATAACAAAATTAAAACCTTAATGGAGGTGATTGATATACGTACCTTCCCCCTGGTAGAGACCACTTCAGCACCTAGTATTATTTGACACTGGGAGTTCTCCACTTTCTTCCCTGGGACTTCTGCAACCTCCTTTTGGGGTGACTAGATCTGGTTAGCTGAACAACGTCAATCCTGTAATAAATTTCAAACAACTGAATCTCTAAGTTGGACCAGTACCTCTGCCATTACTCCCCACTTAGTTGTTAATGGTATGGTTCCTGCCACTCTTAAAGACACCACAGCACATCCCTGGAGCAGATTCCTTGGTTTTAAAAAAGTTATTACCGATATCGTTCAATTCTTTTGCTCTTAGCTGGTAGAAAGGTTTGTAGCAAAACCACTTTCTCAAGGACACTAGGGCATGATTTTGGCGATCACACAATACAGAGACAGTGCTTCTCCATATAATGGATGAGCTGAAATGGGAGCAGAAGCCAACGCTTTGTTCTCATTAGATCTCTATGCTGTATTTGCACAGTTGAGATCTCCAACTTGGTGAACCTTGTTGAGGCTTTGGGCATCGGGTGCTAGGCCTTAAAGAGCTTCATATCATTATTTACAGGCTGAACACGTATCGCCAGATTGGGCAACTTTTCGTCCAACACATTGCATGCAATTTCAGAGTGACTCGTGGGTCCTCAATCTCGCCCCATTTGTTCACCAGCTATATAATCCCGTTTGCTGACTGAAGTTTTACTTGAGAAAGGTGTTAGAGCATTTATGTATTCTGACGACACCCAGATTTTGCTGTGTTTAGACAGTTAACTCTCCCCTCAATTTACATTCCACCACACAATGCCTGTCCTATGGCAGTGGCTGGGTTGCAATAAACTGAAGTGAAACGCTGAGAAGACCAAAGTTCTGCTTATTAATTGTCATAATGACTTATGGCTTGATGCCTAATAGCCTTCGGAGATGGGCACTCTTCCACTCTTTGCTCAAAATGTGTAGACCTTGAAAGTAAAGATCAACTGTTCTTTTTCGGTCTGGCAAGCTCTGTGAGTCGTGTCATTGTGCATGTATCATATTAAACGCCAGAAAGAGATTGCCCCTTATTTGACACTAGAAAGCAGGAACCTTGTAGCAGCTGCATAGATTGGGTCCAGTTTGGACTAGTAGAACATCCTCTACTTACAGTTTCCTACACTTATTTTGAGAGCCCAAAATATGGCCAATGTCTCCTTCTCAGTAGTGGAATGTCTACATTCAGCCTCCGGCAAAGCCCGAGATGCAAAGGCAATTATGACTTGCTTTCCGATCATGCCGCTGTTTCAGTTCCACTACTGGGCCCTTGTCTCTGGCATCCGTAACAACGCAATGGGGCACAACTACGTAGACTGTGAGCATTCACAAGACTCTCCTTAACATCTGCAAATTCTTCTCGTATTCCCTACTCCACACGTAGTCTGCACCCTTCCTCAGCAGGTTTCACAAGGCACAAGTAAATTAGGTACAAACTGAGAATAGAATGTTTCTCACCAAAAACGTGTGTGTCTCTTCTTTCTTTATGGGTCTAGGTATTTCCTGTGTGGCTTTAATTGATTCATCTTTGGGGCAGACCCCATCAGCAGAGATTACGTGACCTAGGTAGCTCAATTCCTTACCAGCAAATTTTATTTTTTTCTGTTTATTAAAATCTATTATTCCCCAATGCTCAACTTCTTAGTTAATATCAATTATGGTAATGCTTACCGAATTTTCATTTAAACAAAAATTAAGAATTACAAAAACGTAATAAGTCCGTTAAATTATAGGGCTAGGTTTGATGAGGTCATACTGATACATTTTGAAGCTTTACAGATCAGCTCTGGATAGGGAGTCCTCTCTGGCAGGGCAGAGCGGACCTGCATGAAATTTCACCATATCACGTAAGGGCAGCACTGAGCGGGTTTAGATGTGTAGTGGGGTAACTCCTGATGTCCTCGGGGACAGCCTGACCATGAGCAGGGTATATTCTCGTCAGCTCTTGTGACAATTTAGTTCTTTCGAGCCATTAGCTGGACTGAATAATTTTTACTTAAAGCTTAAACAACGTGTGGTGAGACAGGAAGGAGTATTTTGACCTAATTGTCCTGTGATAATGTGTTGTCTTTTCTATTTTCTTCCCTTCACAGACACTTGAGGACGTGAACATCGGAATTCCAGAATGGAGAAAAGGCAGGTTCCAAGACAAAAAGAAGAAGTGCAGTGTTCACCTAAACCCGCAAGATCCACACTCCCATCTTCTCCTATCCATAGTGGGCCTTCTTCAAGGACCCAAACTGATGCTCGGAGGGACTGGGAGATGGAAGCGCTATCGGGGAACCTGCCTAACATGATCCTTTTATCTATGTTGGAGCAGTTGGAAGCCAAAGTGGATATCTTGCAGAATACCCTAGAGGACGTGCCGTCTAGAGTCGCTGGGCTCATGGAGCAAATCTGGAAAGCAAAGGGTCTAGATCACCTTGAAAATGGGGGGGTGTCTTTGGAGAGGGTCAGTCCGGCGGTGGTTAGAGATTTTCCTCTCAGCAGGTCCCCTCCGATCAATCTTTCAGTCAGGGCCAAGGAGGTGAACCCATGCCTTCAATCGACATCTGCACCTGTTCCTGATCCACAGCCGAATCAGTGTCTTCAACCTCTGTCTCCTCATGGGCATGAACCAAAGCAGAGCCAGAGCCCCCAACCTCTGTCTCCGCATGGGCATGAACCAAAGCAGAGACAGTGCCCCCAACCTCTGTCTCCTCATAGGCATGAACCAAAGCAGAGCCAGTGCCCTCAACCTCTGTCTCCGCATGGGCATGAACCAAAGCAGAGCCAGTGCCCCCAACCTCTGTCTCCTCATGGGCATGAACCAAAGCAGAGCCAGTGCCCCCAACCTCTGTCTCCGGCTGGCCCTGGACCACGGCAGGATGGTACTGTCTCCAGGTGCCCTCCTCCAGATGTTCAAGTCATCCCAGGTGAGCCAAGCCTTCGTCTTCCACCAGTGTCTGATGATGGACAGAAACCACAGCAGGACCAGTGCATACAACTAGTTTTCCCAGTTGAACAGGAACAAGACGAGCACGTGAAGAAAGAACCACTGCATGCAGATAGTTGGGGCCCACAACAGAACGTCTGCCTGCAGCCACTGTTTCACGAGGGACATGAGCTACAGCAAAACCACTGCACACAACCAATGCTCCCAGATGGGGAGGGAACAAGTAAACTCCTAAAGCAAGAGTTGTTGTGGTTTGATGGTGAGGGTCAACGGCACAACATCTGCAGACAACCAGCATTTCAAGAAGACGAGAGTCTGCAGCTCAACACATGCCTGCAGGTTCTTTCTGATGCACATGAATTGCATCAGAACTGCAAGACTGAACCAATGCACCTTGAGACACTCAGCCCAGATCACGGCTATAAGCTAGAACCACCGAGTCCTGAGGACTACGATCAGAAC